>NC_081554.1:167671765-168035515 GCF_963082655.1 Stomoxys calcitrans | reverse complement strand
TTCCTGTGCATATACACAAATATATGATTTTTATTTTGTCGAAGTGTGTGTGTATTTGCCCGCCAGTGTGTGTGTGTATTTGCCCGCCACTGTTCTATAGAAATCAAAACTTGTCAAAAAACTATGCAAAACCTTCAATAGTTAAATACAATGCATGAGTCTAAGACAGATATTTAACTTCTCTCTTTTTGGCTTAGAAGGAAATATCGTCATTTTGGTCCTCTTATATATTCGTATACTTATATCATGGTATTATAACCCAGCAAACCTTGCGGCGAATATCTTAACTTAAAAAAATAACAGAATATGGGAAACTTCATACAAGTTACAAAATTTATACAAAAATTAAAGAAAACAGATTAAAATGAAAAAGCAGATGTTTTAAAAATGATTGGAATTTTTTCCATTAAATAAACAAAACACCTTACATTACAAATTTTCTTATAAAAACAAAATCCTTAAATTCCACCTATTGTGAATTCTTTTGTGTTCTTTACAAAAAACAAAAATTCTTCATTGTTGCTAATTTTTAAATCTTTACATATGAGATCCCTAAAAAATAAAAATTAAAAAAAAAATAAATTGAATCTTTTACAAAAACAAAGGCAATTAGGATATACACATATGCAACTTAACTAGGCAGCTATAGTAATAATAATTATGTTAATATTAAAATAATTATAGTAATAATAATAATAATTACATACATTTAATAATATGTGGTTTTTGCACTTGGTTTTGTTGTTGTGTTTGTTTCTTTTTTTCATGTTCGTTTAAGGATTTTTTGTAACAAAAAAACACTAACTATAAATTCTAAGATGAAGGGGGTGAGTGGTTACAAAAAAATGGATTCCAATGTTAATTAAAAAAAAATAATAATAAATTACAAGTTCCTATATGGGTGATTAATCCAATTAGAGATGATTATGATAATGATAATGGTGTTGATGCTGATGATAATCCTTAAGGATGTGGCTATTTCATCTAAGGTGGTTATTACAGTGGTTCTCCCTATGTTGATGTTGTTGTAGAAGTTATTGTTGTTCCTGGTGTTGTTTTTGTTGTTGTTGATGTTGTAAAGCTAATACTAACTCTTGCTTAAAGCTTTCTTCTTTCTTTGTACTAAAATATCATAGAATGGATTATGGCTTATCGATTGGGTTAAACGTTTTATCCATTCCTGTTGATCCTCCTCGGTGGCTGCTGACATGCGATATACGCTATGTTTACCCTCAACAACCTACAGAGAAAAGTTGTAAATTTTAAAAAAATTTTAACATTTTAAAATTTTTAACTAAACCCCACACTTACCTTGCCCTCCGAATCAGTCTTACATGCTTTAATGATTTCTGCTCCACCCGAAGCAAAGAGTTCAAAGCAATTTGGTTTACTGCGATCATGTATTTCTCGAACCTATAATTATATGTATAATAATAAAAAAAAAAAAACAAAATTATCGTAAAACAAAATTCCAAACTCATTCATGGCACAGGTGAAGAACGAAATTATGCCATGATGCATGTTTTTGGGTTTAGCCATACACAGAAAACTGGCATAAACTAAGAAGGGAATTTTTTGGGGAAAACATTAGAACACCTTGAACCAAATAGCCAAAAGAGAAACAATACAGGTATTAGCAAACACTTTGGAACCGCATGCAGATTTAATAATAATACCAAAAACGCAAACCTATGTGAAAAAATCGAAAGAACCAAGCCAAAAACTATCCTGCATAGCAAAGTAGAAGAAAAATATAAGCCATACCATATAAAATTGTAAAAACGACTAGCTTTACCAAATCGATTATTTTTCAGGTAAGTAATTTCCAAATATTAAGCTATTGATCGTAGCTTCGATAACCGATAACTTTTGAAAACTGACTTTCGATAACCGATACATTTCGATTACCGATAACTTTCGATAACGATCACTTTTAATAAGCGACAACTTTCGAAAACCAATACCTTTCGATTACCGAAAACTTTCGATAACGATAACTTTCGATAACCGATAATTTTTGAAACCCGATAAATTTCGATAACCGATAACAATCGATAACCGATATTTTTAAATTATTTTTTTCAGTTAGTAGTTTCAGAAATTGAATCGATTTTTCGCAGCAAAAAATCAATAACCGATACTTTTTTAAAGTTGTTAAAGATTTCCGATTGCCAAGCGAGGTAATAAAAATCGATGTAAAAACTATTATCATTATCAATAAAACAGGAATCGAATTACCGCATACGTGATTGAGTGCGCTTTCGTATCAAATTAAATTTCAGCTAGTATTTAATGAAAGTTATACCACCTGTAACAGGGATTCGGAGTGGAGCAGGCCTATTTTTGACGGAGCGGGAACGCGGAGCGAAGCGGTTTCCATTCTCAAAATGCGCTCCGATTCGACAAAATAAAAATCATTAAAATACAAATTTTTTTGGTTTATGAACTTATTTTTAAAATTGTTACATTAACATGAGATAACTTGCAAATAATGCAAATTTTGCCCATGAACATTCCACTAAGGAACAGGTGCAAACTTCTCACATATCAAAGAGTGCTGTCCGATTTAAGTTTAAGATCAACAATAACGGTCCTCCTTTTTATAGCCTTTGGAGAGACTATTATATATTTATAATGGCAAAATCAAAAAGAAGTACAAATTTTGCCCATGAAAATTCCATTAAGGAGCAGGGGTAAATTTCTCACATATCAATGATTGTAGTCCGATTCAAGTTTAAGCCCAATGATAAGGGGCCTCCTTTTTATAGCCGAGTCCTAACGGCGTGCCGCAGTGCGACACCTCTTTGGAACGAATTTTACATGGCATAGTACCTCACAAATTTTGCCGGCATTAGAAGGGGAAGATCACAACTGATATTTTTTTCTGATGGTCTCGCCAGGATTCGAACTTAGGCGTTCAGCGTCAAGGGGACATGCTAACCTCTGCGCTACGGTGGCCTCCAACTTTAAACTTAGCTTTCGCTAAATCGTTATCGAAAACATAATAAAAAACAGATTTGTACCAATTTTAAAAATTTTCATTTCAAGTCAAAACAGAAGGGCCGATTCTTGTATACCATCCACCATTGATCGCATTTGTCAAGTTCTCTTTATAGGCAGAAAATAAAAAGGATCAAGCAACAAACTCCATGGATTTTTATATCCACCTCCATAGGAAAGGAGGTATATTCCGTTTAAAACACATCGAAATACCCATTGCAGACCCTACAAAGTATTTTGTCTATGCGCGGGTTAAGTTCGTGAACGAGCAAAATCTGATCATATTTAGATATAGCTGCCATATAAACCGATTTTCCAGGGTTTCTAGGGTCTTAAGTCTATAAAAGTCGTATTTATTATTCGATTACGTTGAAATTATAAAGCGCTAGTTGTATTAAGGCCCCCGATATCCGAACCGAAAATAAGAAGAATCGAGTTAAAATCTATTATATTCGACAACCGATATTTTTCGATTAATGGCCTAGTTTTTGATCCTATTTGTAAGGACATTAATTTACAAAGAAATAATAAACTATTTTCTCCTTTATCATATGAAGAGTTATTTCTAAACTGTTAATCCATGATTTTCAAGTATTTGAATTAATTATCAGCAACTGATAATCGATAACGGTTTGAACACACGAGTGTTATAGTGGGAAAATGGATAAATTGATAGACGTTCTTATAATAAACTTATTTTTTGCCAATGATAAGGAAAAACTTACATCGATTATTTTCGATAACACATGTTTTCTGATAAAGAGGTTCATAGCGGCAACTACGGATTTGACTAATGAGTGTTACAATCGAAAAATCTATTTAGAATCAAATAACCAATCTTTTGTCGATAATTAGGATGAAAATAAAATCGATTATATTCGATAACCGATATTTTCCCATTAAGCGCCTGGTTGTGGCTATTTAACCTACTATTTATCACAAAATCGATTGACAAGGAAACGACATAACATTTTCGTAGTCTAAAAACACATATGAATTGTATAAAGGTCGAGAAGGCGCTGAAATAAATGTAACGATATGTAATGAAAATGTACCAAAAAAGATACAAATGCCGATACTCAAAGGCTTCTTGGCGGGCTAAAATAGATAAGCTCAGCCACTTCGTCAGCAGCAGCATTCGAGTAAGCAATAAATTTGGTAACATCAGATTTCAAAAAATGGAATAATATAAGTAATAACAGAGCTGTAAAATCGATTTGCAATAATAAAAATATACTTTTCCTCTGATAGCACGTTTGAACTACAAGTCATTAATAATCGACCATTTTTGCACGGTTCCCAGTATTTTAACATGTTTTCTTAAAAACGTCCTATTTGATGCTAAAAATGATAACTTAATAATAAAATCGATGTACCATAAAATAACTGCAACTTTCCTAATCAATATTTAAAACGAACATTAGCATCAGATAATCGATAATCGGTTTAAATTACAGATTCTTTTTTAAGTAATGTTTTCTGTCTTCGATTGACGTTTGTAGTTCGAAATGTAAGATATTATTGATTTTCGAAGAAAATGATTTTGACTGTCAATATTTCACATCGATTGAACATAAATCGTAATCAACATGCATGCTAGTTAATGGTTGACGATTTCCGATAAACGAGTAGTGCAATCGATAAATCAGTGAAAAAATCGATGGTGCTTGATAACCAAGGCTTCATTGCAATTAACAGTCGAAGGTCAGTACGCACCTCTAGCGAATTTTAAGTTACAGCCAACATTTATGTTTACACCGGAAAAAAAGTTTGTAGTCTATATCGATAAGTCGATATATCGATAAGTTTTTTGCCAAATTTTTTAAAAATTTTTGCTAATAAATTACGTATGTATTACATCATTTGTACTTGCAAATAACTTGTATGAAGTTAACGAAACAAACATTTTCATTCATGTCACCCTTTTACGCAAAGAAAGTTTCATTTGAGCTGCGTAGTAGCAAGCGAAATTTTCGGCAATGTTATTGAAACCGAAAATATCGCTGTCAATGCACTTCTTAGGAAAACGAAAATTTCGTTTGAAGTGCGTACCGGCCTTTGGCTTAAATTTTTTGAGTGAGTTAGCAACAAGTGCATGTAATCGATGTATGTTTTGTCGACAAATTGTTGTATTATTTTGCTATTTGATTATTGGCACATGATATTTCTGACAAGGGGAAAGCAATCGATAAACAATAAAACACGTTTTTTTAACGAATATTTTCTAAAACAAATAATTCTGAAGAGATATTGTTCCCAGTATTGACATATTATGGGTTTCCTTGTAGCTTTACAAGGGTCAACATGCAAGCGAGTGTATGGTTGACGACTTCCGATAAACGAGTAGTGCAATCGATAAATCAGTGAACAAATAGATGGTGCTTCATAACCAAGGCTTTATCGCAATTAACAGACGAAGGTCAGTACGCACCTTTAGCGAAATTTTCGGTTGCAGCCAAGTCATTTATGTTTCCACTAGAAAAAGTTGTGCAGTCCACTAGATGGCGACAAACATCGATTCGATTTTTAGCCAATTTTTTTTTTTTGCTAATAAAGTACTTATGTACAGCAATTAATCATTTAATAACTTGCATAAAGTGAACGAAATAAACATTTGCATTCATAATTTTCCAATGCCTGTTATGTCACCCTGTTACGCAAAGAAATTTTCGATAACGGTATCGAAACCGAAAATTTCAATGCATTTCTTATGAAAACGAAAATTTCGTTTGCGGTGCATACTGGCCTTTAGCTGAATTTTTTGAGTGAGTTAGCTACAAGTGCGTGTTATCGATGTATGTTTAATTGACAAATTGTTGTATTATTTTACTATTTGATTATTGGCACTTGATATTTCTGACAAGGGCAAAGCTTGTTATCTTGTGATCTTTTCTATATCCCTCTAGAGAAGTTTATACAAAACGCAGAAGTGAAAGTAAATGTTTCACTGAATAACAAACAACACATGCTTCTCGCCTATGGCGATGCTATTAAAACAATGTATCGACCATATTGACAAGTACTTCAGCCTTTGGAAAAAGCAGACAGAAAAGAGCTTGAAGTGGTTTGGCAAGTGATGGATATAAAACCAAGTTATAAGAATTAAGGCACCGGCTTAATCAAGCGAGCTCAGAAGAATAAAACCAAACAAAAGCCGAAAGAGAGAGCTCCGGTAAACATTGAAAATCGATAACTATTGGGTTGCCCAAAAAGTAATTGCGGATTTTTTAAAAGAAAGTAAATGCATTTTTAATAAAACTTAGAATGAACTTTAATCAAATATACTTTTTTTACACTTTTTTTCTAAAGCAAGCTAAAAGTAACAGCTGATAACTGACAGAAGAAAGAATTCAATTATAGAGTCACAAGCTGTGAAAAAATTTGCCAACGCCGACTATATGAAAAATCCGCAATTACTTTTTGGGCAACCCAATATTACATTGTGATAATTAGTCATAAACATCGGTACAATCATAAACAATTCAAACGACATCGGCTTTGGGATTATAGGGAAAAGGATTTTGGCTTATAGATGCTTGTGTGTTGTAGCTGTGTGTTATACACTGCGGCGACAGCCCTTGCCGATGAAGAACTCCATCGGGTCAATCCGGTACGTACATCCGGCTGCCATGGAATTGAATTGAATACAATATTCAAAAGACAGTTCACCTTTCTTACAGACAAAAATCACGGTCTACAACATTCTGATACTTACTACCTTGCTTCTATAAGGATAGGAAGTGTTGATACTTAAGAAAGCATTTGAAGCAGTTCTGCATGTATTCGAGAGAAAAATTGTTCTTAAATTTATGGAGCAACTCGCTTTAGGGAAACATTTCGGCGTTGAACGAACCAAAAGCTGTATGAGCAACAAGACCAAATTGACCTTCATAGGCTAACACATAATGTAAGAATTTAAAAGCTCGGATCACAAAGATATTTGATCCGGCGCCCATGGTTGGTTTAGGCAAACAGGAATGATAATGAAGTAAAAGAACTTATGGGTAAAATCGAAGTCATCGAGAAGCCTTTCCAACAAAGTCGTTTCCAGAAATCAAAAACGATACTACATTCGAATGGGGTAAAGTAGCTTAATTAGACTATTCAAGTTCCCCAAAATGGGATATAGCCATGCATTTACCAAATTAGTAAAAACAATGAATTCTAGCTTTGAAATGTAAAAACGTTCAGCAAATTTCCAAACCAAGAAGATTTTTTAGAATTTTCGTTTTTTTCAGGTAGTCTACTACCAATCCAAACTACTTTAAAAAATTTTTAAATTAGAAACCACAAACCACCAGTATTTGTTAATAAAAACTACTGTGAAAAACATTCCAACAATCAGCAACAACATTACATTAGGTAAGGACCAAAGGGACGGGAGTCAATTTGTAGTCATCTTTTGAGGGTGGATTGAACCATCACCGCCATCTGTTGGATGGACTGTGTGCGAACACACGCACACACTACAAATCCATATAACTATACTTACACAAATATTTTCCAATGGTATTATCCCTCGTGGCTCTTTATCTGTTGTATATTCAAAATAATATAAACAATTGTCGTTCAATATAAACCATCGCCTCTTCCAGGATTTGTATCTGGAGAACATACTAAAAAGGTTAATATCATTCCAAACACCAAATTACACCAAAAATTTCCATGATTTCAATGAAACTTACCTTCCGCCCTGTTTCCAGAGCCAACCCTCCTTATCGGGATTAAAGAAGGTATGCATTAGATCGTTGCCATCGTCTTGGGGAATTTTGAAGGGTTCCGTTCGTATAGACTCATACAGAGATTCGAGTAGGGTGCGTGGCAAATCACCGCCGTTGTTAATACCGCGATTCATTGAAATGAATTGTTCAACAGTGGGTTTGTCTTTCACCTAGAACAAAAAAAGAAAAAAAATTAAAAAAAATTGATTTATTTCAAAAAAATATGAAAAACAGCAGGAAAATATAAAATAATAATTAAATTAATTTATAGTCACTTTACAAAAAATTTTTATGAACAAATTTTTGCAGGCAAAAATTTTGCAAAATGTTTTTGTTTATCTCACACACATTGGCCCACATTTATCTCACAACATAGCTTTTTCTTTTGTTTAACTTAAAAAAACTCGAAATTGAATTATTGCCAAGAGACGCCAAAAATTATTACACTGGCCTACAGAAGCAAACATAAATGTTCAATGGGTTTTTTGTTTCTTTTCGTAATAGAAAGTGAGAACCCTACGGTCTGCAGCCGGACAATAACCGATTTTATTTTAACAGGGAAAGTATCTGTTTAATAAAACTTCATTTTACAGCATAAACTCAAGAGTAGGGTAGTCTAGAAGTCCTTGAAGGTATTGTAATGATAATACTGCATACTTTTAGGAGCTGATCTTTTAGGATTTTAACTTTCAATCAAATAGAAATAAAATTGACATTTTATATAAAAATAAAAATTTTGTTGACTAATTCTTCTAAATAATTAACATTTTGCCAAGATTTTTTATACAAGAAAAAATTTAAAAAGAAATAATTTTTTGACATTTTCGTAAAAATGGAATTTTTACAAAATTTCTTAAGAAGAAAGAATTTTATACAGTATTTTCTTTAAGAATAAACCAGAAGGGAGAGGCAATAGTCGGGCGGTGCCGACTGTATAATACCCTACACCTACCCTATAAATGCAATGTGAGAACTATATCCAATCCTGAATCAATTTTGATGGACTTCGGCGGATGTTTTCAGATGGGTTATTAAACAATCTGTATCAAATATCGAGCAAATATGTTCGAACTGTCATAACTACGGTTGACAAATGACAACCTTATTGCAAAATACCCAAAATCTTATGAATATATGGGAGCTATTTCTAAATCTGAACCGATTTCGATTAAACTTCTCAGATGTTGTGGTATTTTCTTTTGAAAAAAAATATTTTTACTGAAATAAAATGTTAAAAATTTTTTTAAAAAATAACAAAAAAAAAACAAAAATTTTAACAGAAAAAAATAGAGGCAAACATTTTTATAGAGGGTATAGTTGACCTTTTTATATTTTTTACTAGCCGAACCGGGCCCACTCCGCTGCGCCTTCTTTAACTCTCCAATGTCTTTTTAGGGTGGGGACACTTCGCCCTGAATGTGGACATCGAATTCGTGCCACTGTAGCCCATGTCTTGGCAAGAACATCAAAAACAAGTAAAAGCGTGCTAAGTTTGGCCGGGCCGAATCTAATATACCCTCCACCATGAATCGCATTTGTCGAGTTCTTTTCCCGGCATCTTTTCTTAGGCAAAACAGAATAAAAGAAAAGATTTTCTCTGCTATTAGAGCGATATCAAGATATGGTCCGGTTTGGAAAATGTCAGCCAATTTGAATAAGAATTGCGCCCTTTGGGAACTCAAGAAGTAAGATAAAGAGATCGATTTATATGGGAGCTGTATCGGGCTATAGACCGATTCAAACCATAGTAAACACGTATGTTGATGGTCATGAGAGAATCCGTCAAACAAAATTTCAGGCAAATCGGATAATAATTGCGACCTCTAGAGGCTCAAGAAGTCAAGATCCCAGATCGGTTTATATGACAGCTATATCAGGTTATGGACCAATTTGCGCGATACTTTGTACAGTTGTTGGATATCATAACAAAACACGTCGTGCGAAAGTTCATTCCTATCGGATAAGAATTGCGCACTCTAGAGGCTCAAGAAGTCAAGACCCAAGATCAGTTTATATGGCAGCTATATCAGGTTATGGACCGATTTGAACCATACTTGGCATAGTTGTTGGATATCTCAACAAAACACGTCGTGCGAAATTTCATTCCAATCGGATAAGAATTGCGCACTCTAGAGGCCCAAGAAGTCAAGACCCAGGATCGGTTTATATGGCAGCTATATCAGGTTATAAACCGATTTGCGCCATACTTGGCACAGTTGTTGGATATCATAACAAAACACGTCGTGCAAAATTTCATTCTAATCGGATAAGAATTGCGCACTCTAGAGGCTCAAGAAATCAAGACCCAAGATCGGTTTATATGGCAGCTATATCAAAACATGGACCGATTTGAACCATACTTGGCACAGTTGTTGGATATCATAACAAAACACGTCGTGCGAAATTCCATTCCAATCGGATAAGAATTGCGCCCTTTAGAAGCTCAAGAAGTCAAGACCCAAGATCGGTTTATATGACAGCTATATCAGGTTATTGACCGATTTGAACCATACTTGGCACACTTGTTGGATATCATAACAAAATACTTCGTGCAAAATTTCATTCCAATCGGGTAAGAATTGCGCACTCTAGAGGCTCAAGAAGTCAAGACCCAAGATCGGTTAATATGGCAGCTATATCAAAACATGGACCGATATGGCCCATTTACAATACCAACCGACCTACACTAATAAGAAGTCTTTGTGCAAAATTTCAAGCTGCTAGCTTTACTCCTTCGGAAGTTAGCGTGCTTTCGACAGACAGACGGACAGACGGAAGGACGGACGGACGGACAGACGGACGGACGGATATGGCTATATCGACATAAAATGTCACGATGATCAAGAATATATATACTTTATGGGGTCTCAGACGAATATTTCGAGTAGTTACAAACGGAATGACGAAATTAGTATACCCCCCATCCTATGGTAGAGGGTATACAAATTTAAAGCGGTGGTTATCCCATCTTAATGCTGGCGAAATTTCCAAGATACCAAGCAATGCATGTTCGTGTAAATTCTCCCCAGTGAGGTGTCGTAATGTGGCACGCCGTTCGGACTTGGTTATAAAAAAAGGTCCCTTATCATTGAGTTTAAGCTTGAATCGGAAGGAAAGCACTCATTGATGTGTGAGAAATTTGCCCCTGCTCGGTTCATGGGCCAAACTTTACTCTACTCCCAAATGCCTTTCTTTATGTCTCATATTACCACTTTGGTAAATATTTCCTGTTTACGAGGTATTTCGGGGGTGGGGTGGCCACCCAGACACTTGGTCCTTAAAGTAAATACAATATAATATATTCTTGCTCCACTTTCAAATGCATTTCATATGAGACCCAATTGGCATGATCGATAAATAAGTTATGTCTGAGGGTGCAGTGGACACCAGGGTCTTTGTCCCAAAAATGAATATCAATTTCGTACTCTACTCCCAAATAGCTTTTATATAAACTATATGAGAGAGTATTTTAATGAGGAAAAGCGCCACCTGGACTTAAACGCAAATTATTATGTCATATTTGCTATCTACTCCCAAATACCTTTAATTTGAATCCCATATTAAAGGTATTTGGGAGTAGATAGCGAAAGGTATTTGGGCGACCTTAGACCCATTCGGATCATACATTACACAGATTTGGAAGTCAAGAAGTCTGTGCCAAATTTCACTTAAGTCAGATGAATATTGAGGCTTTTGGGGACTCAAGAAGTCAAATCTGGGGTCTATTTATAGGGGGGATAAATCAGTTTATAGACAGAGTCGGATCATACACGGCACGATAGTTAAAAGTAACAACAGAAGTCCTTGTACCAATTTTAACCAAATCAGGTGAAAATTGAGGCTTCTCAAGATGTTGGAAGTCGGAACAGAAGACTTTTTGGCAAATCAGGTGCATATTGGGGCTTCTAGTGGCTCAAGAAGTCAAAGCAGGGGATCGGTTTATATGGGAGCTATATCACTATATAGACCAATTCGGATCACATTTAGCACGGATGCTGGAAGTCATAATAGAAGTTTTTGTGCCATATTTCAGCGAAATGATGTGAAAATTGCGCCTTCTAAGAGCTTAAAAAATCAAATCCGGGGATTCGTTTATATGGGGCCTATATCAGTATATATAGATGGTTTGAAAACGGAACAGAACTCCTTTAGCCAAATTTCAGCAAAGTCAGGTGAATATTCAGGTTTGTAAGGGCCCAAGAAGTCAAGTCAGGGAATTGGTTTTAAGTCTTTTGGCTAATTTGAGCCAAATCAGGTGCAAATTAAGGCTTCTAGGGGCTCAAGAAGTAAAATCTGGGGGTCGGTTTATATGGGGGCTATATCCAAATCTGAATCGATATTGCCCATTTGCTATCCCCAATGACCTACATCGATAAGAAGTATCTGTAAAAAAAATTTAAGCGGACATCTTTGTTTGTTCGAATTTTATCGTGATTTTGATAGACGGAAAGGCGGACGGACGGACATGGCTAGATTCATTCACAATATCAAGACGATCAGGAATATATATGTAAACATTATATGGTCTAAGAGCAAAATTTCGAGGTGGTATGATTAGATTTGTATATCCCCCATTTTATGCTGGTGAGCAAAATATAGAAATATAGGAAATAAAATGCATTTTATAAGCTCCTAAAAGTATGCAATACTGTTATATTAGTAACTACACTATAAGCTAACCTACCCTTATCCTTAAGGTTATGCTGTAGCCCTGTGTAACTTCTAAAATGGGAAATATTTTGTAGATCCTAAAGATTTTTCCTCGGAAAAATTTAATTTCAACTTAATATGCAAAAAAATCTTGGGAAAAAGCAACTCTTGAAATACCCAAACAAAAATTTTTTTAAAACATATGCCAAAAAAATTAAGAAATTCCTAAGATGCCAAAACAACCAAACTTTTGGTGTTGTCTGTTGCCACTTCTGAAAAATTATTTATAATATCGCATAAAATATGCCACGCAAACAAGGGAAAACTCAAAAACAAACAAAAAGAAAAATAGACCAATTGAAGTCAATGGGCGAAAAAGTAACTAATGACAAAAAATTTTTCATATTGCCTTGCCTTTTAAGAAATTAAATTTCGAAAAGAATTTCATTAAATAGTAAATATTGGTACTTTTCTAGAAAATTCTGGAAAAATTTTTATTGATAATGAAAAAAATATTTTTTTTTTTTAATTTTTCTTATTCTTTTTTCTTTCTTTTTGAAAACCCAAAGACTATTAACCTTATCCCTACCTCTACACCTCTTAACACAAAAAAGTGATTTATTTGCAAAGGATTACATTAAAGTGGGACATATACAAGATAGTCCTCTACCCCACTATCATCGTCTAATGACTCCTGTGAAAAGCTATCTTCAGTTGTAAGGTATGTCATTTTGTTGAAATGAAAATCCAAATGATTTAAAGACCAAGCTCACATTACTGCGCTACTTAAGGCAGGTCATAAATTTTCCCATGACCAGGAAAATAGACTACACAATCGTTTTTTTAATGTGCTTCTGTGTGTGTGTGTGTATATTTTTCACATAAATAAATGAAATTCATATAAAACGCACAGCATGAAATGCTATGTTTAGAAAAATTCCCAGTCAGCACACTCAAAATGGGAATGAGAGCCCAGAAAATAGGAAGATTTAGGGGAAAGCCCAGCAATAAATCTGATGAAAAACAAAAGCACCGGGCGACTCTCGTACGATAATGAGTTTAACAAGAAGACGACCAAATTCCCTATTCCCTTACCTCTAGCATGAGCCTCATCCATAGGCATAGGTGTGTGTATTATCATCAATTGGACGGTGTAGTTTTGGTCTCCCTAGAACAAAAAACCCAAACAGAATATTCTCTGATTTTGAATATTCACCGGCGACATAACAACGTTGGCGATAAAAATAAACATTTTTGGCACACGCTGATTAGCGCGCTACAATCGCAAAAACATTCAAATACAACATACATACATTATGTTCTTACACAAATGCCAACAAAAAATGGGTATGCATGAGTGGAGTACAAAGTTGCCACAACTTATAATTCATGGGAAATTTTGCAGAAGCTGTTATAAACTTCCAAATATTCAAAGGAAAGGATATTAAAACAACCTTTTCCCAGGGGAAAGGGTACTAAAACTAAAATTTCCAAAGGGAAAGGGTACTACGACTATTCTTTCCCAAAAGAAAGGATACTTTTTCAAAATAAAGGGCACTAAAACCACCTTTTCTCAAAAGAAAGGGTACTAAAAAATAGGGTTCTACCGTACCCAAAAGAAAATGTACTAAAACCACCCTTTCCCAAAGCAAAGAGTACTAAAACTACCCTTTCCCAAAGAAAAGAGTACTAAAACTACCCTTACCTAATGTAAAGGGTGCTTAAAATACCGTTTCCCAAAGGAAAGGGTACTAAAACTACCCTTTCCCATGGGAAAGGGTATTAAACTACCCATTCCCAAAAGAAAGTGTACTAAAACCACCATTTCTCAAAGAAAAAGAGTACTAAAACTACCATTTCCCAAAGAAAAGAATACTAAAAGTACTCTTCCCATAGGAAATGATACTAAAACTGCTCTTTCCCAAAAGAAAGGACACAAAAACTACCCTTTCCAAAAGTAAAGAGTACTATAACTACCCTTACCCAATGTAAAGGGTACTAAAACTACCTTTTCCCAAAGGAAAGGGTACTAAAACTACCCTTACCCAATGTAAAGGGTTCCAAAACTACCGTTTCCTAAAGGAAAGGGTACTAAAACCACCCTTTCCCAAAGAAAAGATTACTAAAACTACCCTTTCCCAAAGAAAAGAGTACTAAAACTACCCTTACCCAATGTAAAGGGTACCAAAACTGCCGTTTCCTAAAGGAAAAGGTACTAAAACCGCCCTTTCCCAAAGGAAAGGATACAAAAACTACCCTTTCCAAAAGTAAAGGATACTAAAACTACCGTATTCCAAAGGAATGGGTACTAAAACTACCCTTTTACAAAAGGAAAGGGTACTCAAGCTACCCTTTCAAAAAGGAAAGGGTACTTAAACTACCCCTTCCCAAAGTGAAGAGTGCTAAAACTACCCTTTTCCAAAAGAAATGAACTAAAACTACCCTTTCCCAAAGGAAATGGTATTAAAACAACGTTTCCAGGGGAAAGGGTACTAAACTTCCCTTTCAAAAAGGAAAAACTTCTTAAACTACACTTTCAAAAAGGAAAGGGTACTTAAACTACTCTTTCCCAAAGTAAAGAGTACTAAAACTACCCTTTCCAAAGGATAGGGAAAGGGAAAATTCCCCTCTCCCAAAAGAAAGGCTAATAAAATTACACTTTCCTAAAGGAAACGGTACTAAAACTACCCTTTCCCTTGGGAACTACTAAAATCACTTCCCTTAAGAAAGTGTACTAAAACTACCCTTTACCAAAAGAAAGGGTACTGAAACTACCCTTTCCCAAAAGAAAAGGGTACTAAAACTACCCTTTCCCAAAAGAAGGGGTCTTAGAACTTCCCTTTCCTTTCCTAAATACTAAATTTTACTAAAATTCCCCTCTCCCAAAAGAAAGGCTAATAAAATTACACTTTCCTAAAGGAAACGGTACTAAAACTACCCTTTCCCTTGGGAACTACTAAAATCACTTCCCTAAAGAAAGTGTACTAAAACTACCCTTTACCAAAAGAAAGTGTACTAAAACTACCCTTTCCCAAAAGAAAATGGTACTAAAACTACCCCGTCCCAAAGGAAAGGGTACTAAACTAACCATTTCCCAAATAAAAGGGTACTAAAATTATCCTTTCCCATAAAAAAGGATACTAAAACAACCCCTTTCCAAAAGAAATGGTACTAAAACTATCCTTTCCCAAAAGAAGGGGTCCTAGAACTTCCCATTTCCTATAAAAACGGTAATAAAACAACCCTTTCCCTAAAGAAAGTACGTAAATTATCCCTTCCCAAAAGAAAGGGTACTAAAATCACCGCTCATCAAAAGAAAGTGTACTAAAACTATCCTTTCCCTAAAGAAAGTGTACTAAAACTCCCCTTTTCCAAAAGAAAGGGTAATAAAACTACTCATTCCCAAAAGAAGGGGTACTAAAACTATCCTTCCCAAAGGAATGGGTACTAAATCTACCTTTCCCCTAAGGAAAGGGCACTAAAACTACCTTTCCCAATGGAAACGTGAACTATAACTACCCTTTCCCAAAGGAAAGTGTACTAAAACTATCCTTTCCCTAAAGAAAGTGTACTAAAACTCCCCTTTTCCAAAAGAAAGGGTAATAAAACTACTCATTCCCAAAAGAAGGGGTACTAAAACTATCCTTCCCAAAGGAATGGGTACTAAATCTACCTTTCCCCTAAGGAAAGGGCACTAAAACTACCTTTCCCAATGGAAACGTGAACTATAACTACCCTTTCCCAAAGGAAAGTGTACTAAAACTATCCTTTCCCTAAAGAAAGTGTACTAAAACTATCCTTTTCCAAACGAAAGGGTATTAAACTACTCGTTCCCAAAAGAAAGGATACTAAAACTACCCTTCCCAAAGGAATGGGTACTAAAACTACCTTTCCCCTAAGGAAAGCGTACTAAAACTACCTTTCCCAATGAAAACGTGAACTATAACTACCCTTTCCCAAAGGAAAGTGTACTAAAACTACACTTTCCCAAAAGAAAGGGTACTAAAACTACACTTTCCTAAAATAAAGGGTACTTAAACTACCCTTCTCAAAAGAAAGGGTAATAAAACTACACTTTCCCAAAAGAAAGGGTGCTAAAACTACCCTTTCCCAAAATATACGGCACTTAAACTAAATCACCTCAGGGGCATGTGTATTACAACTACCTTTAATTAAGGCAAAATATCCAATATTTTCCGTATATATAATTTTTTTTAATGTATGAATGAAATAAAATTCCAAAAATGTTGCCAGAAAGTGTTGAAAAAATTATTGTGATTTGGCTACATAGAAACTTGCCCACGTGGCAAGAAGGATTGAATATGAATGGATGGCAACACTGCTAAAGAATGTATGGCGTCAATGGCAACAAATGCGAGCTATGAAAAATGACAAAATTATGCATGTGAAAAAAAAGGAATGTTAATGATAAACGAGGAGTTTGTTTAGGACAAAGATATCGCTCGTTTGATGGACTTGCTCTAACGCCTGCCGCAAACAGATTTGCTACCATATCAAAGGTATGGTTATGCAAACACACACACTTACAGACACACACACACATAAGTGATGGTATCTATGCCGTGTCCTTGTGTTTACATATCTAAAATGCAAATAAAGTATGAAAGGATGTCTATTATAGACAACATATGTGTACATACCGATGGATTATGTAGGGATGTATTTAACATTATGATGGCGAAACTTAAAACATAACAGGTATCCGTATTGGTGAAGATATCAGGATTCAGTTGACAATAGCGTTGGGCAAAGCATTCCATCATTCGATCGATTTTTTGTGCCTCGCCCGGCAATCGAAAGGACCACAAGAATTGTCTGTAAAAACAAAGTATGGGAGGGGAGATATCACAACATTGAAGTTTATTGACTTTGAAATGAGGAAAAACTTAAATGAAATGAAATGTTGTCTTACCTTAAAGCTTGAACCAATATTAAATTTGTAAAATCATGTAACGCCACAAAAGCCTTTAGCACGTCCTTGTTGAAGTCATTATTTTCTCCCAAATAATCACCTGGAATAGAAAGGATTAGGGGGAAAGGGTAAATCAAAAGATGTCAAACAATACAGAGTTAAATTAAAAATAGAGAAAAACAAAAGACCCTAGAAACAGTTCTTAGGATGCACGAATAATTAAAAGTTGTCGAAAAGAAAAAAATATTCAAAGTACATTACTACAGGTCAATACTTTCTTCATCGAAGATTGTAATGGCAAATATTTGATTATTAAACATTAAATACTTGTCGTGTAGTCTCCATTTTCAATGGGAAAAGAAGAAGATGCCTGGATACACCATTCTCAGGCCTATGCAAATTGAGTCGACAACAACTCACAATCCAATTTTTTTTGTCTTCAGTTGTCTTCAGCATTAAAATTTTTTAATATTAAGTACTAATGATAAAATGTTGACTAATTTTTTGCAACAATAAACTTTTGTTAATTTTTTTTCCATCAATAATCTCAGGCAACTTCCCAGAGCAACGTTCGCCCAGATCGCAGAAGAATCGGCTTCGCAGAAAGGAGAGCCTACGTTCCTGCAGACTTGGACATAAACATAGCAAGTGTTCGATAGTCTCCTCCTCGTCCTCATCGAGACAACTCCTGCAGAAGTCATTATGCGGTATTTACCTGCGCGCCGCCATGTGGCCTATGACACATGTCTCCTGTTAAGGTACTCATCGACCTCTTATCGAACACCAGCAACTCCCTCATCCTCCTTCGGTCGATGATAGGCCAGAAAACCGCCCTAGCGGTTCAGCAACCGTCCGCCGAGTCCCATCTCGCCAACGACGCCGCTCTGGCCATCTCTTCTACTGTGTTTTGTAGCTCTACAAATGAGATGGGGTCGGTGGCTCGTTCGCCAGGCGCAGACGAACCCCTCCTTATTTCCTGGAATTCCTTCCATGGACTCTGAGCGTATCCAGGGACTCCAAACAATCCGCCACGCAACTAGACCGCACCGTCCTCAACGCTAAGGTCTTGAGTGCCGCCATACTGTCCAAATAAATCTTGAGTTTTGGGGGCGGTAAATCCCTAACAAGAATTTCTCTTGAGGCTACTGTAATGGTACATAGCTCTGCCTGAAAAACCGTACATACCCCCAGCATCCGACCCTCAATGAGGTGAAGATCAAGATCTCATCCTCCTCAAACAGATCATTCATCCCTCCCAGGAAAACGAATTCTGAAAGCCCTTATCCTAGTCGGTACTGGTGCCAGGTAGTCGAAGATCCTTCTCAGTCTACCCTCCGAATCCATAACATTCAGAATCAAACTGTGGCTGCTATTGTGCTTCTTCAGCATGCCGAGCTCCCTCGGCCTAAGCGCACCCTTGGCGGCGCAGGTTCAAATATAGGACCCAATAGACGTCATATCCAGCATCGCTTTCAGACTCGCCTGCAGTACGGATCTAAGTAGCCCTGAGAGCCCGACGCAGACCAGTCTCTGGACCTTCTCGAACTCGAACCTCGTACGAGTTCTCCTCTCCACGGCCTTCCACCATACTAGTGCTCCAAAGGTCAGAACTGGTCTCACGATGGCCGTATACATCCAATAAATCATTTTGGGGCTTACCCCCAACAACCTTCTGCAGGAGTAAAATGCGCACAGTGCCTTACGGCCTCTCTCCTCTTCCAGGACAGCTTCCAATAGAGGACTCGCCCCCTTCGACAACTGCAGGGTGTCGGCAAATGGTACTAAAACTACCGTTCTCCAAGGTAAAAGGTAATAAAACTAACGTTCGCCAAGGTAAGGGTACCAAAAGTACCCTACAACTAGGTGAAGGTTTCTAAAACTATCCCTCCGCAAGGAAAAGGGAAGTTAAACTAATCTTCCGCAGAGTTAAGGGAAGTAAGACTATCCTCACCCAAGTTTAAGGCAAGCAGAACTAAAGATGCTAAAACTACACTTCACCAAGGTAAAAGGTACTAACACTATCCTTCCTCATGGAAAAGGGTACTTAAACTACCTTCCCCAAGGAAAAGGGTACTTAAACTGTCTTTATCCAAGGTAAAGGTTTTAAAACTACCCCTCCCCAAGATAAAGGGTATTAAAACTACCTTTCCCCAAGGTAAAGAATACTTAAATTATTCTTCCCCAAGGTAAAGAGTTTAAAACCACCTTTTCCCGAGGTAAAGTGTACTAAAACTACCCTTCCCCAAGGTAAAGTGTTCTAAAACTACTTTTTCCTATGGAAAATGGTACTAAGATTAAACTTTCCTATGATAATTAGAGTTTTCTATGATAAATGGTGCTAAAATTAATCTTTCATAAACTAAATGTTATTGAAATTAGACTTAACTTAAGGGAATGGCATTAAAACTAGACTTCCCTTAGGTAAATGGTACAAAAATTAGACTTCCCTGCGGTTAATGGTAATAAAATGAAACTTACCTAAGGTAAATGGAGCTAAAAGTAGACTTCCCTATAGTAAATAATGCTAAAATTAACATCCTTAGTGTAAATGGCAATTTAACTTCCATAAGGAAAGTGGTACTCAAATTCCCTTCCCCAAGGTAGAGGGTACTAAAACTGCTCTGCCACAATACAAAGGGAACTATAACTACCATTTCCCAAGGTAAATGATACTATGACTACCATTCCCCAAAGTAAAGGGTACTAAAACTAGCATTACTCAAGGCAAAGGGTGCTAGAGCTACTTTACCCAAAGTAAAGGGTACAAAAACTATTCTTCTCTAAGGTTAACAGTACTAAAATTAAACTTCTCCAAAGTAAAGGATACTGAAACTACCCTTCTTCAAGTTAAAGAGTACATAAACTACACTTCCCTGAGTTAAAGAGTACTTAAACTACCCTTCCCAAGGTAAAGGGTACGGAAAGTACCCTTCCTCAAGGTAAAGGGTACTAAAAAAAGCTTTCCCCAAGGTAAAAGTTACTACTCCTTAAGGTAAAGGATACTAAAACTACCCTTCCCCAAGGTAAAGTGTACTATCCTTCCCCAATGTTAAGGGTACTAAAACTATCCTTCCCCAAGGTTAAGGATACTAAAACCACCCTTCCCCAAAGTAACGGGGAATAAATACGCTATTTGTGGGTGAAAGATCTTCAATCGAGAGCTATACCAATATATTGGGTTGCCCAAAAAGTTATTGCGGATTTTTCATGTAGTCGGCGTTGACAAATTTTTTCACAGCTTGTGACTCTGTAATTGCATTCTTTGTTCCGTCAGTTATCAGCCGTTACTTTTAGCTTGATTTAGAAAAAAAAGTGTAAAAAAAGTATATTTGATTAAAGTTCATTCTAAGTTTTATTACAAATGCATTTACTTTCTTTTAAAAAATCCGTAATTACTTTTTGGGCAACCCAATATAACCCGATCTAAATAATGCTCGGCGCATGTCAAAGGGCCGAATATATCTCACTGTGTTATATTTCGGAATAGAAATTGGGCAAAAATTTTGGCTATTATTGACCCGAGGCCTTAAATCAGGAGATCGGTCCATATGGGAATTATATTAGCATAAAACCGATTTGTGGAGGAGCTTACTACAAATCATTGTGCCAAATTTTAGCCGAATTGGCTAATGAATGCAGCTTTTATGAGAATGAGACCTTAAATCGAGAGATCGGTCTATATGGTGGCTTTATTAGGATAAAGACCGATTTAAACCATATTCGACACATATGTGGAGGATCATAACACAGGAAAAATCGGGCAATAAATGTGGCTTTAATTGGTCTAGGACTCTAGATCAGGAGATCGGTCTATATGGGGGCTATATTAAGATACAGACCGATCTAAATCATATTTGGCACAGATGTCGAGCATCGTTACACAAGTCGTGGTGCTAGTTTTCAATATATGTGGCTTTAATGGATCTAGGACCTTAAATCGGGAGATCGGTGTAATTGGGGGCTATATGAAGATACAGAACGATCTGAATCATACTTGGCACAGATGAAGCGAATCTTAGCACAAATCATTGTGACAAATGAGACCCTAAATCGGGAGATCTGTCTATATGGTGGCTTTATTAGGATAAAGACCGATTTAACCCATATTCGACACATATGTGGAGGATCATAACACAAGTCATTGTGCCAAATTTCAGGGAAATCGGGCAATAAATGTGGCTTTAATTGGTCAAGGGCCCTAAATCGGCAGATCAGTCTATATGGGGGCTATATTAAGATACAGACCGATCAGGATCATATTTGGCACGGATGTCGATCATCGTTACACAAGTCGTGGTGTTAATTTTCAATATATGTGGCTTTAATGGATCTAGGACCTTAAATCGGGAGATCGGTGTTATTGGGGGCTATATGAAGAAACAGAACGATCTGAATCATACTTGTCACGGATGTAGCGAATCTTAGCACAAATCATTGTGGCAAATTGTAGCCAAATCGGATTATAAATACAGCTTTTATGAGCCTAAGACCCTAAATAAGGATATCTGTCTATATGGGGGCTATATCGCGATATAGTCCGATATAGGAAATTTACGAACTTAACCTGCCTATGGACAAAAAAAAAAAGATTATGTGCAAAGTTGCAGCTCAATATCTTCGTTTCTCAAGACTGTAGGGTGATTTCAACAGACAGACGGAAGGATAGACGGACATTGCTAGATCTCCTTAGACTTTTACGAATATATACATATACTTTATAGGTTCGGAAATGAATATTTCGTTGAGTTGCAAACGGAATGACAAAATTACAATACCCCCATTCTTCGGTGGTGGCTATAAAAATAAAAATTTATGTTAATGTTGCTAAGTAAAATCAAATATAGACAAACTTCAAGATTTCTTACACTAAACATAAGCATAAAAATAAATTTTTCCATTTAATTTGTCTTTTGTTTTGTTTACATTAACTTGAAGAAAACTGATCCCAAATTGTCAATTTTCCATTGTAATTGTTACACATGTTGAATATATTTGAGGTTTTTATTATTGTGTCTATTCTGATTGTTTATACGTTTGTATATATTATTCATGTATGTGTATGGGTAGATGCATACACATGCCTAAATACCCTATTCTAATTTGTTTATATTGCGCGCCTATATTTCAATTTGGCCTTGTGTCATTTCATTTGTTTACTTGATTTGCCAAGAAGAGAGAATGCCGTTTTTTCAGCATTGTTTGCATTAAAAATGGGGTTTTCTATGTTTTTTTTTTGTTTTTGTATTTTGTGTGATTTGTTATAGTACGTTTTATATTCAATAGAATTTTTTTTCTATCTGTCTGTCTATCTATCGGTATTTTCGATTTGTTTTCTTTTTGCTATATAAGCATATTGTATGTATCATAGGGTGATAATAGTTTCATGATGACGTCTACGATGATGGTGATGTCTTGAACTGTGAATGAACATTTACAGATACTGAGCTATCTTATCACATATGGGATTTTGTATGGGAATGTGAGATTGTAGTATAGAATCATTTAATTGAGAGAGAAAAGTAGGATATACATACCTATTGCTGTTTTATTGAGACCTTCACCTTTGTAGAGGAAATGTGCAACATCTTGAGGATCGTGTCGTAATAGCCGATGTTCCACCAAATGTTCAATACCTAAAACGGGAAGAAGGAAATACAGAAAAAAATTAATAAAAAAAATAGATAGCAAACAGTGAAACAATTTTGTATTTTGATATCTAGATAAAATATTCCTCTTTGAATATCCCTCACATTTTTTTCAATATTTTATGATTTTCATATATTAGTGTATATTGAATCTTTCATTTCCTTTATTTAAAAATCAACATGTATGAATGTTACCAAGGAAATATATATTTAATATCGACTTCCTTCCTCTATATAATCAATTACATTCTTCTGACAATCAATAAATTTTGTAAAGTCAATTTAATGCTATGTATGTAGATGTACTTGTACAATATTTGGCGGAATTCAGTACGTTGCCATTGCGAAACCAGGGGGTGATTGGGATATCCAATACGTTTTGATTATTTGGCATATTACAAACATTCAATTCGTGGAATCTGAAGTAGAATTGACATCACATAGGGACTGAGTCATCACCATGCAAATTTAAATTAACTTTACTTTTGTATATCGTACATTGCATACACACATATCGTTTATTGTGCTACCACATAATCATTTGAAACGACTGTCAGAGTGTAATTAAAATTAAAATCAAACAAATTCTCTCATTATTTCATAGGTACAGTGGGGAAGAAATATATAGGAACAGCTAAGGCAAAATTTCTTTAATATAATAATTTAAAAAATAAAACATAAAAAAAAGAATTATACGCTTCGGCCGGACAGAATCTTGGGAACCCACTACCATGGATTCTGCTAAAATATGGGAGCTATATCTGGTTATTGTTGAGAGTCATAACAGAACACTATATGCAAAGTTTTAGCAAAATCCAAAAGTCAAGTCGGGAGATCGTTTTATATGTGAACTACAATATATCATGTTCTTGATTGATTTGAACCGTACTTGGCACAGTTGTTGGGAGTCTTAACAGAACACTATGTGCAAATTTTCAGACAAATCGGATAAAAATCGCGGCTTGCAAGGATTCAAGAAGTCAATACAATTAACAGAACACTACATGTAAAATTTCAACCAAATCGGACAAAAATTGGGCCATGTAAGGCCCATTTCCCTATACGACGCATAATTTAGGAGATACAGCCATTTTAAGTTTTCCAAGAGAAATTGCGATTTTTAGAGGATTTTCCCATTTCCCCTCTATGACGCATAGTTTAGGAGATACAGCCATTTTAAGTTTTCCAAGAGAGATTGCGATTTTTAATGGATTTTTGATGGAGTCACGAATTAAGGCCCATTTCCCTCTACGACGCATAGTTTAGGAGATACAGCCATTTTAAGTTTTTCAAGTGAAATTTTGATTTTTAATGGATTTCTGATGGAGTCACGAATTAAGGCCCATTTCCCTCTACGACGCATAGTTTAGGAGAGGGAAATTGGGCTTAAGAAATAAAATCGGGAGATCGGTTTATACGGGAACTATATCAGGTTATAGACCGATCTGAACCGTACTTGGCACAGTTGTTGAAAATCATAACAAAAAACCACATGCTCAATTTAAGCTAAATCGGACAAAAATGGCGGCTTGTAAGGGCTCAAGAAGTCAAATTGGGATATCGGTTTATATGAGAGCTATATCGGATAAAAATTGAGGATTGTAAGGGCTTAAGAAGTCAAATCGGGAGATCGGTTTTTATGTGAGTTATATCAGGTTATAGACCAGTTCGGATATTACTTGCCACAATTGTTTGAAGTCTTAACAGAACAATATGTGCAAATTTCAGCCAAATCGGATAAAAATCGCGGTTTGTAAGGGCTCAAGAAGTCAAATCTGGGGGATCGGTCTATATAGGGGCTATATCAGGTTCTTGACATGTTTTAACCGTACTAGGCACAGTTGTTTGAAATCATAAGAGAACACCGCATGGCAAATTTCAGCATAATCGGATGAAAATTGAGTCTTCCAGGGGCTTAAGACGTCAAATCGGGAGATCGGTTTATATAGGAGCTATATCAGGTTATGGGCCGATTTGAACCATACTTAGCGCAGTTGTTGGAAGTGATACCAAAACACTACGTGCAAAGGCTAGAGGCTCAAGAAGTAAATACCCAAGATCGGTTTATATAGCAGCCATATCAAAACATGGACCGATTTGGCCCATTTACAATCCCAACCGACCTACACTTATAAAAAGTATTTATGCAAAATTTCAAGCAGCTAGCTTTACTCCTTCGAAAGTTAGCGTGCTTTCGACAGACAGACGGACAGACATGACTAGATCGACTTAAAATGACGATCAAGAATATATATTCTATATGGGGTCTCAGACGCATATTTCGAGGTGTTACAAATAGAATGAAGAAATTAGTATACCCCCAACCTATGGTGGAGGGTATAAAAATGAAATAAAATGTAAAATAATAGCATAGTTGAATAGAAAAATTAAAAAAATAGAATTATAAAAGAATTTTAAACAAAAACAATAACTCTTAATGAGGCAAAATATTATTAAAATAAAACAAGTTAAAACGCGTTAAGTTCCACCGTGCCGAACTTTGGATACCCACCACAACGGATAAATTAACCATCCTCACCATTCCATATCCATAGTAATATGAAAATGGGCACTGATCTGGATTAATTTGGTTCAGGTCTCCCGAGAACTGTTTTACAAGTCACAGTTGCAGCGAAATAAGGCAACAAACTCCATTTTTTATGGGATTTAGACCCTAAATTGGAAGATCGGTCTATATGGCAGCTATATCTAAATATAGTCCGATCTGAACCACATTTGGGTCGGATGTCGGGAGCTTGACTCTAACTCACTGATTCAAATTTCACCGAAATCGGGTAATAAATGTAGCTTTTATGGGCTTAAGACACTCAATCGGCTGATCGGTCTATATGGCAGATATATCTGAATATAGTCCATATTTGGGCCAGATAACGGGAGGCTTAACACAACTCACTATTTCAAATTTTAACGAAATCGAGTAATAATTGAGGTTTTATGGAGTTAAGGGCATTTATGGGCAAGACCCTTAATCGGCAGATCGCTCTGTATGGCAGCTATATCTGAATATAGACCGATCTGAACCCTATTTGAGTCGGATATCGGGAGGCTGAAAACAACTCACTGTTTGTAATTTCATTGAAATCGGACCCTTAACCGGCACATCGGTCTATATGGCAGCTATATGTAAATATAGTCCGATATGAGCCGTATTGGGTTTGGATATCGGGGACACTAGTACAACTTCCTGTTTCAAACTTGCAGCTATATGTAAATATGGTCCGATATGAGTCATATTCGGTTTGGATATCGGGGACCCTAGTACAACTTCCTGTTTCAAACTTCAGCGAAATCGGACAAAAAATGTTGCAGAGAGCAAGGCCGTATGCCATGAGGCTTCTGGTAGGTATTCTTGGTGCTTGCGGTTATTTGCTTGACTTGGTGCAGACTGGCGGGAGGTTAAGGTCGCTTTCATTCTCAAGGCTGGGAAACCGGGCCACTTCCGCCCCAAGGACTTTGGACCAATTAAAATGCGGATTTTACGGGCTTAAGACCCTAAATCGCCAGATTGGTCTATATGGCAGCTATATCCAAATATAGTCCGATTTGGCCCATTTAAGAACTGTGCAAAATTTCAACTGAATATATCATTTTTTAAAGACAGTAGCGTGATTACAACTGAAGTACATACGAACGGCCAGACGGACAGACATACGGGCATCGCTAAATCGTTTTAGAATTTTACGACGATCGGAAATACATACGGACGGCCAGACGAACAGACACACGGATATCGTTAAATCGTCTTAAAATTTTACAACGATCAGAAATATATCTACTTTGTAGAGTAGGAAATGGATATTTCGACGTGTAGTAAACGGAATGATTAAATGAATATACCCTCTATCCTATGGTGGTGGATATAAAAAAATATATAAAATAAAATAGATAGTAATGAACAAAAAATAAGCAAAATTATAACCAATAAATAATTAAAAAATAATAAAGGGTGATTTTTTAGCTTTCATCTTCAAGGCAACATTGATTTAAACAGCTCACGCACCTTTCGTGTTTTGTTTCACTGTCAAATATTTTCAGTTTGGTCTATAATTTAACCATAAATCGTCTTACAAACGAACAACGCTTGCAAATTATTGAATCTTATTATCAAAAAAAAATGCTCTGTTAAGAAAGTTCATCGCGCGCTTCTTTTTCTCAAGCAACGAAGCTCATTATTGGCTCAATGGTTATGTAAATAAGCAAAATTGTGGATTTTTGAGTGAAGATCAGCCAGAAGCATTGCAAACGCTACCAATGCATACAGAAAAAGTCACAGTTTGGTGCGGTTTATGGGCTGGTGCCATCATTGGACCGTACTTCTTCAAAGATAATGCGAATCGTTACGTAACTGTGAATGGTGAGCGCTACCGTGAGGTGATATCCAACTTTTTTTTTGCGCAAAATGCAAGAGCTTGACTTGCTATGCCACACAGCACGCGTAACAATGGACTTATTAAGAGGCGAGTTCGGTGAACATTTTATTTCATGCTCGGGACCGACCAGTTGGCCACCTAGATCGTGCGATTTAATGTCTTTATTTTTGTGGGCTATGTTAAAGCCCATATCTATACAGACAAGCCTGCTTCAATGTAGACATTGGAAGACAACATTGAAGCATGTATTCGTGAGATACTGGCCGAAATGTGGGAAAGAGTATGCCAAAATTGGACAAAGCGGATGGACCATTTGAGACGTAGTCACGGTCAACATTTGCATGAAATAATCCGCAAACATTTAATTGTATGGACATTTTTCTGATTTATATGTGTGTTTTTGTCTGAAAAAACTTTTCTATAGCACTTTCAAAATCACGCTTTACATAACATTCCCTTGAGTTCAAAATATGCTTCCAAACAATGCTTCTGTATAACATTTCCCCCACTGTTCACCCAAGATGGTATCATTAAATTACTTTTGCTGTCTAAATACCTGTTCTTCCTTTTCTGGCTTTTAAAAGACAATAATCATAGATATAATTTGCACATACTTGGTGGCTCGTACAACACAAATCGTTTTGTGATGTAAATTTGGAAATGAAATTAATGGGTTTTGTGAAAGTTATCTTCTGCCAGCACTATACTCGAACAACATACATAGATAATGTTTATCATCATCATCGCCATTTAGAAATGTATGTCGAAAAGGTAGTTAAATGGAAATAATCACATAATGATATGGTAAACGGCACAATTTGAAGAAGAGCATGGGCGATCCATGGAGCATAAAAAAAGATTTTACATTTCAAGAACATGTGAAAGTCTAAAAAAAATAAAATTTAGTTATATAAATTTCTGGCCTTATAATGAACATGTAAATAAGAGCTCAAAACAGCACTTTTTCCACCCCAATTGAGACACATTTAAAACATGGTTAATGAACTGTTCAACAACATTTTCTAGCGACGAAAATCATTGACCACGCATTTTATCTTAAAGTGCGGGAATAAACAGAAGTCATTGGTTGTCAAGTCAGGGCGGTACGGCGGATGACCTTTCAATTCGATTCGATTCAATTTGGCCGGTTAAAAAGGCCCTGGTTTGAGTCGATGTGTGAAAGCTCCCATTGTCATGTTGAATAATGATTCGTCTTCTCTTGTTCGTTTTTCGAATTTCTCAAGGCTTTCTTCGACAGGCGACCATTTGTCTCTAGGTGCTTCTTCCACGCACAACTTTCGTTTGATATGGCTCGTCTTCGAAGACCCACAGGATCGATTAGTGATTGGTTCGAGCTCATATTAATAGATCCACGATTCGCCACCTGTGACGATCTTATAAAAGTTCTTTGAAGCACCACGTTCGTATTTTTTCAACATTTCTTCACACTTATCTACATGAGACTTTTTTGAGAGATTGTCGAATTGTGCGGAATCCAACGAGAACAAACTTTACATGCTGGTGGAAGAGATGCCAAAGGATGCCTCTTTCTCACATGACGGTCTTGCGTTATAAGTTCGCGCACGTCATTAATGTTGGTTGGTACAACGACCGTTTTAGGAAGACCTTCACGGAATTCGTTTTTAAGTGGCCACAACTGAATTCATTATATCAGTTTTTCACAGTGCTATAGGATGGTTCTTCATCGCCCTACATTCCACGCCGAAGGTTGTGAAAAATGGTCATACGAAAATATTTACGACTCAAATCCAATTTTGGTCAAATTTTTTTTTTTTTTGAATCAGTGTAAACAACACAAATGATGTTCGTACGCCAAAACGATCTGAGTACGATTATGCTAGAAAATGTCAAACTTTCCAATGGAATTGACAGGCAACACAAGATATTGCCTAGGCCAGAAACTTGTCTAGCAGCCTTAATATGACCTTTTTTTATTGTTTGTATGTTCCTTGAAGACACAAAAAAGGCGAACCGATGTGCTTGAAATCATCACAGATGGTATAGAAAGGTCCTATGGGTCAAATGGGGTACTCAATTTTTTCGATAACCGAAGAGGGGCGGACCCTCCCCCAACACAAGATATTGCCTAGGCCAGAAATTTCTCTAGCAGCCTTAAGATGACCTTTTTTATTGTTTGTATGTTCCTTGAAGACACAAAAAAAGCAGAACCGATCTTCTTGAAATTATCACAGATGGTGTATAAAGGTCCTATGGGTCAAATGGGATACTACATTTTTTCGATATCCGAAGGGGGAGCGGACCTTCCCCCTTACGACAACATTCAAAAACGCCCGATCTTTGAAATGGGTGATGAAATTCAAGCGAAGTTTTGTTTATAGTCTTAAAGTGACCTAAAAACAAAAGTTTGGTATCCACCTGGGGGTTTAAGGCACCTGGGAAGTTTTGGGGGCCGCCTCACTCCCAAATTATTTTCCAAACGGTACATATCTACCGACTATGGCAATATGGGGCTCAAATGAAAGGTAAATGAGAGTTGAGCTTGAATCGAATAACCATTTTCGGGATCAAGAGTCTAGGGCTCCGCTCCATCCTGGAAACACCCCACAAACTGAACTTCTCTACTGACCACGGCAATATGAGACTCAAACTAAATGTAATTAAGAGTGTAACATGAAGAGTGTGCCACTATGCGCAGAGGTCCGCCTATGACGCTGAACCCCTGGGTTCGAATCTTCGCGAGAACATCAGAACATTTTTCAGCGGTGGTTATGCCCTTACTAATGCTGGCTATGTTTCTGAGGTATCATGCCATGTTAGGAGCCATTGCAGCGCAAAGGTTAGCATGTCCGCCAATGACGCTGAATGCCTAAGTTCGAATCCAGGCGAGAAGATCGGAAAAAATTTTTCAGCGGTGGTTATGCTCTGCTAGTGCTGGCAACATTTGTGAGGTACTATGCCGTGTAAAAACATTTCGCCAATGAGGTGTAGCCGATTAATGGAAATATGGGGCTCAAATGAAAGGTAAATGAGAGTTGACTTCGAATCGAATATCCATATTAGGGACCAAGAGTCTAGGGCTCCGTTCCATCCCGAAAACACCCCCCAAACTGAACTTCTCTACTGACCGCGGCAATATGGGGCTCAAATTAAAGGAGTGTAACATGAAGTGGGCGACACCGTGGCGCAGAAGTTAGCATGCCCGAATATTCATGTGGGAGCCATCGCAGCGCAGAGGTTAGCATGTCCGTCAATGACGCTGAACGCTTTAGTTCGAATCCAAAAAACCCCTCCAAACCGGACATATGTACCTACAATGTCAAATGAAAGGTATTTGGGAATAGACGACGTTCGGGGCTTAATGTATCTGGGACCGTTCAACACTAAAAACACCTCCAAAGAGGACTAATTTATCGCCCATGGCAATATGGAGCTCAAATAAGAGGTATTAAAGAGTGAAAGAAGCTACAGCGGGTCCGGTTTGGTTAGTTTCTTATAAAAATGAAATTTTGACAAAATTTCCCATTATCTCATTGATATGAGAGAAGTATTCTCTGTTCCTTAAAGGAATGTTCAAGAGAAATTCAGTAAGAGTGCAACACGCATACAATATCCAAGTACTTGGGTGTCCACCTCACCCAAAAAACCCTACAAACTGGACATATGTACCGACCATGCCCATGTGGGGCTCAAATGAAAGCTATTTGGGAATAGACGACAATCGGCGCTTTATGTCTCAGCGACCGTCCAACCCTAAAAACACCTTCAAACAGGACTAATTTATCGCTAATGGCAATATGGAGCTCAAATAAGAGGTATTAGAGAGTGAAAGACCCCTCGGCGGGCCCGGTTAGGTTAGTTTCTTATAAAAATTAAATTTTGAAAAAATTTCCCATTAAAATTAAATTTTGAAAAAATTTCACAAAAAATTAAATTTTGACAAAATATCCTTAAAAGTGAAATTTCAAAAAATTTCCCATAAAAGGGAAATTTTTCCCAAATTTCCCATAAAAGGGAAATTGTGACTAAATTTCCTATTAAATGGAAATTTTAGAAATTTTTTTTAACAAAATTTTTTAATAAAATTAAATTTTAAAAAATTAGAAAAATCTTAAATTTTCTTATAAAAATGAAATAATTTTGACAAAATTTCTAATGGAATGAACCACATTTCCTAAAGAAATGAAATTTCGACAAAATTTCCTAAAGAAATGAAATTTTGACAAATTTTCCTATAGAAATGAAATTTTGACAAAATTTCCTATAGAAATGAAATTTTGACAAAATTTCCTATAGAAACGAAATTTTGACAAAATTTCCTATAGAAATGAAATTTTGACAAAATTTCCTATAGAAATGAAATTTTGACAAAATTTTCGATAGAAATGAAATTTTGACAAAATTTCCTATAGAAATGAAATTTTGACAAAATTTCCTATAGAAATGAAATTTCGACAAAATTTCCTATAGAAATGAAATTTTGACAAAATTTCCTATAGAAATGAAATTTTGACAAAATTTCTTATGGAAATGAAATTTTGACAAAATTTCCTATAGAAATGAAATTTTGACAAAATTTCCTATAGAAATGAAATTTTGACAAAATTTCCTATAGAAATGAAATTTTGACAAAATTTCCTATAGAAATGAAATTTTGACAAAATTTCTTATGGAAATGAAATTTTGACAAAATTTCCTATAGAAATGAAATTTTGACAAAATTTCCTATAGAAATGAAATTTTGACAAAATTTCCTATAAAAATTAAATTTTGACAAAATTTCCCATAGAAATGAAATTTTGACAAAATTTCCTATAGAAATGAAATTTTGACAAAATTTCCTATAGAAATGAAATTTTGACCCAGTTAAGTGAGGTCACTTGTAATCCTATTCCGCTATTAATTCACCTTGCCAGTGAAGAAATAAGGGTCATTAATTCTTATGATATTTAAAGGTGAGCAAAATTTGTGGGCTGTATAAGACCTTACGGCCTGTCCTTGGTTAGTACACCAAATAAAATTTCATCATAGTCATAATTTTTAGTAATCAATCATTAGTCAAAATTAATATCAGAAAATTCTTCCAAATTCTTTATAAGAAAGTCGTTCTGTTATCTATTCTTATCGCTAAAATTCCAAAATGAAAAAAAAATCCAAAAATTTAGACAAAGTCAAGGCAAAATGTTTCAAAGAAAGCAAAAAAAAAAAAAATGACACAGCAACAACATCATCACCATAAACCCCAAAATGTCTGATAGCAAATGTTTTTTGAGTACCATAATGGTCAATGTACGGCGCCATACACATGTTTTGCCCTTACGCCAAATATATGATAATAAAGTTTATTTTTAACAACAAGGCAGGCATCCAATGGCTAGCCTGGTCGAAGTTATTAAGGTATTGGACGGACTAAAATAAACATTTCTAATTCATCGATAAGACCATAGGCACTTGAATTGTTTGTTGTTCTGCAACGAAAATGAAAATGTGAATTTTATGGCTCTGTTTAATGTCGCTATACTTTTTTTCAATTCTTTTTTTCTTACTAAATTTGGTGAAGGCTTTTGCCAAACATTTTGTGTGGACAAATTAAACAAACATTTATTCTCAAATTTTTGTAGTTGCCAAAATTTTGTTGACTTTTATGGTCGTGCCTTTGGAGTTGGGACTGTTTTTATCAGTTTTTGTTAGAAGATTTCATCATGTGGTGAAGGTTAGTAACAACTTGTGACTTATACACACATTTTTGGTATTTTATGATGCACGGCTATGAACAATTGATAAATAAGTGAATAATAAGAAATTATTTTTTTAAGGCCTAAGGTTTTCTGCCTAATGTAGCTGATGAGTCAACAGAGAAACACCTTCCATAATGGTGGGTGCATGCGGTATCTCCCTAGCTTTTATTTCTAATGGGAATAAAAATTTTCGATCTTCCAGCTGCACTTTTAAGGAAAATAAACATATGTTATCGAGTTCTGAGCGAAACAAACATCAGTTGCCAGAAACGAAAAACAGTTGTGGAGACACAAAAATATTTAAAGAAATGTTTATGAGAAACTTAAAACTGTTGTGTAGAACAAATAGTTGCAGTTTTCCAAAAATGGAACAACAGTGGATTAAAAAACTTAAAACAAAGGGCTCTAACTCGATTTCATGGGAAATAAAAAACATTTCTCAGAAACGAAAAACCATTGCAGTGAACCAAAAAGATTTATAAGCAGTTGTTGTAAAGCAAAAAGAGATAGTTTGGAAAACTTAGGTAAATTAACTCGACTTAGGTAAAAAACGTAAAAAGCTTAAATATACGAAATAGATATACAACGGAAAATTAAAAAAAAAAAATAATTGAATAAAAAAAAATTGTTTTAAAAAAATTAAAAACAAAATAAAAAAAATTTAAAAAACTTGCAACAAAATATGAATTGTGCTTGTTATTGTCATTTTTTGCAATAAAAAATAATTTTAAAAAATTAATTAAGAAAAAAAAATTAATAAATAAAAAAATAATTAAAAAATTAAATACAAAAAATTAAGAAATTAATTAAAAAAAATTTTAAATTAAAAAAAAAATATTAAAAACAAAATAACAAAAATAAAAAAAAAATAATTTTAAATTTTTGTTAGTTTTTTTTTTCAATAAATAATTAAAAACAGCTACAAAAATTTAAACCACAATAAAAAAATTCAAATATTTATTATTTTTTTATTTTTGCTAGTTTTATTTTTAAACAAGTAAGAGCATGCTAAGTTCGACCTGGACGAATCTTATATACCCTCCACCATGGATCGCATTTGTCGAGTTATATGCGCGATATCTCCGTTTAGGCAAACAAAGAATAATGAATAAGAACTTTTATGCTATTGGAGCTATATCAGGTTATAGTCCGATTCGGACCATAAATGAATGCTGAACATTGTGGAAGTCTTTGTGTAATATTTCAGTTCATTCGGATAAGAATTGTGCCTTGTGGGGGCTCAAGAAGCAAAATCGGGAGATCGGTTTATATGGGAGCTTTATCAAGCTATTGTTCAATTCAGACCATATTAGACACGTATGTTGAAATTCATGAGAGAAGCCGTTTTACAAAATTTCTGACAAATCGGATGACAATTGCGCCCTGTATAGGCTCAAGAAGTCAAGATACCAGATCGGTTTACATGGCAGCTACATCAGGTTATGAAACGATTAAAACCAAATTTGGTGCAGTTATTTGAAGTCAGAACAAAACACCTCACGCAAAATTTCAGCCAAATCGGATGAAAATTGCGCCCTCTAGAGGCTCAAAAAGTCAAGACCCAGGATCGGTTTATATGGCAGCTATATCAAAACATGGACCGATTTGGTCCATTGATAAGTCAAGATCCCAGATCGGTTTATATGACAGCTATACCAGATTACGAACCGATTTCAATTATACTTAACACAGTTGTTGGAAGTGATATCAAAATACTACGTGCAAAAATTTCAGTCAAATCGGATGAGAATTGCGCCCTCTAGAGGCTCAAGAAGTCAAGACCCAAGATCGGTTTATATGGCAGCTATATCAAAACATGGACTGATTTAAACCATACTTAGCGCAGTTGTTGGAAGTGATACCAAAACACCACGTGCAAAATTTCAGTCGAATGGGATGGGAACTGCGCCCTCTATCGGTTTTTATGACAGCTATACCAGATTGTGAACCGGTTTGAATCATACTTAACACAGTTGTTGGAAGTGATACCAAAACACTACGTGCAAAAATTTCAGTCAAATCGGATGAAAATTGCGCCCTCTAGAGGCTCAAGAAGTCAAGACCCAAGATCGGTTTATATGGCAGCTATATCAAAACATGGACCGATTTAAAACATACTTAGCGCAGTTGTTGGAAGTGATATCAAAACACCACGTGCAAAATTTCAGTCAAATGGGATGGGAATTGCGCCCTCTAGAGGCTCAAGAGGTCAAGACCCAAATCGGTTTATATGGCAGCTATATCGAAACATGGACCGATTTGGTCCATTGACAATCCCAACCGACCTACACTAATAAGAAGTATTTGTGCAAAATTTCAAGCGGATAACTTTACTCTTTCGAAAGGTAGCGTGCTTTCGACAGATAGACGGATGGACGGACGGACATGGCTAGATCGACTTAAAATGTCATGACGATCAAGAATATGTATACTTCATGGGGTCTCAGAGGCATATTTCGAGGTGTTACAAACAGAATGACAAAATTAGTATACCCCCATCTAATGGTGAAGAGTATAAAAAAATAGAATCGGAAAAAAATTAAAAACCCCACAACAACTAAAGAAAGGACATATGGGGGTTCTTTCCTTTAGTTTTGAACTAACACACAAAAGTAATTAACTCACCCACAGCTACCATAGCTTCAACCTAAGGTTTATAAAAATTACTCTCAAAAAATTGCCACATTTAAACACCATGCAAATGCTCACAATCCTTATTAGCCCAATCTACCAGAAATGTTTCCTAAAATATTTTCTTTCATTTATTTTGTGATAATGTCAAAGATAGTGACCAAACATATGTTGGCAAGCCGCACACAATAGATCTGCTACATAAACACAATATGCCAACATCAAGGGACACCACGATAACTAACTGAAAAAAGGATGCAGTGTCCTTGAATTCAGGTCATTTGCTCGTTTATATTTATTTAGGGCATTCTTATAATAGCAGAGGCCTAATATTTATTTTGTGTGGGAAATTTGATGAGATGTTGAGAAATGGCATCACCCAAAATGAGATAAGAAGCCAAAAGACATGCACAGAACACATGTTCTAAGGGACATTGACGTCGCTGAAAAATAATGCAATAGAATGTGTTTGATGGGGAAATTTTAGAATTGAATCACTACAAAAGTAGCTCAACGACGAGGACGCAGAAGGCGACGACGATTGTGATCCACTACTGTCTATGTTCGCACAGCACCTTGCAATATATTCAGTATGACTATACATCCGTAGTGATATAAGGCCAGAGCAAGATCGGAAATCACCTACACCGAACGATGATAGAGGCGGCGCTGACAAACCGAACAGAACAAGGTCCGAGGTTCTTTTCAATCCCGGTACGGAATAGAAGCGTGCGGAGAAGACACTCCGGGATGTGCCTCTCCCATGACGAGAAATCGGATTCCATCGGGTCAATCCAGTGCGTACAACTGGCTGCCATGGGATGCAAGTATTCTTCGACGCTTGCTCGTCTATTACGCAAATTTTTCAACCTCGCCTACCGTGCGGGAGACTTACTGCGGTCCATTTCTGAGTGGGGTCGAATGAATTGAGTAGATTTTAACGCACGGAAGACGGAGGTATTTAAAGTATAATGGCCTTCTTAGCGACCAACAGTATGGATTCCCATGAAATCGCTCTACGACCATTTCTGTCGGAACGTCGGAGTCGCTCAATCCACCACTTGGGTGAGAGTAAGGTTGTGGCTCTGGCCCTCCCTATCTCCAATTCATTTGATAGGGTCTGCCACGGTGCACACCTATCAAAACTTATCGCTTTCGAGCTTTCTCAGAGATCGCACTATACGAGTCGTTTTAGATGCGTTCTCATCCAATGAGCATAAATTGACCGCAGGTGTACCCCAGGACTCTGTCCTTTCTCCTTCTCTTTTTCTTAGTTTCATCAGCGATCTGTTGAGTCAGGCATCGAATCCGATCTACTCATTTTCGGATGACAGTAATCTCTGTAATAATACCCACCACCGAAGGATGGGGGTATATTCATTTTGTCATTCCGTTTGCAACACATCGAAATATCCATTTCCGACCCTATAAAGTTTATATATTCTTGATCAGAGTAAAAATCTAAGACGATCTAGACATGTCCGTCCGTCTGTCCGTCTGTCTGTTGAAATCACGCTACAGTCTTTAAAAATAGAGATATTGAGCTGAAATTTTGCACAGAGTCTTTTTCTGTTCATAAGCAGGTTAAGTTCGAAGATGGGCTATATCGGACTATATCGTGATATAGTCCCATATAGACCGATCCGCCGATTTAGGGTCTTAGGTCCATAATAGCCACATTTACTATCCGATTTTGTTGAAATTTGGGACAGTGAGTTATGTTGGGCCCTTCGACAACCTTCGTCAATTTGGCCCAGATCGGTCCAAATTTGGATATAGTTGCCATATAGACCGATCCTCAGATTTAGGGTCTTAAGCCCATTAAAGCCGCATTTATTATCCGATTTTGCTGAAATTTGGGACAGTGAGTTGTGTTAGACTCTTCGACATCCTCCGTCAATTTGGCCCAGATGGGTCCAGATTTGGATATAGCTGCCATATAGACCGATCCTCAGATTTAGGGTCTTAAGCCCATTAAAGCGGCATTTATTATCCGATTTTGCTGAAATTTGGGTCAGTGAGTTGCCTTAGGCCCTTCGACATCTTTCTTCAATTTGGCCCTGATCGGTTCTGATTTGGATATAGCTGCCATATAGAGCGATCTCTCGATTTAACGTTTTGGGCCCATTTATTGTCCGATGTCGCCGACATTTGGGACAGTGAGTTGTGTTGGGCCCTTCGATGTTTGTCTCCAATTTGGCTCAGATCGAACCATATTTGGATATAGCTGCCGTATAGACCGATCTCTCGGTTGAACAATGACTTGTAGTTATAAGCATTTGATCTAAATCGGTGATATGTCTATATATTGGGTTGCCCAAAAAGTAATTGCGGATTTTTCATATAGTCGGCGTTTACAAATTTTTTCACAGCTTGTTACTGCATTCTTTCTTCTATCAGTTATCAGCTGTTACTTTTAGCTTGCTTTAGAAAAAAAGTGTAAAGTATATTTGATTAAAGTTCATGCTAAGTTTTTTTAAAAATGCATTTAGTTTCTTTTAAAAAATCCGCAATTACTTTTTGGGCAACCCAATAGCTGCTATTGGGCATAAGGTATGCATTTTTCACTGGATTTTGACGAAAGGTTATTCACATATATACCCGAGATGGTGGGTATCCAAAGCCGAACTTAACGCCTTTTTACTTGTTCGCACTCATTCGACCATAGGCCGAGTCTTCGAGAGATTGAGGACAAAAGGCAGGTTATGGACGATACACTCTGCCATGATTTGCTGTCCATTTCTGAGTGGGGTCGAATGAATCGAGTAGATTTTAATGCACGGAAGACTCAGTGCTGTTTGTTGGCACACCCAAACGATTTGCTGACCCATTACGATCATCTTTGTCTATCAACAAATTGATAAAAATTTGAAAAAAAAAACGTAAGTTTCGAAGAAATTTACAAATTTGATTTTGAAATTATAATTCGTTTCTGTGATCAAAATTTCAATTTTGTATACAATTATGAAAAACTCATGGCCAATCGAAAATAACCCTCCACTCCCCAGAAATTTTCCAAAACTCTTCAGCTTTCCCCCCGGACTTGGCTTTGCTCTCTTTTCCAAATCCACACTCTGTCGACTCCACCCACTATACACAAGGCTGGAGTAGTTTTAAACCCTCCCTGGGCTTTTAATGTCTGTGTATGTCTCACATTTTCATTTCGAACATTTTATGATTATTGTGTTAACCACAAAATCAATCGTCGCAATTTTTGTGCTGTTGCTCTTTTGTGGTCGCTTCCAAACTCTAAAAGCGACAATTTTGGGTTGCGCCTCTTTTTTTTGCCAAGCGACAGACAAGGAGGACGCATCTCACCACAATCACCCACAACAAAGGCATTGTCAACGAATTTATTTATGTTCCAAACATGGTAGTTGATGCTTTTGTAGTCAACCATTCAGGTCTTTTTTGTTGTTTGTATTCAACGAAATTGAAGTTTTCGGTGACATATAATTGTGCGTTTTTCTGCTTTAATTTCCGCTCTTTAAACACAAATTATCGAGTTCCACATTTGTCAAGTTGGAGAGTCTTATTGAAACTGTTTATTGCTCGTTTATGGAGTTTATGGGGGGAAATTAATTGCTAAAGTTGTTGAAGAATTGGAGGGAGGTGAGGAGGCAATGGGATGACAAACTATTGAACGCTTGAACTCTGAAGTTGGCCACAAATAAATTTGCTTGTCGCTTTATTTGATTGAGGTAGGCTTTGTACCCCCCATCCTATATTGGGATGGAAAAGTTTAGCATGGCTTTTTCTTTCCTATTTTCCCCAACAACAATTCTAATTGAAATTCTTTGGGTTTGGCAGAGGGGAAAAGGGAGAGGAGAAAGAGGGTGGAGGGTGGGTTTGTAGAGGAGGTTGTAAATTTCCATGACTTGTTAGGGAAGGGGCAAATCATTATTCAACATTGCCAAATGTTTTGACCATGGCTTAATTTTACATTATATTGCCAACAACTTTTCGTCAGGAATGTTGGCTTTGGATTCCAAATTCGAACAAAAATTGCTGTTAACACAAATCGTAGCCATGTTTTATTATTTGCATTTTCTACATAATTGACAAGCAATATAATGGGGGGTAAATTAATGACGGAAATTCCATTTGCTTTGTTGTCAATGCTGCATTTAATGGCCTCATCTTGTTCTCATGAATTCTAATTGTTATACAAAAAGTGGGTAGTTGTAAGTAGTTGTGGGGGTAGTCGTAGTCGTAGGTAACAAAGACAAAATAATTACACAAAATCAATTTGGAGGTGAAGAACAGAATAATTTGATAGAAAATGAATCAAAAATAGTAGGAAATATTCAAAAGGGCTATATTTGGTCTGGTTAAACATTGAATTACTACCACCATGGATTCTAGCCAAATCGGAAAAGGAGAGAGGGTATCGGGGTAAGTGAAGCCCCACTTCTACTAAGTGTTCTATTTGGACCGTATTCATATTAAGAGTCATAAGTGTTCTTTTAACTACCAAATATCGGCTAAAATGAGCAAAAATAAGTAAAAGGTGCTTAGTTCGACCAGGACGAATCTTGGGAACCCAACACCATGGATTCGGCCAAAAATTTATACAAAATAAATTTATTTGAAGGGTATAATTTTATTCTTATATTTATTCATACCAAACTTCTGTCAAACCACAAAAAATTAAAGCTCCTAGGAACCGAACAAGGATGACCGAGAGACCGGATTACATGGGAGCTATATTAGGTCATAGACTGATTTGAACCGAATTTGGAACAGTTTTTGAAAGTCTTAACGGAACACCACATGCAAAATTTCAGCTAAATCGGACAAAAATTGCAGCTTGCGAAGACCCAAGAAGTCAAATAGGGACATCGGTTTATATGGGAGCTATATCAGATTATAAGCCGATTTGGACCGTACTTGGCACAGTTGTTGAAAGTCATAACAAAACACTAAATGCTCAATTTCAGCCAAATCGGACTAAAAATTGCGGTTTGTAAGGGCTCAAGAAGTCAAATCGGGAGATCGGTTTATATGGGAGCTATATGAGGTTATAGACCGATTCGGACCACTATTGACACAGTCGATGGAAGTCTTTAAAGAACACTAAATGCTCAATTTCAGCCAAAACGGACACAAATTGCGGCTTGTAAGGGCTCAAGAAGTCAAATCGGGAGATAGGTTTATATGGGAGCTATATATATTATAGACCGAATGTGGACAGTACTAGGCACAGTTGTTGAAAGTCGTAACGGAACACCACATGCAAAATTTCAGCCAAATCGGACAAAAATTGCGGCGTGTAAGAACTCATAAAGTCAATTCGGGAGATCGGTTTATATGGGAGCTATATCAGGTTATAGACCGATTTGGACCGTACTTGGCGTAGTTGTTGGAATTCATAACAAACCACTACATGCAAAATTTCAGCCAAATCGGATGAAAATTACGGCCTGTGAGGACTCAAGAAATCAAATCGGGAGATCGGTTTATAGGGGAGCCATATCAGGTTATAGACCGATTTGGACAGCACTAGGCACAGTTGTTGGAAGTCATAACAGAATACTACGTGCTCAATTTCAGCCAAATCGGAAAAAGTGGCGGTTTTCAGGGGCTCAAGAAGTCAAATCGGGAGATCGGTTTGTATGGGAGCTATATCAGGGTATAGACCGATTCGGACCGTACTTGGCACAGTTGTTGAAAGTCATAACAGAATACTACGTGCTCAATTTTAGCCAAATCGGACAAAAATTGGGGTTTGTAAGGGCTCAAGAAGTCAAATCGGGAGATCGGTTTATATGGGAGTTATATCAGATACTAGACCGATTTACACCGTACTTGACGCAGTTGTTGAAATTCATAACATGCTCAATTTCAACCAAATCAGACAAAAATTGCGCCTTGTAAGGACTCAAAAAAATCGGGAGATCGGTTTGTAAGGGAGCTATATCAGCGACCGATTCGGACCGTACTTGGCACAGTTGTTGGAAGTTTTAAGGAACACTACGTGGAAAATTTCAGCCAAAATTGCGGCTTCCAGACGCTCAAGAAGTCAAATCAGGAGATCAGTTCATATGGGAACTATTGGGTTGCCCAAAAAGTAATTTTTCATATAGTCGGCGTTGACAAATTTTTTCACAGCTTGTGACTCTGTAATTGCATTCTTTCTTCTGTCAGTTATCAGCTGTTACTTTTGGCTTGCTTTAGAAAAAAAGTGTAAAAAAAGTATATTTGATTAAAGTTCATTCTAATTTTTATTAAAAAACGCATTTACTTTCTTTTAAAAAATCCGCAATTACTCTTTGGGCAACCCAATATATTTAAATCTAAACCGATATGGCCGATCTGCAATCCCCAACGACCTACATCAATATTAAACATCTATGCAAAATTTCAAACGGCTAGCTTTACGCGTTCGACCTCTATCATGATTTCGACAGACGGACGGACGGAGATGGCTAAATCGACTCAGAACGTCGAGACGATCAAGAATATGTTTAATTTGTTGGGACTTAGACGAATATTTTGGGGTGTTACGAACGGAATGACTAGATTAGCATACCCCCATTCTATGGTGATGGGTAAAAAAATTAGATTCTAGGGGCTTAGATTAGATTAGGTTTAAGTGGCAGTCGCCCATCAGACACTCTTAGACGTTTTCATTTATTGTGATACCACAGGAGCAGAAGGAGGAAGATGCCTTCTAGTTCCTACCGCTGAAGCATACAGATCGCTTTAAAAAGCCCTATTACTTGGAAATGTTCACATCTGCTAAATCAGACAGATTCTCAAAGAAATGAGAACCCAAATTGGAACTCCTTCTGACTGCTAGTGTGGGACACACACACACAGAAGGTGTTCTATTGTCTCTTCTTCTTCGATGTCCTCACAGCTTCTGCAAAAGTCGTTGATGGCAACCTTCAGTCTGTCAGCATGTTTTCCGATTACACAGTGACCTGTCATGACGGATACAATGACTAAGACGTCTGCTCTAGCCAGTGACAGCAAAGCAGTAGACCTCTTCAAGTCTAAATTTCGCCACATATTTTCGGAATTCTCACAGCCACCTCTTTGTGACCATCAATCATTCGTTGTTCTTTGGGCCTGGTCCTGAAAACTTAGCTTACATGTCGCTAGAGGCATACCCATAGATTCCAGTATCTCTGGAATGTATAGGGTAATTCCTAGTCTTGCAAGCACATCCGCTTTACAATACCCTGGGATATCTTTGTGGCCCGCCACCCAGAACAGGTGAATATTGAACTGTCACCCATCTCGTTGAGAGATCTGTTACAGTCGAGGGCGGTTTTTGTGTTCAGAAATACGTTCTCCAGGAATTTAATAGCTGCCTGGCTGTCTGAGAAGATATTTATACCGATTTTCGTTATGACATTATATTAGGTTGCCCAAAAAGTAATTGCGGATTTTTCATATAGTCGGCGTTGACAAATTTATTAAAAATGCATTTACTTTCTTTTAAAAAATCCGCAATTACTTTTTGGGCAACCCAATGTCTTAGCCGTTCCATCACTTCCTTAATTGCAAGGATCTCCACTTGATACACACTGCAGTAGTAGTCGGGTAACCTTTTCGGTATGATCAGTTCTAGATCTTTAGAGTACACCCCTAAGTCCATCTGGTCGTCTAGTTTGGAACCATCCGCATAGGAAATCTACGTAACTTCTGTTACCAGGGATATCGTAGTTCCAATCGGTTTTATCAGGAATAGTGGTACAATACTTTTTATCAAAAAGCGGCTTAGGTGTAACCCACACTGCCTGGAACAACGGATATTGTATCAAGGATAACACAGTGTCCGTAGCCGCCACATGACCAAAGAGAAAGCTCCCTTAACCTCACGGCAGTGGTCGCTGCAATTTGTCTAGCCACAATGTCCAGAGGCATTAGATGTAGCATTAAATTCAGTGCATCAGATGGCGTCGTCCTCAGTGCGGCTGTGAAACACGAACAAAAAATCCTTTGGATACGTTTAAGTATTGAGCAGCAGGTGGACTTTTGAAGCGGCGTCCACCAGACCTCAACACCATATAGCATTATAGATCTGACAACTGCAGTATATACCCAATGCATGATACGCGTTCTAAACCCCCAGCTTTTGCCAATGGCTCTCTTGCAGGTGTATAGGGCAAGAGTTGCCTTTCTTGCCCTTTCCAAAATGTTGGATTTGAAATTCAATTTCCTGTTCAGCAAAACACTCAGGTATTTTGCGGTTTCTCTCCTACCATGCTGCTGCCGCGACAGGCGATCTCCAGATATCTTTGCCCCAAGATATGTATCTATCAACCTCTCAAGAGTTTTCAGCATAAAGGATGACAGACTAATAGGACGAAAATCGTTCGCCTTTGTGTGGTAAGGTTTTCCTGCTTTCGGAATGAAAGTGACCTTCGTGTCCCTCCATCCCACAGGTATATATGACATTCTGATACAAGCAGAGTATATCTCCCTAAGCCAATGAATCTGTCTATCAGACACAGCTTGTAATTCAACCGGTGATACATTATCAGGGCTTGGCGACTTAAAGTAGTCCAAACTTCTTATCGCCCAAAGGATTTTCGGTTCAGACAAAAGTTCCCTAATGGCCATGCTGACATAAGCGACTCATTCAGGGCCTTCGTGATCCGCTTGACCATTATGTCTACATCCTCCGAACTTTCCACTTCCTTTTTATACCCTCCACCATAGGATGGGGTATACTAATTTCGACATTCAATTTGTAACTCCTCGAAATATTCGTCTAAGACCCCATGAAGTATGTATATTCTTGATCGTCAAGACATTTTAAGTCGAACTAGCCATGTCCGTCCGACCGTCCGTCTGTCCATCCGACCGTCCGTCTGTCCGTCCGACCGTCCGTCTGTCCGTCCGACCGTCCGTCTGTCCGTCCGTCTGTCCGTCTGTCCGTCCGACCGTCCGTCTGTCCGTCCGTCTGTCCGTCCGACCGTCCGTCTGTCCGTCCGACCGTCCGTCTGTCCGTCCGGCCGTCCGTCTGTCCGTCCGACAGTCCGTCCGACCGTCCGTCTGTCTGTCGAACGCACGCTAACTTTTGAAGGAGTAAAGCTAGCCGCTTGAAATTTTGCACAAATACTTCTTATTAGTGTAGGTCGGTTGGGATTGCAAATGGGCTATATTGGTCCACGTTTTAATATAGCTGTTATATAAACCGATCTGAGATCTTGACTTCTTGAGCCGCTAGAGGGCACAATTCTCATCCGATTTGGCTGAAATTTTGCATGAAATGTTTTATTATGACTTCCAACAACTGTGCCGAGTATGGTTGAAATCGGTCCATAACCTGATATAGCTGTAATATAAACCTATTTGGGGTCTTGACTTCTTGAGCGTCTAGAGAGCGCAATTTCTCTCCCACTTGGCTGACATTTTGCACGACGTGTTTTGTTTTGACTTTCACCAACTTTGCTAAGAATTGTTCAAATCGGTCCATATCCTGATATAGCTGCCACATAACCCAATATGGGGTCTTGACTTCTTGAGCCCCTACAGGGCGCAATTCCTATCCGACTTGGCTGAAATATTGCATGACGTGTTTTGTTATAACTTTCAACAACTGTATTAAGAATGGCTTAAATCGGTCCATAACCTGATATAGCTGCCATATAAACCGATATGGGGTCTTGACTTCTTGAGCCACTAGAGGGCGCAATTATTATCCGATTTAGCTGCAATTTAGCATGAGGTGTTTTGTTATAAGTTTCAACAACTTTGCTAAGAATTGTTCAAATCGGTCCATAACCTGATATAACTGCCACATAAACCGATATGGGATCTTGACTTCTTTAGCCTATAAAGGGCCCAAGTATTATCCGATTTGGCTGAAATTTTGTATAACGGCTACTCTCACGACCTTTAACATATGTGTAGAATATGGCATGAATCGGTTTATAGCCTAATACAGCTCCCCTATAAACCGATCTTCCTATTTTACTTCTTCAGCCTCTAAAGTGCGCAATTCTTACTCGATTTGGCAGAAATTTTACACAATGACTTCTACTATGGTCTTCAATATTCAGTTTAATTGTGGTCCGAAATGAACCATAACTTGATATTGTTCCAATAACATAGCAATTCTTTTCTTTTATCCTTTGTTTGCCTAAAAAGAGGTACCGTGGCAAGAGCTCGATAAATGCGATCCATGGTGGAGGGCATATAAAATTCGGCCCGGCCGAATTTAGAACGCTTTTACTTGTTTGGTCTAGAAGGGATAGACGTTCAGAATTTGTGCCGAAATTTATCACAATCTGCCTTTCTTCTGTTTAGCCGAGGGATCACTTCCGCAGTATTTTCTCCAAGGGTGAAACTAATATAACGATGATCAGAGAAGCTGTGGTCATCCAACTCTTCTCAGTCGCATATTTTTTGAGCTTATATTGGGTTGCCCAAAAAGTAATTGCGGAATTTTTAAAAGAAAGTAAATGCATTTTTAATAAAACTTAGAATGAACTTTAATCACATATACTTTTTTTACACTTTTTTTCTAAAGCAAGCTTAAAGAAACAGCTGATAAGTGACAGAAGAAAGAATGCAATTACAGAGTCACAAGCTGTGAAAAAATTTGTCAACGCCGACAATATGAAAAATCCGCAATTACTTTTTGGGCAACCCAATATCTTCCGATACAAAGGTAAAATCGAGTACCTCCTGCCTGTTCCAAGTAATAAAGGTCGGTTTATCCTCTTTATTACAAATTCCCAGAATGCAATTACAGAGTCACAAGCTGTGAAAAAATTTTTCAACGCCGACTATATGAAAAATCCGCAATTACTTTTTGGGCAACCCAATATCTTCCGATACAAAGGTAAAATCGAGGAGCTCCTGCCTTTTCCAGGTAATAAAGGTCGGTTAATCCCCTTTATTACAAATCCCCAGATTGCAACCTGAAATATATTCGATAAGCAGCTCACCCCTTTCGTTGACATCCGAACTTCCATAGCAACTCCCTATAGAAGTGTCTTCAACCAGCAACTTAAGGTTTGAAGGCGGCATCTCTGAATCGTGGGCCATATATAGGGAAGCCAGTCAGTAATGAGACATATTCATTTCAAAGCTTGATACTACTAAATCTTCAGCGATAAGGGCTTAGTAGAAGGCGTTTTAAAAATGTTAATGGCCTTACTCACAAAACTCAAGGTAGATTTGAAATAGGTTTACTTGCCACATTTCCTTTATCATATAAACCTATTCTAAGGCTTCATAAAGTTGTGTATATAAGGCCGTATAAGTTTTCTTGTAGAAGATCTCAGTACATAAAAATTAAAATTTTTTAATTTAATTTGCACGAAAACTAGTTTTTTGCCAATTAACCAATTTCCAAATGCAAAAGATCATTTTATTTGACATTCAACAAATTAACACCGATCCAACCAACATCATTAACAATTGAGACTAAGCACATAATGACAAATGACCCTCATAATAAATAAGAAACTATTTTTGTCGTCTTCTCTGTTCAAATTCATTAAACATTAAAAAAACTAAAGTAAAGAACTGCACATTATAATTGTTTGACCTTTGTAGGGGAGTGGGGGCAACACGGAAGGACCGAAAGAAATACAGTGATCATAATCGAATTTCAAAAATCCATTAGCAACAAATTGTCGCATCGCCAAGATGACTAAGTCCCAACATTTCATGCTGTCATCTGTCATCTCAATGACAGCAGCGTGACATTATCAACGAATAATCATCAACCAAGCAATATTTCAATTGACAGATTCTTGCATGTTGATGTTGCCCATCATAATTCTAAAACTCATAAAATTGAAAACAAGAACTTTTACGCGTGTCTCAGCCCCCCACAACCAACCACCATCAAGCAGAGACCAAAAAGATGGGGGGCCCATAGAGTGAGGAGTACCTGATGATGATGGAAAAAACGCAATCGAAGGAGTGGCATTTGCGGCTGAATGTTTTTTGAGAGCAAGCACGCAATGAAGAACATTGGGCAACTCATGAGGCAGCAATAATGAATGGTACCAAATCGAATTTGAAAAATCAAAATATTTTTTGATAAAGGTAGAAATTTATAAAATCATTGAAGTTTCAGTAAAAACGTAAATTATTCCAACATATTTGAAAATTTTGCCCATATATTATTTTTATGAAAAACTGGTGGGACAGCGCTCGCTCCGCTGCGCCTTCTTTCAAATATTTGAAATTTTTGCCCATTTATTATTTTCATAAAAAGCGCTTGCTCCTCTGCGCCTTCTTTCGCTCTATATTATCATTTATTTGAGCTCTACATTGCCATAATTGGTATATAACTCCCCGTTGGCAGTGTTTTGCAAATTGGGCGGTCTCTCAAACGTTTCAACCAGAATGTAAATATCCACTGCATGCTTTACTCCCAAATGCCTTTCATTTGAGGCCCTTATTGACATGGTAGGTAAATATGTCCGGTTTGATGGTGTTTTCAGGATGGGGTGGCAACCATGACATATAGTCCTCAAAATAGATAAAAGATTTGTTTTCTACTCCCTCCCTCTCATTTGAGACCCATATTGCCATGATTGGTCCATATATCCCATTTGAAGGGTTTTGGGGTAGGGTGGTCCCTCAAAATACCCCACCCTAAATTTAGAAACCAAAGATTAGTTTTTAGGTTACTATAAGAGCGTAAATAAAATTTCGCTAAAATCTCATCTATCGTCGAAATCTGACATTTTGGAAAATTGTGGTAAGGGGGAGGGTCAACTCCCCCTCAGATATAAACAAGTAAAAGAGTTCGTGCGGCCCGAATCTTGGGTGCCCATCACCATGGATTCTGCTAAATATGTATCGTTGTTAACTGAGTTTGTATTTGAATTATTTTGGTCTCATGAAGTCATATCGGGATATCTGTACTTAGGCTCGGCCTATATCACCATATTGACCATTTCAGATAAAACTTGATACTGAGTACTGTAAGTTATAAGACAGGGTGTGGGCTCAAATTTCCGCCAAATCAGGAAAAAATTTAGGCTTCTAAGAATTCAAATCCGGGGATCGGTTTAAATGGGGGTTATATCTGATTACATACCGATTCGCATCGTATCTTTATTCCAAGTCTTTATTCCAAATTTCAGCCAAATCGAAAATTGAGGCTTCTGAGGGCTGAAGAAGTCAAATCGGAGAATTGGTTTATATAGGGGCCATATCTGAATTTGAACCGATATGGTCCACTTGCAATCCCCAACGACCTGCATCAATAAAAAGTTTTTGTGCAAAATTTCAAGCGGCTAGCTTTATGCCATCGTGATTTCGACAGACGGATGGACGAACGGGCATGGTTAAGCGCATATATATATATATATATATATATATATATATATATATATATATATATATATATATATATATATATATATATATATATATATATATGTATATATATATATATATATATATATATATGTATATATATATATATATATATATATATATATATATATATATATGTATATATATATATATATATATATATATATATATATATATATATATATATATATATATATATATATATATATATATATATATACATATATATATATATATATATATATATATATATATATATATATACATATATATATATATATATATATATACTTTATGGGATCGCAGATCAATATTTCGAGATGACTAGATTAGTATACCCCATATGGTGGTGGGTATAAAAAAAATTTTGGAAATCGGTCCATAAACGAACATTTCGCAGTGCAAACAAAATTATGTAACTGATGACTTTAACGGAGGGCCCGCAAATAGGGTCCAGGCCTTCCAGGCTCTTTAATTTTGTATATGGTCTTATAAATTAAATACTTTTTGCATGCAATACAAAAATTTTTTGCATGCAATTGGGGACCACTTGGGGCAATGAAAATGTGTTTTAAAGTTGGGGGTCTCAGCTTTGCGTTTTGAAACTCGAAGAGTTTCCCAGTTCTCTTTCTATATTGAGTCTACTTTTGACTTTGGTGTTTATTGGGCAACGGGGGCCTCTTTCAATATAAGCAAGTTTTAAAGCCTTTTCCTCCTTCCTCCATATTCGTAATCTACTCCCGAATATCATTCATTTGAGTCCCATATCGTGCAATAAACCTATTTTAGGGGGTTTTGGGGTTGGGGCGGTCCCCCATTTACTTGGCCCCAATTTCTAATATGAAATTCGTAATCTACTCCTGAATACCATAATGTCTCGATCGGTACACTTTTATTTTTGGGTAGTACTTTTTGGGGTAGGGGAGGCTCCGGCCTCTTGTAATATATTGTACATATATATAGCCTGTTTTCTTCACAGTCTGTGAAAATTTCAATGTTCAATTTATCAACGGTTCAGCCGGTTTTTATAGAAAATTTTGTCAAAATTCTATTTTTATGGAAAATTTTTTCAAAATTTTATTTTTATAGAAAAGTTTTTCATTTTTTTTTACAGAAAATTTTGTCAAAATTTTATTTCTATAGAAAATTTTGTCAAAATTTTATTTCTATAGAAAATTTTGTCAAAATTTTATTTCTATAGAAAATTTTGTCAAAATTTTATTTCTATAGAAAATTTTGTCAAAATTTTATTTCTATAGAAAATTTTGTCAAAATTTTATTTCTATAGAAAATTTTGTCAAAATTTTATTTCTATAGAAAATTTTGTCAAAATTTTATTTCTATAGAAAATTTTGTCAAAATTTTATTTCTATAGAAAATTTTATCAAAATTTTATTTCTATAGAAAATTTTGTCAAAATTTTATTTCTATAGAAAATTTTGTCAAAATTTTATTTCTATAGAAAATTTTGTCAAAATTTTATTTCTATAGAAAATTTTGTCAAAATTTTATTTCTATAGAAAATTTTGTCAAAATTTTATTTTTATAGAAAATTTTGTCAAAATTTAATTTTATAGAAAACTTTGTTAAATTTTTATTTTTATAGAAAATTCTGTTAACATTTTATTTTTATAGAAAATTTTGTCAAAATTTTTTTTATAGAAAACTTTTTTTTTATGAAATCCTGAAAGTCGTTATCTTTAAATCGTACCAACTTCTAATTTTTATCATCCCTGCTATGACACCATAAGAAATCAAATGTCAACGAACTGTCAAATTTGTCATAAAGATGTTGGGTGTAAAAGGCAATGGTGGATGTTGGATGGATGATAATAATGATGTTGTTTTTGTTTTTTTTCTCTCCCTCCCCCTTCCTCTGTTGACATTTCTATATTTGGAATGTGGGTGATACAGATCTTTTTGTCACGGAATATGTTTTGGATTGAAAATAATTGAATAATGCCATGCCACATCAAGGCATTGCATGGCATGCCACACCATATGGGTGCATTTAGTGTACACCACAGATTTGTTTGTTTTTACAGTACCGCCGCCAGAGAAGTTAAGGAATGGGTCCACATCGCTTTTTTTTACTTATTATTTTAAGAAGCTTCATTTTTGTCAATCTTTGCGTTTTAATGAATTTGTTGTGAAAAGCTGTGAAATTTGCGCTTATTAAGTTGTTTAAACTCGTGAAGAAATTAATGTGATTTGTTGCCTTTAAAAAAATTCGTGATGGTAAGGATAATGGTGATGGAGGTGGTGTCACTTGGAGTGGTGGTGTTACATATCAAAATAAATTTCACACTTTATTACCAGTCATTTTTTATTACACCCTATTAAGGCAAGACAAAAAGTTTTCCCCCTTCAACAACAGGAAATGCAAAAATCATACAGTGAAGGGCAATATAGAGGAGAAAAAAAAATTTTCTATAGAAATAAAATTTTGACAAAATTTTCTATAGAAATAAAATTTTGACAAAATTTTCTATAGAAATAAAATTTTGACAAAATTTTCTATAGAAATAAAATTTTGACAAAATTTTCTATAGAAATAAAATTTTGACAAAATTTTCTATAGAAATAAAATTTTTACAAAATTTTCTATAGAAATAAAATTTTGACAAAATTTTCTATAGAAATAAAATTTTGACAAAATTTTCTATAGAAATAAAATTTTGACAAAATTTTCTATAGAAATAAAATTTTGACAAAATTTTCTATAGAAATAAAATTTTGACAAAATTTTCTATAGAAATAAAATTTTGACAAAATTTTCTATAGAAATAAAATTTTGACAAAATTTTCTATAGAAATAAAATTTTGACAAAATTTTCTATAGAAATAAAATTTTGACAAAATTTTCTATAGAAATAAAATTTTGACAAAATTTTCTATAGAAATAAAATTTTGACAAAATTTTCTATAGAAATAAAATTTTGACAAAATTTTCTATAGAAATAAAATTTTGACAAAATTTTCTATAGAAATAAAATTTTGACAAAATTTTCTATAGAAATAAAATTTTGACAAAATTTTCTATAGAAATAAAATTTTGACAAAATTTTCTATAGAAATAAAATTTTGACAAAATTTTCTATAGAAATAAAATTTTGACAAAATTTTCTATAGAAATAAAATTTTGACAAAATTTTCTATAGAAATAAAATTTTGACAAAATTTTCTATAGAAATAAAATTTTGACAAAATTTTCTATAGAAATAAAATTTTGACAAAATTTTCTATAGAAATAAAATTTTGACAAAATTTTCTATAGAAATAAAATTTTGACAAAATTTTCTATAGAAATAAAATTTTGACAAAATTTTCTATAGAAATAAAATTTTGACAAAATTTTCTATAGAAATAAAATTTTGACAAAATTTTCTATAGAAATAAAAATTTGACAAAATTTTCTATAGAAATAAAAATTTGACAAAATTTTCTATAGAAATAAAATTTTGACAAAATTTTCTATAGAAATAAAATTTTGACAAAATTTTCTATAGAAATAAAATTTTGACAAAATTTTCTATAGAAATAAAATTTTGACAAAATTTTCTATAGAAATAAAATTTTGACAAAATTTTCTATAGAAATAAAATTTTGACAAAATTTTCTATAGAAATAAAATTTTGACAAAATTTTCTATAGAAATAAAATTTTGACAAAATTTTCTATAGAAATAAAATGTTGACAAAATTTTCTATAGAAATAAATTTTGACAAAATTTTCTATAGAAACATTTTTTTTTATTTTCATTTTTTTTCCTTTCTCTTCATTTTCGCCTTCCACTCTTATATCGGCTGCAAATCATATACCTCCCTTTATAGTTTATGTAAATTTTATGCTAAGCCCAAAATGTATATGAGATATGCGTGTGGCATAAATGGATTCGATTTAATCCCCCAGCATTTCAATATAAAATAGGGGAATTATGATTATGGTTCAAAAGGAATAAAGCAACAACCGAAAAAAAAAACAAGACAAAATAAAATCCTACGTTGAGTGTTATTATTTGAAGCATGCGATTAATTTGTGGCTATTTATTTTATCTCTGGCATAAAGAACAGCGAAATTTCATATAACTCAACAACTTTGCAAATAAACATGAAGGGGACAAGTGTTAACAACAACAATTACAGGGTACAAGTGGAGTACAATTAAAGGAAATTTTTTTCTGATTTTTTTTTTTTTTGTAAACTAATTATTTTGCAATTTATCAGGAATGTGTGAAATGACCGAATGACCGAGTTGGAGAGAAAAATACAAATGTTATCAGGTGATCGCGTCAGTCATAGCGGAATTAAAATGTTTGAGTTTAAAAGTAAACTATTAAAAAATCAAGTGTATAAAAGATCATAAAAAAAAGAAAATAGATAATATATAAACAAGTAAAAGCGTGCTAAGTTCGGCAGGGTCGAATCTTGGGAACCCGCCACCATGGATTCTGCTAAAAATTTATACAAAATAAACTTAGTTGAAGGGCATAATTTTAATCTACATACCAAACTTTTGTCAAAACAGAAAAATTAAAAAATTCGGCAGAGCGCGGTCGGGATTCGAGCCGTTGCCGTTGGCTAGCGTTCGAAGCCATCAATACAACTTCCGACAGATGCACAGAATCATGTATAGTACGGAAGTAGTGTAATTAACACAGAAAAAAAGTCTGTTATTACACAAAAAACACATGCATTGGGAAAAAGTACAGCTAATAGACAGGGTTGTCGAGCGTGGTTAATGTGGTAATTATATCATAGATGCGTTTTCGCAATTAATACGATTCAAATACATCATACCAAACACGAAACGCATCCCATAGCGGTTGGTGTGTGTTGCTATCTTTGGCTTTCCTTTTCCATTTGCAATCCCCGATCATTGAGCTCGTTTCGAAAGGGAAGAAAAAATTTTATTTGTAATTTTTCCAACAGCGTATTGTTTGAAAATGAAGGACTGCCCTATTAGCCCCAAACAAGACTAGGTGTATAGTGAAATGCAAATTTTCCCATGAGCATTCCATACAGTGAATCCCCAAAAGTATGCTTTATATGTTAAGCTATTCATAGTGTTAAAGCCAGGCAATGGTGAATTGAAAATTTATCTCAGGTTATAGTGACCGTCGGCAATCAGACCCAATTTGAGTATTTTGACATAACGGTAACGGTTGTAACGATAAACCAAAGCATTCCTAATACTATCTCAGATAAGGGGAGCTTAAACATTATTTTATTATAAAAAAAAAATTTTGTTCAACAAAAATTAGGTGTATTACGGTTTTTCTTGCTTGTGTGTTAACATATTAAGCCTAAAAGTATGCAACACTTTTGAAAAGTTACTTTTTTCAATCCTAAATATAGGCAATGTTATTTCAAAGAAAATGTGAATTCCAAAAGTATGCTTTAAATTTTAATCTATTTATAGTGTTAAAGCCAGGTAATGGAGAATTGAAAATTTATCTTAGCTGATAGAGACCGTCGGCAATCAGACCCAATTTGAGTATTGTAACAAAACGATTATATTTTAGTAACGATAAACCAAAGCATTTGTTGGGTAAAGAATTTAAGACGTAATAAGAGATTCCTATTGCTATCTCAGATAACGGGGAGCTAAAACGTTATTTTACTATTCAAAAAAGGTTTGTTGTTTAACAAGAACTTGGTGTATTACGGTTTTTGTTTGTTTTTGTGGTAACATATTATGCCTAAAAATATGCAACACTATCTTAAATTAACTTAAAATTGTTCAACACCAAAAATAGGCAACGTTATTTCAAAGAATAAGCAAATTTTTAATATTTTCAAGGATACCAAAACTAATTTAAAAAAAATCTTTGTCAGAATCAGAATTTGTTGCCTAATGTTTCAAATAAAATGTTTCGTTTAAATATTTGCATTGTATTTTAATTGTACATATCTTTTCTTTTGACTTACCCTTTTTGGGATCCATATTGAACTTTTTACGTCCAATTGACATTTGTTTATCTTTGTTGGAATGTTTGGAATCTTCGGGCACATCGAGTGCCTCCATTTCGGAAACCACCTCACACAACTCATCTTTGATTTGCTGAAAAGTACAAAGAAAAGAAAAATAAAATCAACAAAATTGCTAACTAACAATTATGGTAGAAAATAGTCAAGGACATTTTGTGGTTAAAGATACATTTACACATATTTAATTTTTTATCTTTATGGTAGAAAATATAGTTTTAGATAATTTTTATATTTTTATATTAATTTGTATGCTATCACCATTTCTTTTTTCGGCTACAAAAACACCCTTCATTAAATAGTTTATTAAATTTAACAACAATTCACATTATAACTTTATAACAACAAAAATTTAACCCAATTGGCCTTAGAAGCAAACAACCAACCAACCAGCCTGCCAACCAACAAGTGACCAGCCCTTATTTTGTAATAATAAAAAAAAAATGTGGCTCATAAAACCAAACGTTACGGTGGCATGACATGAAAAGGCTTTTGGATATGACAAGAATTTTTATGTTAATTTAGTTTCGTTTTTAGGTTTTGCCGGTTTTTTTTTGCAAGACAAGGCAAAATGTAACTGAAGGTCATAGAAATTGTTTGTTTGTGACCCCAAGAAGTCCAACAATTTTTAAGATAATAGCCAAAAAATTTGGGACACCATGTGACTTCTCCCTCTTTTAGATTACCCATTGAGTTTTAATGGAATATTTATGCAAATTAATTGGAAAAAAATAATAATAATTAGAAATAAACGAACATATTGAAGCACATATTGCCTATTAACATTATTGCATAATGTTGTTATAATTATTATTAATTGTTAATGCGGAAAAAGTGTTTTTAATTATATGACAAAAGTTGTCAAATCATTAAGATAATATGGCTAAAAAAAACAAAAATTAATCGAGCGAAACAAATGACTAATTGAGGTTTTTTTCGGGAGGTAGGGGATTTAAAAAAATAGAAATATGAGAATTTTAATTAAGAAACATTGTCAGCTTCTAATGGTTTTCAGTGATTGGCAGATGAGAAAAAAACAAGTGTCCAGTTTGACAGATCCCGCTGATGAATCTATTTATGGTTCCAGGCGAAATCGCGATCTAGGAAACCTGTCAATGATAATAAAAGCGACACATTTTCTGCCTAACTTTAAAATAAGTTTTCTTTTTTTTTCTATATGTAATAGAAACAGAGAATCCTATGGTCTGCAGCTGGACAATATCCGATTGCATGGTTTGTAAGATATTAAAAACTGGAAAACAACAAAAGTTTTATTTTTAAATTTTTTTTCTAACAAGTGTATTCATCGGTTAAAGGCCCCAAAAAGTATGCTACATATTGTTATGATTCTGAATTTTTGATTTTCAACATGTTATACTCATACGGTCGTATTCACAAAACTTAATGAAGTCTCAAAATGAGTTTATTTGACAATTCTATAAAGGAAATCTGTAAAATAAACCTACTTCAATGCTATATTATGTAAACATTTTTTTTATAAAATATTTATTGAAAGAAATTAATTAATACTAGTTTTTATTACTTAACGAAAAACTCCAAAAAGTATGCAACGAAATTTATTATTCCTCAAAACATTTGATTTTTAAAATAAAGAACAAATTTTTTTTAAGAATATATTAATCAAAACAAGTGAAAGGATGATAAGTTTGACCGGTCCAAATCTTGGGAACCCACCACGAAGGATACTGCTAAAAATATATACAAAATAAATTTGGTTGAAGGGCATAGCCTTATTCTACGTACCAAACTTGTGTCAAACCAACAAATATTAAAGCTTCTAGGAAACGAAGAAAGCAGATAGGTTTATATGGGACCCATATCAGGTTATAGACCGATTTCAAACCGTACTTGGCACATTCGTCGAACGTCATAACAAAACACTACATGCAAAATTTCAGACAAATCGGAAAAAAGGTCAAATCGGGAGACCGGTTTATATGGGAGCTATGACAGGTTATACATCGATTTGGACCGTACTTGACACAGTTTTTGGAAGTCAAAACAGAACATCACATGCAAAATTGCAGCCAAGTCGGATAAAAATTAAGGCTTTCAGGGCCTCAAGAAGAAATCGGGAAATCGGTTTATATGGGAGTATGTAGTAAAATTTCATTATTTAAACAATTTTTAAAAAAGTTCCACAATATTATTATTCAATGATTAAAAAAATGACAAATTCAGTTTTTTGTTAGTTGATAGGAATTTCTTTATATTTCCCTAAAAAGGCCCCAAAAAGTATGAAACATAATTATTCCATAAAATTAGCAAAAATAAATAATTGAATATTTTAACAAATTTGTTTTTAAAACTTGACTGAAACAAATAACAAATTGAGTTCTTTGTTAGGTGAGGGTTTAATTTTTTGTTTAACAAAATGCCTCAAACATGTAAGCAAAAGAACTAATTTCTTTTCAAATATTTTAATTTAAAATCAAAAACAAATTATTATACATGTTATACTCTTGCACAAATATTTTATTGACTTTTTTGTTAAGAGCGAGAGGATTTTTTATTTTTCGCTGAACAATAGGTCCCAAAAAGTATGCACTAGAATTTATGATTTTCAAAAATTTTATTTTTAAAGCAAAACAAATATTTTACATGATATACTCTTAAAAAATTTATTAAAAATTTACCGAAACAAACGACTAAATTATATAATGTATATAGTAAGCAGATTAATGCTTTTTTTTAGCAATAGGGCCCAAAAGTATGCAACATATTTTTTTTCTTAAAAAATTTGCTTTATAAACCAAAAACCATTGTTTTTATATTCTATACCCAAAAAAAATTTTATTAGAAAATTCACCGAAATAGCAAATTTAATATTTTAAGAGGTAGGGGCTTTCTTATTTTTCGTTAAGAAAATGCCCCTAAAAACATGCAACATATTTAATTATTTTAACAAAAATTTTACTTTTGAAGCAAAAATATACATTCTTTAATTTGTTATTCTCTTCGAAAACTCATTTTTTATTAAAATTTAAAATAAAATTGTTCATTTCCCCTTAATTACCTTGAAAATGTTGGCCTTCTATAAACAATATTGTATAAGAGGAAAAATATATGTCATGTATATATTATTTTTCAGCCTTCACTTCCAAGAAATCTCCTTATTTTAAATTAAATCATTTTAATTGGTGAAAACAAGAAAACCATTGAAGTCTTACAAGAAGAAATATGGCACCAATAAGAAAAAAAAACAAAACAAAAAACCTCAATCAAGGAAAAAGAAGCACCCAAGTAAAAAAAAAGTATTAAATTACAAAATATGTCAGTATGGTGATGGGATTTAAGTGCCACTTTTTTTTATTAATAAAGCGTTAAATTGACAGATTTAAGAAGAAAAACTGTCGTTGATTTGTACTTTAAGTTGGGACATGACAAAAAGATTTGTCCTCTTAAGTAAGTAATATGTGTAAAGAATGTAGATCATGGTTGATATGTCAGTGAAGGCCCAGACACATGTGGAAGGACGGACAAATAGAAAGACAGACAAATAGATATGTTAGTTAAGCAGACAACAGAAGAAGACCAAACATCAAACTGATGGATGAATGACGTTATGGACAGAACAAATTTATTAAGAAGCCACTCAAATTACTATGGGAAAGAAAAGACCCAAAATCCCCATGCTACTCTACATGTAAGAAATATACACCGACACTTCCCGAGCATAATAACAACTACTAAAAAAAAGCTCCTCACGGCTTTGTGATAAAAAAAAAGTTTTCCGACAAATCTTGAACGTAAAAAAAATTGGTCTCATTGCTGACGACAGTGACGAGACTGACATACCAAAAAGCTAAAAGACGAAAAAAGTGAACAAGAACAGACAATTGATATTTTCCGGTCGTTCTTTTTTTGTTGTTGTTGCTTCTCATTTGTTATAGTTGTAGTGCTGATTGTTTACTTATTCTTACTTGCATGTCTTGGCAGTCAAAAGCTGTAACAAACCCATATCAATGATTAATGATTTGAAGGGATTTACAGATATAGCTAAAACCAGAATTTGAAGTTAAATTCATACACACGTTTTTCTTAAAGAAAAACAGCATACGCAGTTTTTTAATATTATTGAATAAGTAGTAAAAAAGTAAGTCTTTAAATGGAAAAATCTTAGGTGATGTAAGGCATTCCTTATGGAATTTGAAAGTGCAATGAACCTTGCTTTCAAAATTTAAGAGTAGACAAATGGTACAATAAAAAAAAAAATATATAAAACAAAATAAAATAAAATATAAATCAATAAAAAAAAAATTAAAACAAAATTAAATTAAAATAAAATAAAATAAAATAAAAAAAATAAAATAAAATAAATAAAATAAAATAAAATAAAATAAAATAAAATAAAACAAAATAAAATAAAATAAAATAAAATTAATAAAATAATTTAAAATAATATAAAATAAAATAAAAATAAAATAAAATTAAATACAATAAAATAAAAGAAAATAAAGTAAAATAAAATGAAATAAAATAAAATAAAAATAAATTAATATAAAATAAAATAAAATAAAATAAAATAAAATAAAATAAAATAAAATAAATAAAATAAAATAAAATAAAAAAAAAAAAATAAAATAACAAAAAAAAAAAAAAAAAATAAAATAGAATAAAATAATATTAAAATTTTTGTTTGTTTCTCTTCTCGACACGAGCTTAATGATAGGAGATTTTCTTTGCAAACGGAAAAGGAAAGCCAACACACACCAATCACTGTGGGATGCGTTTCGTCTTTGGTTAGAAGACTTTTCAACCATATTAGGTGTTATGGCTTCAAGGGACGTGCGTTGGTATTTATTCGTATTTATTGCGAAAACGCCTCTATGATACAGTTAACACATTATCAACGCTCGACAACCCTGTCTATTAGCTGTACTATTTCCCAATGCATGTATTTTCGTGTAAGGACAAATTTTTTTTCTGCGACAATTACACTACTTCCATGGTGCACATGATTCTGAGCATCTGTTGGAAGTTGTATTGATGGCTTCCAACGCTAGACAACGGCTCTCGCTGTTGCTCCGTGCACCCAGGCTCGAAACCCGGTCGGGCTCTGCCGAACCCTTTTAACCTCAAGTTTTTTGTCAAAAATTCACCGAAAATTTTTTGGAGCAAGTCGCGAAATGGGCCTTACATTTCCCTGTAGGCCGTATAGTTTAGAAAAAACAGTCAATATAAAGTTTTCATAGTGAAATTTCGACATTTATTGGTTTTTTGGTCAATTGAATTTGAATTTTTTGAGGGAGTCACAAATTAAGAGCCATTTCTCTCTAGAACGCATAGTTTAGGATATACAGCCAGATTCGCCATTTGAAGATTTTCGATAATTTTTTTAATTTTTTGGAGGGAGTCACGAATTTCCTTCTAGGACGCAAAGTTATTAGATTCAACCAAATTAAAGTTTCCATAGTGAAATTTCGACATTTGGGTCTAATTTTGAATAAACGTTTGTTATACCCACCACCGAAGGATAGGGGTATATTCATTTTGTCATTACGTTTGCAACACATCGACATATTCATTTCCGAACCTATAAAGTATATATAGTCTTGATCAGCGTAAAAATCTAAGACGATCTAGACATGTCCGTCCGTCTGTCTGTTGAAATCACGCTACAGTCTTTAAAAATTGAGATATTGAGCTGAAACTTTTCACAGATTCTTTTTTTGTCCATAAGCAGGTTAAGTTCGAAGATGGGCTGTATCGGACTATATCTTGATATAGCCGCCATAAAGACCGATCCGCCGATTTAGGGTCTTAGGCCCATAAAAGCCACATTTATTATCCGATTTTGCTGAAATTTGTAATAGTGAGTTGTGGTAAGGCCTTCGACATCCTTCGTTAATTTGGCCCAGATCGGTTTAGATTTGGTTATAGCTGCCATATAGACCGATCCTCCGATTTAGGGTCTTGGCCCTATAAAAGCCACATTTATTGTCCGATGTTGCCAAAATTTGGGATAGTGAGTTAAGTTAAGCCCCTTGACATACATCTGCAATACGGCACAGATGAGTCCAGATTTGGATATAGCTGCCATATAGACCGATCTCTCGGTTTTAGGTTTTGGGGCCATAAAAGACAAATTTATCGTCCGATGTCTCTGAAATTTGAGACAATGAGTTTAGTTAGGCCTTTCGATGTCCTTCTTTAATTTGGCCCAGATCGGTCAGGATTTGAATATAGCTGCCATATAGACCAATTTCTCGATTTAAGATTTTGAGCCCATAAAAGGCGCATTTATGCTTTGTATTAGGCTTTTCGACATTTTTCTGCAACTTGGCCCAAATCAGTCCAGATTTGGATATAGCTGCCATGTAGACCGATATCTCGATTTAAAGTCTTGACCCCATAAAAGGCGCATTTATAATCCGATTTCACAGAAATTGGACACAATGTGTTAGGCTTTTCGACATCCGTGTCGTATATGGTTCAGATCGGTTTATTTTTACAATAGATATAGCTACTATGCTATGCTACTGCTATGGGACATAAGGTATACAATTTTCACCGGATTTTGATGAAAGGTGGTTTACATATATACCCGAGGTGGTGGGTATCCAAAGTTCGGCCCGGCCGAACTTAACGCATTTTTACTTGTTTCTATATTCATTTACAATATGAACAAAAATTTTCCTTTATCAACTTGCCAATTTAAAAAAAGCTCAAAATAATTACTTTGTAACTTTTTGATTTAAATAAATATTTTGCACATTATTTTCCATACCCACGAAAAGAAACCTCAAAAGTTCATCAGAGTTTATTGCTCTTTTAAGCCAACTCGGCTCACATAATTTTTGTTTTTGTTGTGACTACATACTAAAGCGAATTGATTACAATTTATTTATTAAAGAATTTCAACAAAAGCACAATGCATTTTAAATAAATGACTGGCACAGACATCAACAAAAGATAATAAATGCAGATTACAGCCATATCAGGTAATTAGTACAATAAAATCATTAAAAAAGGAAAAAACAAAAGCAAAAAAAAATTGTATTGTGAGGTAACAAAGTTATACAAATCTAAAATACAAAATTAAATCTAACAAGTAAAAAGGCGTTAAGTTCGGCCGGGCCGAGCTTTGGATACCCACCACCTCGGGTATACATGTAAACCACCTTTCATCAAAATTCGGTGAAAATTTCATACCTTATACTCACATACCTCATACCGATCTGAATTATATACGACACGGATGTCGAAAAGCCGAACATAAGTCACTGTGTCAAATTTCAGTGAAATCGGATTATAAATGCGCCTTTTATGGGGCCAAGACTTTAAATCGAGATATCGGTCTACATGACAGCTATATCCAAATCTGGACCGATTTGGGCCAAGTTGTATAAACATGTCGAAGAGCCTAACACTAAGCACTGTCCCAAATTTCGGCGAAATCGGACAATAAATGCCTCTTTTATGGGCCCTAAACCTTAAATCCAGAGATCGGTCTATATGGCAGCTATATTCAAATCTGGACCGATCTGGGCAAAATTGAAGAAGGACGTCGAAGAGCCTAACCAAACCCACTGTCTCAAATTTCAGCGACATCGGACAATAAATGCGAATTTTATGGCCCCAAAACCTAAAACCTAGATATCGGTCTATATGGCAGCTATATCCAAATCTGGACCGATCTGTGCGATATAGCAGAAGTATGTCAAGGGGCTTAACTTAACTCACTGTTCAAAATTTCGGGGACATCGGGCAATAAATGAGCATTTTATGGGCCCAAAACCATAAATCAAGAAATCGGTCTATATGGCAGCTATATCCAAATTTGAACCGATCTGGACCAAATTGAAGAAATATGTCAAAGGGCCTAATACATCTCACTGTCCCAAATTTCAGCAAAATCGGATAATGAATGTGGCTATAATGGGCCTTACACCATAAATCGGAGGATCGATCTATATGGCAGCTATATCCAAATCTGGACCGATCTGAGCCAAATTAACAAAGGATGTTGAGGGCCCCTACACAATACACTGTCCCGAATTTCATCAAAATCGGATAATAAATGTGGCTTTTGTGGGCCTAAGACCCTAAACCGGAGGATCGGTCTATATGGCAGCTATATCCAAATCTGAACCGATCTGGACCAAATTAAAGAAACATGTCAAAGGGTCTAAGACAACTCACTGTCCCAAATTTCAGCGAAATCGGATAGTAAATATGGCTTTTATGGGCCTTAGACCCTAAATCAGAGGATCGGTCTATATGGCAGCTATATCCAAATCTGGACCGATCTGAGCCAAATTGACAAAGGATATCGAAGGGCCTAACACAACTCACTGTGTCAAATTTCAGCAAAATCAGTTAATAAATGTGGCTTTTATGGGCCTAAGACCCTAAATCGGCGGATCGGTCTATATGGGGGCTATATCAAGATATAGTCCGATATAGCCCATCTTCGAACTTAACCTGCTTATGGACAAAAAAAGAATCTGTGCAAAATTTCAGCTCTATATCTCTATTTTTAAAGACTGTAGCGTGATTTCAACAGACAGACGGACAGACGGACGGACATGGCTAGATCGTCTTAGATTTTTACGCTGATCAAGAATATATATACTTTATAGGGTCGGAAATGGATATTTCGATGTGTTGCAAACGGAATGACAAAATGAATATACCCCCATCCTTCGGTGGTGGGTATAAAAATTTTGCTATTTATAATAAATTTTAAGAAAATAAGCTATTTGTAGTAAAATTTCAGACAATTTTTTATATTTAGGAAATTTCCAGACTATTTGCTTTCTATAGTAAACAAGCTGGTTTAGTATCCTTCGTTGCACCTATGAGTGCTTGCTGCCCCCTTTTAACAAATAACTTTGATTAGAATCCCATATAGTCCCGTTTAGAGCGGCCCCCCGACACTTGAGGTCAAATTGTTATATCCAGTTCTTACTCCACCCATTAATACCTTTTATTTGGGTTTTTTGGTAGGACGTCCCCCGCGGCTATTTGAACCCAAGGTCTTATACCAATTTTGTGTTTTTGGGATACTATAAGGGATCATACAAAATTTCGCTTATAGGTGCTTTAATTTTGCTTCAAATAGCTCCCAATTGAGAACAAAAACGAGATGGGGTTTATGGGGAGGGGCGTTCCCCTTATAACTTTACCCTCAATTGGGGCATCAGTTACTTGTTTCAGATTACTATAAGGCGACGGACCAACATTCGCTGGACAGGTGAACTAACTTTAATGAATACTTTTGAAAGAAGATGGAGACGCTAAACGTAAAGACAATTAACGAGGACCCGATCCCAGTCGGAGCAAGGAACAGGGATCAAATAAGGATAAGGAAAAGCCTGTACGTAAGGCATGATTAGGAGTGTGAGGCCGAAGAGTCCGCAAAGCCTAGGATCAATCAAAATATTGAGACAAAAACAGTGATCTGCGTTTGCTGGAAAGGTTTGATGAATTTTAAGATACTTTAGAAGAAACAAAAAAATGGAGAAAGTTCGGAACCACGACCTGTATGACGACGCATACAACGGCTGCGTTGGGTAGGTCATGGATGATTGTCAGAATGGATGAAGAATAGAAGAAATAACTTCAATGAAGTGCAACTCAAAGAGCTCAAAAGACAACTCAAGAAACAACAAAAAAAAAAAAAAACAACAACAACAGTCAGCAACTTTATTTACCTCGGCACCGATGTAACCGAAACGAATGACACCAGTTTTGAGATAGAGCTATGAATAATACTGGCAAATAGATGCTACTTTGGACTAAGTAAGCAGTTTAGAGACAAGGCCACCTCTCGACAGACGAAGATTACACTATACAAGACACTGATACTACCCGTGTTGTTATATATGGTTCTGAGGCATGGGTACTTGTGAATGTAGATGAGGCAGTGCTTGGAGTATTTGAGGGAAAGATTCTCGTAATATATGGACCAGTTTGTGTTAATGGAGAATATAGGTGACGTATAAACCATGACGTATCAAAATACAACGGCTCCGTTGGGTAGGTAATGGATGATTGTAAGAATGGCTGAAGAAGCTCCAGCAAAGATGTCATGGTCATGGATGATTTGTCCAGCAAAGAAGTCTTTTAAAGGCAAACGTGGTGGTACACGCAAACCGGGAAGACCAAAAGCCCGATGTAAAGATCAAGTGGTGGGAGACACCTCAAAACTTGGTGGCAGAGATTTTAGAATGAGTGCAGGAGATCGAAGCGCTTGGAACGCTATTATACGCTCGGCTAGTGGAACAAATGTTCTGTCATAGCCAATTAAAGTAAGTTAGTAAGTTAGAAGAAACAAAAGTTGACAAGGATCTTTACATTGCTCAGTGGCATTGAGTGCAGATCTTTAGTAGAAAATACTACCACTACACCAAGATGTTCATGTTTACATTCTATGAGAATTCCCGCATACTGTAGTCCATACAAGTTCAATGAAGTGCAATTTAAAAATTCTTATTAGGTAATAGGCGCCCAGCAGAATGGCTGATGCTCTTCAAATCACCTCACATTTTTGGAATTTACTCATGAAATTTGTCCTTGGCTTCCACAAGAATCGTCACAAAATCAACAAAGAGAAACAATTGAAATATTTGTGGTCATAAGCGAAAACCAAAACATCAAAACCAAAATCTGTCATTATATTGTTTTCGTTAAAGATTCTGCGTAAATTCAATTTTCATAGAAAATATAAACAAAAAGTTTGATTTTCTTAGAAAATGTTCACAGTTATCGATTTTAAGAACAATAAAATTAAATTTCTAACTTTTATAGGTTTTTTGCACTTTGTGAAATAAAAAAAAATCTGTTAAACATTTAAATGTTTGCCAAAAAATTCTCAGAATTTTGTTTTTTCAACTAACAATATTGCTTTTAATTCTGTACGATTTGTTATTTCAAGTGTTGGTTTTATTATAATTAACAAACAATGACGACAACGCTGCGGTTGGTATTTCTTTCCTCATTTTTATGCGATTTGTTGAGGTTTTTATTATAGAAATGACTTCATTAGTAGCAGAATACAGAATACAAAATCTGAGATATGAACAATCTGTTTATAAGATACAATATGAGGATGAGATATTTTGTTAAAAAAAATCTACGTCACACTTAAGAATAATTATTATTACCTCCTCCAAGTTCACAAAGATATGTTATAAAATTTTGTTTTAATTGTTTTTGTTTGGATCACATATAAAAATAAACAAAACATTTAAAAAGACAATGATGAATTGAAATTTTTAAAAACGTTTAATGATAAAATAAATAAACAAATGACAGAAGAACAATAATTGATCTGGGGATTTTAAGAATTTAAAATTCAGTTAAGACTTGAAAAATTATTGTCCTCCTATTAAAAATCTACACTTAAATATTTCGCAACCAACGGGAATTTCCCAATTGCTTTGAAACAACAACAACGTCTCATCTTAATGACTTAATAAATATATTATCTGTGATTCATGTAAAAATGATTGCATACCATTGCCAGCGAATTCTGGTTCCTATTATCTTTTATGGTCCACACATAAAAAACTGGTGGACACAAAAAATAGAAAACTAAAAAAGAAAACTAAAAATAGTATATCCAAGAATTCTAAGAAATAATTCCCATAATAACTGATGACTGAGAACGGGCGCTAACAAGTGGCCGCTAATGCTTTTTCTATTCCGTAAGAGTTTTTTTTATTCTTTTTGTGGTCCACAACATCCGCCCAATGAAATTTAATAGTGAGTGATATTTGGACGGACAATGTCAGAAAAAACAACTTAAATACATTTCCTTTAATTAGCCAACACTTGTTACAAATGAGGGGACGTATTGTATATAAATAGAGAACTAGTTTTGTTTTTCCTATTAAGAAAATGCTACCGTTCCAAGATAATGGAGGAAATCCCCTAAACAGTTATAAAGGGAAAGAAAAAAAGAATCATGTTTATCCAAAAACTGTTATACGTTTATACACATTTTTGGATTTTTTGTTTCAAAAACATATAAAAGTTTTTTTTTTTTTGTAAGTAAGAGATACAAAAAAAAATTAAATATTTAATTTTTTAACAGTTGAAAGGAAATTGTTATGCTATCAAAAAAAATGTTCATTAAGAAAATCATAAGCTAAAGATTTGGAACAACAACAAGTGGAGTAAAGAGATGTTGCTTTGAAAAAAAATTATAAAAATATATAACAGTTTGCGAACAATTGCTTAAACTGTAATAAAATAAATAGCTTTTGTTTTTAAGAACTAAAAAAATTCAGCATAAATGAATAGAGATATATTGGGTTGCCCAAAAAGTAATTGCGGATTTTTCATATAGTCGGCGTTGACAAATTTTTTCACAGCTTGTGACTCTGTAGTAGCATTCTTTCTTCTGTCAGTTATCAGCTGTTACTTTTAGCTTGCTTTAGAAAAAAAGTGTAAAATAAGTATATTTGATTAAAGTTCATTCTAAGTTTTATTAAAAATGCATTTACTTTCTTTTAAAAAATCCGCAATTACTTTTTGGGCAACCCAATACAACTTAACTACTTCAATGAGAGTCATTGTATAACAGTTAACGAAATTATCCGAAAACTGTTGTGTTAATAAAAATTTCTTTACGAAAGTAGCAGATAACAACAAATTTGTTAGAAAACAAAATCCAAAAATTTATAACAGTTTTTTATAGTTGAGTTAACTGTTATAAAATAATTAGCTAGTGTCAAAACAACAAAATGGAAATGAAAAGATTTTGGTATTTGAGATATATATTAAAAATTAACTTTTACAAGAGAGATTCATTTTATAACAGTCATTGCATAACAGTTAACGAAATTATCCGGAAACTGTTATACGTTAATAAAAATGTCTTTATGAAAGTAATAGATATTGCTAACAAACTTGTTAGAAAACAAATTCCGAAAATGTATAACAGTTTTCTAATAATTGAGTTAACTGTTATAAAATAACCAGCTAGGGTCCAAACAACGATATAGAAATGAAAAGATTTTTTTATTTAAGAAATATATTCAAAATTAATTTCAAGAGAGATGCATTGTATAACTGTTAGCACAAAATTAAATATAATGGACAAATTTTTTTATTTAAAGATATACAACTTAACTCTTTCAATGAGATTCATGGCATAACAGTTAACTAAATTATCAGGAAACTGTTATACGTTAATACAAATTTCTTTATGGAAGTAATGGATATCGCTAACAAACTTGTTAGAAAACAAAACCCAAAAATGTATAACAGCTTCGTAATAGTTGAGCTTACTGTTATAAATTAACTAGCTAGTGTCAAAACAACGAAATGGAAATGAAAAGATTTTTTTATTTGAGAAAAATATTCAAAATAAAATATTTCAAAAGAGATTAATTGTATAACAGTTAGCGCAAAATTATATATAAAGGAATAGCATTTGTTATTTAAAGATAAAAAAATTAAACTATTTAAATGAGAGTTATTTTATAACGGTTAAGGGAACTGTTATACGTAAATAAAAATTCCTTTACGAAATTAATATATATTTTTAACAAACTTGTTAGAAAACAAAATCCAAAAATGGATAACAGTTTCCTAATAGTTGAGTTAACTGTTATAAAATAACCAGCTAGTATCTAAACAACAAAATGGAAGTGAAAAGATTTCTTTATTTCGGAAATACATTAAAAATTAACTATTTCAAGAAACATTCATTGTATAATAGTTTGCAGCATAAATCGTAAACTGTTATACTTTTAAGAAAGCTTTTCTATCAATATACATAGGGTCAACGAATTTATAACTTTAATTAAAAATTTTACAATTAAGTATACCAGTTTCCCAATAATTGTATTAACTGTTATACAACAACAAGATATTTATTTTACAAGCTTAAGCAGCGAAATGGAAAGGAAAAGCATTTCTGTAAATGAAAAATATAAAAATTAAGTATTTCAAGCTTACTAGTTGCCCAAACGGTTAAAGTAATATTTGATGGTTATTGTCAATAAAGATTAATTGTTACAAATTCAAAAATGTACAACAGTAACATAATACTGTTAAAATATTCCAAAATGCAAACAGTATAACAGTTTTTGAAGAATTCTACAAATATTATAAATAAACTTACTAATGTAATGTGGTATTTTGAAAAATTATTTAAATGTGGAACCAAAACAAAAGATATGGTCAATTTATAACAGTTTACAAAATTTATAAGAAAATTGTTATACTATAATAAAACTTGCTTTAACAATTTTTATTATTACCCAATAATAAAAAGAATAAGTGAGTGTTAAAGAAAATTAATTTTTCCAACTGTTTGACAATGTATAACAGTTTCCGTATAAATGCGTTAACTGTAATAAATCAATTAACTCTTTAAACAAAATGTTAAAATAATATTTGATGGTTGTTTTTTAAGAATAAAAATTATATTAGCAAATTATAGTATGACAGTGTTTACATTTGCAGATATGGCCAATTTATAACAGTTAGCAAACTTTATAAGAAAACTGTTACACTTTAATAAAACTAGCGAAAACTATTTTTAATCTTTCGCAATAACAAAAAAAAAAAGGTGGGTGTGAAGAAAAAATAATTTTTCAACTGTGTGACAATGTATAACAGTTTCCGAATATATATGTCTTATCTGCAATAAATCAACTAACTCTTTATTTAAAATGTTATTAACATTTGATGGTTATTTTTTAAGACTAAAAAATTATATCAGCAAATTATATTGTAGTATGACAGTGTTTACATTTGAAGATATGGTCATTTTATAACAGTTAACCAAATTTATAAGAAAACTGTTATACTACAATAAAACTTGCTTTAACAATTTTTATTATTTCCCAATAATAAAAAGAATAAGTGAGTGTTATAGAAAATTAATTTTTCCAACTGTTTGACAATGTATAACAGTTTCCGGATATATGGGTTAACTGTAATAAATCAACTAACTCTTTACTTAAAAAGTTAATATAACATTTGATGGTTGTTTTTTAGGAATAAAATTTTATATTAGCAAATTTTAATATGATATTTGAAGATATGGTCAATTTATAACAGTTTACAAATTTTATAAGAAAACTAATAAACTATACTAAAACTTGCTAAAACAATTTTTATTCTTTCCCAATAATAAAAGGAATAAGTGAGTGTTAAAGAAAATTTATTTATTATTTATATTATTATTATGTATTTATTTTATTTTGTCTACTGTTTGATAATGTAAAACAATTTCCGTATAAATGCGTTAACTGTAATAAATCAACTAACTCTTTACTTAACATGTTAAAATAACATTTGATGTTTGTTTTTTAAGACTAAAAATATATATAAGAAAATATAGTATGACAGTTTTTACATTTGATGATATGTTAAATTTATAACAGTTAACGAAATATATAAGAAAACTGTTATACTACAATAAAACTTGCTATAACTATTGTTATACTTTCCCAACAAAAAAAGGAATATATATAGTTTCCGGATATATGCGTTAACTGTAATAAATCATTTCACTCTTTACTTAAAATATTAATATAACATTTGAGGCTAAAAAATTATATTAGCAACTTATAGTATGACGGTCTTTACATTTGCAGATATGGTCAATTTATAACAGTTAACAAAAAGTGTTATACTATAATAAAACTTGCTATAACAATTTTTATTCTTTTCCAATAATAAAAAGAAAAAGTGAGTGAAAAAGAAAATTAATTTTTGTTTGACAATGTATAACAGTTTCCGGATATATGCGTTAATTGTAATAAATCATTTCACTCTTCACTTAAAATGTTAATTAACGTATGATGATTCTTGTATAAGGGTAAAAAATTATATTAGCAAATTATAGTTTGACAGTCTTTACATTTGAAAGCTGTTTGGAAGTTATAATTGCTACTAAGCCATTTTATAACAGTTGTGGAAACTGTTATACATTCTTATTTTTTGATATTTTTGGAATTTGCGGTTAATTTTTTATTTTTAGCACTTACATACAGATTATTGATATTTAAAGATGTATAACAGTTTACAAACATATATGACGTATAAAACAGTTCAAGTTGATTAGCATTCTTTTTAACTTGGGAATAATTTATTGAATTTTTGTCTGTTCTTTTTCATTTCTTACTTCTTCTTCATTTATAAGTTTTGGATTTGATGATTAGCATAAAGAAATACAAAAAGAAATATTACAAAAAAAAAAAACAGCTGAGTGGATCACTAATAACAGGTCATCTAATTTATTATGCAGAAAGAATTTCAGGCCCCTATCTTTTCCATGTTCATGTGTTTATAACAGCAAGAAACTGGTTGCGGTATTAGCTATTTTAGAAGGTTGTTTTTTTCTTTTTCCTCTGCATGCCATCTAATTAGTATAATTGACTAAAATATGGCCGGGATACGTGTCTAATGTTGAATCACTTAATAAAGACAAACTATACGGTGGCAGAGAGAGTGGTGATAGCAGCTTCAGCTGCTGTGCCACCACAGTAGCAAACTTTTCCCTATTGGTAACAAAAAAAAACATACTCATTTCGGGAGATGGTGAGGCATAAGCCAGGGATAAAGCTAATACTGTGACAGGTTTCCTAAGAGCAGAAATAAGGTAAAAGGTGTATATACTGAATAAGATATTTGAACATACAATGTCTTATTCTAGTTTCTTGAACTCACTCTCTATACTAGTGAATAAGTAATTAATAGGGTTTATACATTTAATAATAAACCTTAAAAGATGTATACAAATTGTTTTTTCCTCAAAAACATTTGTTGATTATTTTTATTATTAGGGGAAATATGACACTAATGGCTTCGTATAAATCCACTCAACATTACTCATCCGATAAATCGTTATCTATGGTTAGGGCTGGCTTATGACTCAACCTCCAACAAACAAAAGTTTTGACGTGACAGATGTTGTTGATAGCAACGTTGATAATTTTAGCTATTCAAAAAATGTATAGAATTTTTATCATAAGCTGTCGTAAAATAAAATTTCCGGCATTATGGTTTAATAAAACCATAAATAGGATAAAACTCAAATTGTTGAAATTTTTTGGAAGAGTGAGATTAAGCGAAAATTTAAAAAGAGTAGACAGACAGTTTTGTCTAGCTAAGGGGCTACATAAGTCAAAAAATTTTACAAAATCCTTAAATCTTATATATAAAATTCAATTTGTGTTTGTTTGTATGTTTGTTTGTTTGTTCCGTATAGACTCAAAAACGGATGAACCGATTACCTTGAAATTTTCACAGATTATGTAGGTTGGTCTGGAAGGAAACATAGGCTATGTAATTTTTTGATATCGGTAGGGGGGTGGACCCTTCCCCTTAACCCAAAAGTACTGCCCAAAAATACAAGTGGACCGATCGGGACAATATGGGATTCAGATGAAAGGTATTCAAGAGTAGAGTACGAATTTCATAATAAAAGTTGGGTCCAAGTACCTGGGGGCCGCCCCAATTCCAAAACCCCTTAAAATAGCTCTATTTGACGATCATGACAATATGGGACTCAAATGAAAGGAATTCGGGAGTAGACTACGAATATGGTCAGGAATTAGGAATAGGTTTTATAATTTATTGAAAACGCAAGGGGGCGGAGCCTTCACCGTTACCCCAAAAACACCACCCAAAATCTAAAGTGAACCGATAAAGACAATATGCGCATCAAATGAAAAGTATGCGGGAGTAGATAACGAATCTGGCATACAAATTCATGTTGAAGTATAGGTGATCATACCACCCCCACAAAAACGCCCAATATGGGTACATTAGCCAATCACGGATATATGGGACTCGGTTCTTTGTTCCGTATAGACTTAAAAACAGCCGAACCGATTTTCTCCAAATTTTTGCTTATTGTGTAGGTTGGTCTGGAAGGAAACGGGCTATATAATTTTTCGGTATCGGAAGGGGGACGGACCCTCCCCCTTATACCAAAAACAAAACCCAAAACCAAAAGTGAACCCATCGCGACAATATAGGTATCAAATGAAAAGTATTGAAGAGTAGAATACGAATATGGTATTAAAATTTGAGTCTAAGTACCCATCGGCACGCCCCAACCCCAAAACTCCCCCAAAACCGACATATTGGACGTTCATTTCAATATGGGGCTCAAATGAAAGGTATTCGGGAGTAGATTTCGAATATGGCATACAAAATCAGACCGAAGTATAGGGGGTCACGTCACCCCTCAAAAACGCCATTAGAACCATTATGACTATATGATACTTCGCTGAACCGATTTTCTTAAAATTTTCATAGATTGTATACGTATGTCTGGAAGGAAACATAGGCTATATAATTTTTAGATATTGGGTAGAGGCGGTCCTTCCCCCTTATCCCAAAAATGCCACCCATATGCGAAAGTGGTCCGATGGGTACAATAAGGGTATCAAATGAAAAGTATTGAAAACCAGAAAACGAATATCGTATTAAAATTTGGGACCAATTACGTAGCGGGCTCCCTCCAACCCCAAAACTGATCTAAACAGATATATTCAAAGTTTATGTCAATATGGGACTCAAATGAAAAGTATTAGGCATTAGATTACAAATATGGCTTAAAACATTAGGTCCAAGTAATGAGAGGTCGCCCACTCCCAAATAACCCCAAATAGACATATTAGCCGACCATGGCTATATGGGACTCAAATAAAAGGTATTAGGGTGTAGATTGCGAATATGACATTAAAATTAGCGTTCAAGTCTAGACGGCTCTTTTCCTCCTAAGATACGTCAAAAGGATTATTTGACCCATTATGACAATATGGGAATGAAAGGTATTTGAGAGTAGAAAACGAATTTGATATCCAATTTTGGAGCCAAGTGTTTTGGGGTATGCCCTAAAGCACCCCCTAAACTGAACTTCATTTCCGTTGGGAATAAAGAACGAATTTGATATCTATTTTCAGTGCAAAGTGCCGGTGGCCGCCCCAGCCTCAAAACACCCTCCAAACGGTTCATAAAATTACCGGCCAATATGGGGCTCAAATTAAAGGGATTTGAAAATGCAGCACGAATTTGATATCCATATTTGAGTCGAAATGACTGAGGTGCCATCCCACCCCTAATGAGAACATTGCCCTTGGGAAGAACATTACCACCAGGAACCGAGAAGAGGCAAATTCTCGCACATCAATGAGTGATTTCCGATTCAAGTTTAAACTCAATGATAAGGGACCTTTCTTTTAAGCCGAGTCCAAACGGTGTCCCGCAGTGCAACACCTCTTGACTATGCATGGTATTGCACCTCGTAAATGTCGCCAACATAAAGAGGGGATAAACACCGCCAGGATTCCAACGCGTTCAGCGTCATAGACTACAACGGCACGAATTCGGTATCCGCATTCAGGGCGAAGTGTCCCCATCCTAAAAAGATAATAGAGAGTTAAAGATTACGCAGCGGAGCGGGCGCGGTTCGATAATAGAGAGTTAAGGAATACGCAGCGGAGCGGGCTCGGTTCGGCTAGTATGATACAAAAATTAAGATATTTGTTTCATTTACAATTTGTTTAAGAATCCTTTTTTAAGGAAAAATTAAAACATTTTCGATGCAAATAAAATTTTGACAAAATTTTCTGTACAAATAAAATTTTCTATACAAATTAAATAATAAATTAAAATTTTGAAAAATTTTTCTATAAAAAAATGTTGAAAAAAATTTCTAAAACAAAAACAAACAAACAAAATTTTCATAAAATTTTTTATAAGAAAAATTGAAAAAAAAATTTTTAGTTTTTTTTTTTTTCAGTTCTTTTTTTTTTTTCTATTCTCCCTTACCTTATTCCTTAACAGCATACTTGGCTGATGCATATCACGATTATTGCGATTTCTTTCGATAACTGTCCTGCAGTCATCACACAAACTTCCTATGTTATTATTCAGATAAAGTCCAGTTTTGGCATTTTTGCTCTTCCCCAGGCCATTGGAAACGCTCATGGAACGTTGAGAATTGGCAGAGACTTTCTTAAACTTTGAGGGCAGTGTATAGTAATAGTTCTCTTTATCCTGATCCAATGCCGATGCTGCCGCTGTTGCTGCTGCTGCTGCTGCACTTTGCTGTGAGTTACGTTCCGTCTCCGATTGTGAATTGGAGGAATCGTCTATAAATTTAAAATCATCATTATCCGCATCCAAAATCAGCGGTGTGGAACCACTTAGAGGGGAAGTGGGTGTAGATATGGGTATGATATGCTCCACGGGTTCCTCCAACATATTGCCCAAACTATTCGAGCGTGGTGTGGTCTTCTCTATGGCCTTGGCTTTGGCCGTCATTAGCTCACCATTTCTGCTGATGAGCAATTCTACGGGGCGGGTAACCAATATGGTGCGGGTGCTGGTAATGGTGGTGGAGCGTAGAAATTCGGTTTTATGGGTTAATATGGGGGGACTACTACAACCACCAATGCCACTTTTCCAGCTGGGCGGCCATTTGGGTGAGCAGGGTGCTGAGGCAGACAACGAGGAGGGCAAGCGATTACCTACGGTTGTTGATTCCGAGGAAGTCTCATGACGCACTATTTGCAGATTTTGCTTTTGATCGGGCCCATAATTGGGTATCACATTGTCATAGGGCGAAGGAGGTGCCTGCATTAGCGTTGTCGGCGTTGTGGCTGTGGGAGTCTTATAATCAGCTATACTATTATAGGGATTGAGCGAAGGAGATCTTGCAGGCGAGCAGGTAGTTGGCGTGGTCGAATCTGGTGTTATGGTAGAGCTGGTATCATTGCTGCCACTACTGCCGCTGGTCACCGTGTTGGGTGATAAGGGCGGGGTGCGAGATCTCGATTTGCTGGCTATGGAACAACAGCAACGTGCACATATGCTGGCCGCACGAGATCTCTTCTCACTATCTATCAGATTGTCCGTTGAGGTGGCGCCCGGCGCTATGACCGGGCTGTCCAAGGGCTTTTGCTGTACATAGAAAGTGCTGGAGGGTAGATCTATACAACTATGTTGATATTTGCTATCCACATTGTAAAGTGAATTGGAAGATTTCTTATTTTTGGGTTGCCTTCTTAGAGAAGAGAACCAATTGGAGAAAGAAGGCCGCTTCTGTTGCAAAGAAGCCATGGCGATGTTGCGTTGATGATGCCGATGATGATCGTTGAGAACTTGGACAAATGATCACAATTTTGAACACTATTTTGTTGAAATGATTATGTTGCGTTATTAATGAACACTATTCGTTTAATAAACGATTTGGTAGTTGACTTTGAGTTGATTTTCTATCACAAATTTTTAGTTTTTTTTTTTTGGTTATTTAATAGTTTTTGTTAAAGATTTTGGCTTCTATAAATGAAAGATAAGTTGTTGTAGAAAGGTTGTTTATTGGGTGGAAAACGAAAATAAAACCGAAGGCACAGCTTCCAATTTATTTCAAATTATTTAAAATTATTTTAGTTATTTTATTTTATTTTATTTAAAATTATTTTTTCTTTATTACTAGCTGAGCCCGCCCGTTCTGCTACGAGCGATTATGATATGATAGAGAGGAGTACTCTAAATTTGGAAATTTCTTCATAATGTTAGTTGAAAATTTTCCTGTGAATCTTTTCTGCACTCAAATACCGTTTTATTCACTCCCACAAAAACTGGGCCCCAAAAGTGAAAGTCAATTTCGTACTCTACTCCCGAAGACTTTTCATTTCATAGATCCATATTGCCATGGTCGGTAAATATGTCCGAAAAGTCGTGCTCTACTCCCGAAGACTTTTCATTTAAGATCCATATTCCGATGGTCGGTAAATATGTCCGATATGAGGGATTTTGGGGGTTGGCTGACCCACGAAACACAAATTCCCACAATTGGATATCAGATTCGTCTTCTACTCTCAAATACCTTTGATTTGATACCCATATTGTAGTGAATGGTCTACAAATCCGTTTCGCGGGTTTTGGAAGTGGGCGACACTCCTAGGCACCGCACCCCAGATTTTGATAACAAATTTTTGTTTTTGGGTCACTGTAAGTGTAAATCGCCCTACCCATCTCGGAGATCGGTTGTTTTTGAAAATAAGGGTAAGGAGGAGGGAAAATTTTAAGAAAATCATTTCAGCCGTTCTTGAGTCTACGGGACAAATAAACAAACCGGCTCCCAAATAGACATATTTGGTCAATATGCCCATTTGGGGAGTTTTCGGGGGGTTTGTGTGACAGTTTTTGTATGCCAGATTCGTAATTTACTCCCGAATACCTTTCATTTGAGTCCCATATCGATATGAAAGTTAAATTTGTCTGCTTGGGGGAGTTCTGGGGTTAGGGCGATTTCCGGGGAACTGGGACCCACTTCAATACTATATTCGCATTATACTCTTCAATACCTTTCATTTGATACCCATATTGTCATTATCGGTCCACTTTTGATTTTGGGTGGTGTTATGGAGGTAACGGGGGAGGATCCGCCCCCTTCCGATATCAACAAACTATAAAGCCTGCTCCTTCCTCCCGCCCATATCCGCAATCTACTCCCGAATACCTTTCATTTGAGTCCCATATCGTCATGATCGTCCAATAAACCTATTTTAGGTGGTTTTGGGGTTGGGGCGGGCCCCCAGTTGCTTGGACCCATTTTTTAATATCAAATTCGTATTCTACTCCTGAATACCTTCAGTTTGAGTCCCATATTGTCCCGATGGGTGCACTTTTATTTTTGGGTAGTACTTTGGGGGAAGGGAAGCGTCCGCCCCCCTTCCGATATCAAAAAATTATATATTTGGGTAATATGCCAATTTGGGGCGTTTTCGGGGGGTTTGTGTGACTCCCTATACTTCTAACTGATATTGTATGCCAGATTCGTAATTTACTCCCGAATACCTTTCATTTGAGCCCCATATGGATATGAACGTTCAATTTGTCTGCTTGGAGGAGTTCTGGGGTTAGGGCGACTTCCTGGGTACTTGGACCAAATTTTTAATACCATATTCGCATTATACTCTTCAATACCTTTTGTTTGATAACCATATTGTCATTATCGGTCCACTTTTGATTTTTGGTGGTGTTTTTGGGGTAACGGGGGAGGAGTGGCCCCCTTCCGTTATCAACAAACTATAAAGCCTGTTCCTTCCTCCTGCCCATATCCGTAATCTACTCCCGAATACCTTTCATTTGAGTCCCATATCGTCATGATCGTCCAATAATCCTATTTCAGGTGGTTTTGGGTTTGGGGCGGTCCCCCAGTTGCTTGGACCCAATTTTTAATATGAAATACGTATTCTTCTCCTAAATACCTTTCATTTGAGTCCTATATTGCCCCGATGAGTGCACTTTTATTTTTGGGTAGTACTTATGGGGTAAGGGGGAGGGTCCGCCCCCCTTCCGATATCAAAAAATTATATATTTGGTTAATATGCTCATTTGGGGCGTTTTCGGAGGGTTTGTGTGACCCCCTATACTTTTAACAGATTTGGTATGCTAGATTCGTAATTTACTCCCGAATACCTTTCATTTGTGCCCCATATGGATATGAATGTTCAATTTGTCTGCTAGGAGGAATTCTGGGGTTAGGGCGACTTCCTGGGAACTGGGACCCACTTTAATACTATATTCGCATTATACTCTTCAATACCTTTCATTTGATAACCATATTGTCATTATCGGTCCACTTTTGATTTTGGGTGATGTTTTTGGGGTAACGGGGGAGGATCCGCCCCCTTCCGATATCAACAAACTATAAAGCCTGTTCCTTCCTCCTGCCCATATCCGCAATCTACTTCCGAATACCTTTCATGAGCCCCATATCGTCATGATCGTCCAATAAACCTATTTTAGGTGGTTTTGGGTTTGGGGCGGGCCCCCAGTTGATTGGACCTAATTTTTAATATGAAATACGTATTCTTCTCCTAAATACCTTTCATTTGAGTCCTATATTGCCCCGATGGGTGCGCATTTAATTTTGGGTAGTACTTTTGGGGTAAGGGGGAGGGTCCGCCCCCCTTCCGATATCGAAAAATTATAAAGCCTATGTTTCCTTTTTTTTATACATTTCCTACTTTTTCCTTCCAAAAAATCATAACTCTTACTTACATTCTTGTACTAAAGTTATCGCCCTTTTTCATTTAAGAGTTTTTCCTATGAAAAATGTTACCCCTGGGTCTATTTCGTTTGATTAACAAGTAGCTAAAATGTTGCTATAAAAAAACCCCAAAGAAATAATCAAAATACTGCACCATGAATAAGAAAAACCCTAAAACCAGAAACGAAAAGTCAAAAGAAAATCTGACCGTTAAATTAGATTTGTGGGTCCCTTATGTTTCGGGCGACATTTGTGGGGAAAAACAAACTCAAAACACAAACAAATTACGCTAATGCCTATCTTAAGGTATAGACAATGAGATAGACAAAACACCAAAAACAAGAGAACGGACAGACAGGCAGACACTTGCATGGAGACAAATAACACCTCAAGGGTTACAGGCAGCCACAGTGCCTGTGAAAAAGAAGTTGTGTGTGTTTTGTTGCAATCCACCACAATTTCAACACGAATTTCAACTTCCGTTTCCCAGGCAACACTTACACACACCAACAGCCACTTGATCTATTATGGCCCAAAAAATGGTAAAAAAAAAGAAATCTCACAATGCAATTTACACAAAAGTTGTGTTTCCAAAGATTTAGATGAAGTGTTGCATTAGGAAATAGTTGGCTACACATTTTAGTAGCAGAGGGAAAGGAAAGGGCCCTGGAAAAAGGGTTGCTAATTTAATCTTGAGATTTATGTATGACCAGATTAGTATCTTTAATCTGTCGCTTGTCTAGATTTGCATGTTGTCGCCATAAACAGGGAAATTAATGAGCCATGTGACATGTTGGCTTAGGCCGAGAATATAATGAGGGCTGGACATAAGGTAAATGAACATAAGAGGGCCCATAAATAGTTTGGAATTAAGAAAACCGTAGCAACATTTAAGTAATTAAGCATGTTGTGTTGAACAAATCGTACAAACAGTCATCCGACGATCGGTTTATATGAAAGGCATATCAGCTTATAGACTGAATGGACCCATACTTAGAGTGGAGAAATAGAGCTTAGCACTAAAAACCTCAGCAAAGTCAGACAAAAAAGAAAGAAATAAACACACACATCATTAGAAAAATGATCCTCGCCCTAACAGTCCAACAAATTAGAAATAAAAAATTTGGCTGAGCCAGGCCGTAATTTGAACTCAGGACGATCGGGCAGCAATGAACTGTTACCGTTGTCTTAGGTTCAAAGCCACAAACACAACTTCCAAACGATGCACAATAATTTATATAAATGTATACCCTGGAAGCAATTGTAGCTGCGTGGACAAGAAATCCATCGCTACAAATAGCTAGCGGGACAAAGTGTCGAACTTGGTTAGTGTTGTATGGTAGGTACTTTTGCAATTTCTTCCAGATAAATAAAACCTACCAATGTACGGCCATTGAAGCCCCCACCCTTAAATAATTCTGATGATAACCCCCATTACAAAGGTGTCGGTCGGTGGATGTAAGGCCAGAGCAAGATCGGAAATGTACCAACTCCATGCACCGGTTACACCTCACCGACACCGACCGATGATGGAGGCGGTTCTGGCAAACCGAAAAGAACCAGGGTCCGGGGTTCTTTCAATCCCGGCACGGATCAAAAGCGTGCGGAGAAGTCACTCTGGGATGCACCTCTCCCATGACGAAAAAAGGACGAACACGTACACTGAAGCGGCAGTCCTTGCCGATGTAGTGTATCTCCTATGGCTTTCATTTTTCCATTGCATGACAATTTTTGATTATTAAGCTCATCTCGAAACACATCGTTCAGGTTTTCATTACAGCTAGATCGGCTTGTACACTACTAATATGGATGAAAAAATGTTAAGTACCAACTGGTATCATAATTGGCGCTTAATGGTACTTAAATCCAACTCATTTGACTAACGCTAACGTATGTGTTTAGACCAAACAGTGCTTGCCTTATATAAAATGGTACCTGCTTGAACCAAATGGAACGTGTTTAGTACCAAATGGTACCTGCTTGAACCAAATGGTACGTGTTTAGTACCAAACGGTACGTGTTTAGTACCAAAAGGTACTTATTTAGTACCAAATTGGACATCTTTAGCCCCAAATCGTACGTGTTTAGTACCAAATGGTACGAGTTTAGTACCAAATGGTACTTGTTTAGTATCAAATGGTACTTCTTTTGTACCAAACAGTACGTGTTTAGTACAAAATGGTACTTGTTTAGTAGCAAATGGTACATGTTTAGTACCAAATGGTACTTGTTTAGTATCAAATGGTACTTGTTTAGTACCAAATGTTACGTGTTTGCAATTGGAGGTAGTTTAGTATCAAATTAAAAATATTTTTGTTTAAACTCGTACGTAGAATAGAAGGAAGTGGTACATAATATACAAACATATGGCATGTAGTGTAGTACCAAACGCATAAATGGTAAATTTTTTAATACAGAATGGTATGTCGTTAATAACAAATAGTAAGTTCTTTAAAACCAAATGGAAAGTTATTTCGAAGCACATTGTACAATAGTACGATGTTTAGTACCAAGTAGTACGCAGTTTGGTACTAAATGGTACACTTCTTAGTTAATATGTTCCTAAGTACCAAATGGAACGTTTGAAAAATATAGTAAATTTTTTAGAAATCGTTTGCTATTTCTACGGTACCCGTTTGTAATTTACATTTTCTTATCCAACTGTTTTTATAATCACCACCATAGGATGGGGGTATACTAATCTTGTCATTCCGTTTGTAACACCTCGAAATATTCGTCTAAGACCCCATAAAGTATATATATTTTTGATCCTCCCGACGTTCCGAGTCGATCTAGCCCTGTCCGTCCGTCTGTCGAAATTACGATAGCGGTCGAACGCGAAAAGCTAGCCGCTTGAGCTTTGCACAGATACTTAATATTGATGTAGGTCGTTGGGGATGGTAAGTGGGCCATAGCGGTTCAGATTTGGATGTAGCTCAGATATAAACCAATCTCCCGATTTGATTTCTTAACCACCTCGAAGCCACAATTTTTGTCCAATTTGCCTGAAATTTTGCACATAGTGTTCTGTTATGACTTACAACAACTGTGCCGACCGTACAAATCGGCCAAGTACAGCTCCCATATAAACCGATCTCCCGATTTGATTTCTTAAGCCCCTGGAAGCCACAATTTTCATCCGTTTTGGCTGAAATTTTGCATGAAATAGTTTGTTATGATTTCCAGCAAATAGGTCCATAACCTGATATAGCTGTCATATAAACCGACTTGGGGTCTTGACTTCCTGAGCCTCTAGAGGGCACAATTCTTATCTGATTTGGCTGAAATTTTGCATAAAGTGTTTTGTCATGACTTCCAATAACTGTGCATGGTGTGCTTAAAATCGGTTCCTAATCTGATATAGCTGCCATATAAAACGATCTGGGATCTTGACTTCTTAAACTACTATAGGGCGCAATTCTTGTACGATTTGGCTGAAATTTTGCATAAAATGTTTTGTTTTGTCTTGCAAGAACTGTGGTAAGTGTGGTACAAATCAGTCGATAACCTGATATAGCTGCAATATAAACCGATCTGGGATCTTGACTCCTTGAGTCACTAGAGGGCGCAATTCTTATCCGATTTGACTGAAACCTTGCAGGAAGTGTTCTGTTATGACTTCGAACAACTGTGCTAAGTATGTTTTAAATCGCCCATAACCTGATATAGCTGCCATATAAATCGATCTGGAATCGGCCTCTAGAGGGCGCAATTCTTAAACAATTTTGGTAAAATTTTGCATTAAGTGTTTTGTTATAACTTTCGAAAACTGTGCTAAGTATGGTGTAAATCAGCTCATAACCTGATATAGCTGCCATTTAAACCGATCTATAATCTTGACTTCTTAAGCCTCTAGAGGGCGCAATTCTTAACCGATGTAGCTGAAACGACTTTTCCCATGACTTCCACCATATGCATTAAATATGGTCTAAATCGATCTATAGCCTGATACAGCTCCCATAGAAACCGGTCTCCCGATTTTGCTTTTTGAGCCACTATAGGGCACAATTCTTATCCGATTTGGCTCAAACTTTGCACAATAACTTCTACTATGGTCTACAATATGCGCTTTATTTATGGTCCGAATCAGACAATAACTTGATAGAGCTCCAATAGCATAACAATTCTTATCCATAGTTCTTTGTTTGCCTAAAAAGAGATACCGGACAAAAAACTCGACAAATACGATCTATGGTAGAGACTATATAAGACCGACCTTGGCACGCTCTAATTTTTTAGTTTTCTATTTTTATTCTTTTTTTATATATTAAAAAAATTTAGGTATTCTATAAATTTAAATTTTTTGTTATACAGCTTTTTTTTTAATTTACGTTTTTAATTTTTTTTTATTTTTATTTTTCTTTTGAATTTTTTAATTGCTACATTTTTTTATTTTTTATGCAATTTTTTTTACATTTTGTTTTTTTTTTAGTTTCTTATTTTTATTTTAACTTTTTTTATAAATTATTGGCAATGATTTTTTTTTTTTTAATTTTTTAGATCTTTTATTTTCTTAGTTTACAATGATTCACTGATAATCTGTGGAGAATTTCTTTTCGTATTGTTTTTGTTTTTTTTTTCACTGGAATATGACAAATCCATATATGGTTGCACTGCCGTATTGCGACATAGTTGTTGTTGAGTAGTATTTAAATGTTTGCAATTGCCACTGTATCAATTAGCATAGCAAGATATTTTGTATAATTAGTAAAACGTAAAGGAAAGAGAGAGTGCGTATTCCACTAATCCAGATATAAGATTTTTGGCGGTTTTTTGAAGTAATAATTTTTTTTATTGCCTAGTAGGGCGAAGATTATTTATTTTATATTTTTTGTGGTTACGGAAGTAACAGGCCCGATTATAAAAAATCTTATTGGCTGTATATAATTTTTTTAAATTATATTTGTATTTTTTTTTTTTTTTTGTGAAAATACAATTTTTCATTTGTTTCTTTATAAAATATTTTTTTTACTAAACACTTTACAAATAGTTTCGTTTTTTTTTTTCAATTTTCTTATTGTATTTTTTTACAGTGCACTTATTTACAAAATAATAATAAAAAGTAGATTTTTTTTAAAGAAGCAAATATTTTTTTATTGCTCTGGCAAACTAACGATATCGCGCTTGCTGTGGAGGTATCCGTTTTCTTATTCGAATTGGCCAATTAAATGGACATATTCCAACTATCCACTAACAAAGAGCATCGAATAATGGTCATTATTTTTTTTTTTATTTTTTTAATAATAATAAAAAGTTATTTTTTTTAAGAAGCAAAGATTTTTTTATTGCTCTTGCAAACTATCGATATGGCGCATTCTGTGAAAGTATCCGCTTCATCATTCGTTTTTTCCAATTTTTTTAATTTTTTATTTTTAAACTTTATTTTTTACTTTTAAAATTTATTTTTTATTTTAAAAATTTATTTTTTATTTTTAAAATTTATTTTTTAGTTTCAAAATTTATTTTTTATTTTTAAAATTTATTTTTTATTTTTAAAATTTATTTTTTATTTTTAAAATTTATTTTTTGTTTTTAAATTTTTTTTATATTTTTTTATAATTTTTATTATTTATTTTATTTTTTTTATTATTTATTTTATTTTTTTTACTTTGTTATTTTTTATAATTGTTTATGTTTTTTATTATTTATTTTATTTTTTTATAATATTTGAATTTTTTATTACCTATTTGTTATTTTTTTTTTTATTTTATTTTCCCTATTTTTTTATTTAATTGTTTTTAATACATTTTTATTATTATTTGTTTGTTTAATTTCTTATTATTATTTGTTTTTTTTTTTATTTTTTATTATTATTTGTTTTTTTTTTTATTTTATATTATTTATTTTTTTTTTCGTTAGTTTTTTGTATAACTTGTTAATGCTTTGAAATTTTTTTATTTTTTTTTAGTTTGTTTTTTATTTTTTTAATTTGTTTTTTATTTTTTTAATTTGTTTTTTATTTTTTTAATTTGTTTTTTATTTTTTTAATTTGTTTTTTATTTTTTTAATTTTATTTTTATTTTTTAATTCTTAATTTTTTATTATATTTTTTTACTTTGTTATTTTTTATGTTTTTTTTTATTATTTTTTTATTTTAGTTTTTATTATTTTTTATTTTAGATTTTATTATTTTTTTATTTTAGTTTTTTTTTATTTTTTTCAGTTTTTATTATTTTTTATTATTTTTTTATTTAATTTTTGATTATTTTTTAATTATTTTTTATTTTTTTTTGATTTGCTTTGATTTTTTTTTTAATTTTTACATTTTTTATTTTTTTTATTTTTTAATTTTATTTTTTTTTTAATTTAAATTTTTTTTTTACTATTTTTTAATTTTTTTAGTTTTTATTATACACTCCACCATAAGATGGGGGGTATACTAATTTCGTCATTCTGTTTGTAACTACTCGAAATATTCGTCTGAGACCCCATAAAGTATATATATTCTTGATCGTCGTGACATTTTATGTCGATCTAGCCATGTCCGTCCGTCTGTCCGTCCGTCTGTCCGTCCGTCCGTCCGTCCGTCCGTCTGTCTGTCGAAAGCACGCTAACTTCCGAAGGAGTATAGCTAGCCGCTTGAAATTTTGCACAAATACTTCTTATTAGTGTAGGTCGGTTGGTATTGTAAATGGGCCATATCGGTCCATGTTTTGATATAGCTGCCATACAAACCGATCTTGGGTCTTGACTTCTTGAGCCTCTAGAGTGCGCAATTCTTATCCGATCAGAATTAAATTTTGCACGACGTGTTTTGTTATGATATCCAACAACTGTGCCAAGTATGGTTCAAATCGGTCCATAACCTGATATAGCTGCCATATAAACCGATCTTGGGTCTTGACTTCTTGAGCCTCTAGCGTGCGCAATTCTTATCCGATTGGAATGAAATTTTGCACGACGTGTTTTGTTATGATATCCAACAACTGTGTCAAGTATGGTTCAAATCGGTCCATAATCTGATATAGCCGCCATATAAACCGATCTTGGGTCTTGACTTCTTGAGTCTCTAGAATGCGCAACTCCTATCGGATTTGGCTGAAATTTTGCATGACGTATTTTATTCTTACTTTCAACAACTGTGTCAAATAGGGTTGAAATCGGATCATAACCTGATATAGCTGCCATATAAACCGATCTGGGATCTTGACTTCTTGAGCCTCTAGAGGTCGCAATTATTATCCGATTTGCCTGAAATTTTGTACGACGGATCCTCTCATGACCATCAACATACGTGTTTATTATGGTCTGAATCGGTCTCTAGCCCGATACAGCTCCCACATAAATCGATCTCTCTATTTTTCTTCGTGAGCCCCCAATGGGCGCAATTTACTGACATTGGCTGACATTTTACACAGCTCTCCAACATATAGTTTAATTGTGGTCCGAACCGGACTATATCTTGATATCGCTCTAATAGCAGAGCAACTCTTTTCTTATATCCTTTTTTGCCTAAGAAGAGATGCCGGGAAAAGAACTCTACAAATGCGATCCATGGTGGAGGGTATATAAGATTCGGCCCGGCCGAACTTAGCACGCTTTTACTTGTTTTTTAATTTTTTTAGTTTTTATTTTTTAATTTTTTTAGTTTTTATTTTTTAATTTTTTTTATTATATTTGTATTTTTTTATTACCTATTTGTTAATTTTTTATTTTATTTTCTCCATTTTTTTATTTAATTGTTTTTAATACATTTTTATTATTTTTGATTATTTTTTGTTTGTTTTATTTTTTATTATCATTTGTTTGTTTTATTTTTTATTATTATTTGTTTGTTTTATTTTTTATTATTTATTATGTTTGTATTTAATTTTTTATTATTTTTTAATTTTATTTTATGTTAATTTTTTATAGAACTTTTTAATGCTTTGAATATTTCTCTATTTTTTTTTATTTAATTTTTAATATTTTTTTATTTTAATTTTTGCTTTAATATTTTTTTTATTTTTTTAAATTTTTTATTATTTGTTTTTACTTTGTAATTTTTTATGTTTTTCATTTTTTATTTGATTATTTTTATTATATTTTAATTTTTTTATTTTATTTTCTTTTATATTTTTTTATTTAATTTTTTATTATTTTTTAATTTTATTTTTTGTTAATTTTTTGTATTCAACTTTTTAACGCTATGATTTTTTTTAATTTTTGTTTACTGTTTAATTTTAAATTTAATTTAAAATTTTCTGTATATAACTTTTTAACGCTTTTGATTTTTTTTATTTTTTTTTTAGTTTTTTAACTTTGTTATATTTTTTTATATTATTTTTTATTATATTTTAATTTTTTTATTACCTATTTTTTAATTTTTTTATATTTTTTCTTTAATATTTTTTTTTTTAAATATTTGTAATATTTTTATTTAATTTTTTATTTGTTTATATCTCTTTTTATTATTTGTTTTTTTTTATTTTTTATTTTAATTTTTATTATTTTTATATATGTTTATATATGTATATAACTTTTGATTGCCTTGATTTTTTTTAAATAAGTCACATGCATAACCTTTTTTCTTTTTTTTAAGATTTCCTTCTTTCGATTTGTCTAATTTTTTCTGATTGTTTAACAATAAAAACTAAATATTATACATTTTTTATTATTATTTTTTTTTAATTTTTTCATTATTGTGTTATTTTTTTTGTTTATATTTTTTTTATTTAATTTCTTCATTTATTTTTTTATTTATTCAATTTTTGATTGTTTTTTTTAACGAATTCGTCACATGTAAAAGAATTTTTTATAAGATTTCCTTCTGTCGATTTTTCCAATTTTTTTCCTTATTTTTGTCAATAAAACCAAATAAATGTTATAATATTTTTAATTATTTTTTTTTTTCATAACAGAAGTTGTTTTCATTAAAGCCACACAAATCTTTTTATCTTCAACTCTTTTATATTTTTAATCTCTACAAGTATTGCTTGCTTATGTATTTGCAAAATGAATCATTTCTCCTCAATTCATTATCAATTTTTGGGTTAGAGAATGTGATTTAACAAAATGCTGCAAGGTGAATGATGTGACTCTTTAACATTTAAGAACTCCATAAATATTTTTTTTTTATAAACCATATAAACTGTTTATCTTCAATCTTTATTGGCTTTGTCATATCTTCACACTTTTTAAAAATATTTTTGTTATTCCTCAATTTTCATGGTATTTTTCATTATAATTTTTCCAATATTAATTTTCACACCACTAGAGAGAAACAGCACAAATAAACAACGCACCCTTCAATCGCAATTCAATATGAAAATTATTATTCTTTCTTTTTTTTATGTTGTTGCTCATTTAAATTCATTCCACTCGTCGTGATAATTCCGCAAAATAGATGACTTGTTATAAAGCGTTTTCGTTTTATATTATTTAAGCGCTAAAACACCTTATACGTGCGCCGCGAAAATTAATTGGCCATATAGCCACGTAACCGTAACATCATGTTTCGCTCACGACCGATGAAATAGAACTGAACACAAGTGTGAGAATGTATAGTAGCAATATCGTAAAAATCGTAAATATGAATGAGGCACATAATCTCTTTCAATTCATTATTTCTCTTTTTTAATCGTAACAACAACAACTACCCTGGTTTTTCTCTCTCGCCGCGCACACACACTTGCAGTGGAGTAGAGTGGCCATCCATTGTCTCATGCGGCCTCAGTTGTAAACATTTGGCTTCGTTCATTTACCTACACAAACCTATGGGAGAAAAAATTTCCCATTTCATAGAGAGAGAAAATCCCACAAAATAAAAAATTTCCCAATTGCCCGCAGATGTTTAGAAATATTTCAAATTGGAGATGCATTTGGAAAAAAGAAGGGGAAACAAAACAAAGGCGGAATATCTTTACAAGATGTGGGTAGGTGATAGAAAATTGCAACAAAAAGTTCTATGATAAGCAACATTTCAATGAAATTTCTAAGAATAGAAAGTTTCAAAACTCTTTTTTTGTTTTTTAATAAAACTTCAAAAAAAAAAATTTTTTAAAATGTTCCAACAAGAAAAAAATTTTTAAATAACCCTTACATATTAAGAAAAATTTGGAAAAAAAATCCTGAAAATAAGATATTTTGAAATGCTTGACCCGTTGAGTGGAGCGAAACTCGGAACTGTAACTCGTAATAGGTCATAATTTTTGGAAGAAAAATTTAAATCACTCAAGGATAGCTGCGAAAGAGGTATCCATTAGGCGATTGGTGATCTGCGTCTGTTTCCAGTGGAGCGGCAGATTTAGAGCCCGGTAGTAGGCTTAGAATGGACTCCAAAGACCCAACAGCTGCGGTATTGGTATCAGGCCGTAGCATGTTGTCTGCTACTGAAACCTCGACTGGTGGAGCGGCTGCTCCTAGCTCCACTAGCTGACAGACGACTGGTCAGCAGGGGATTTTGACGAAGGCACCGGGATAGAGTCTAAAAGACAAGGCCAAACCTATTCCTTCTTCGCATGCCTATAATTTGCATAAGCCATCGGCCTTCCCCGGCAAACCAACACCAGGTTGGATTAATAGAAGACGCATCGCTTTCAGGATTATTCAGAGGCTTGGTGCGAAGGATCCTAAGACTCTCACTGATAGGTAGAGAGATTCCCTAAATCGGGCTCAGGAAATCGCGGTACAGCCTACCCCAAAGACTACACGACTAGGTTCGGAAACTGCACCGCAGTTAGCTAAAAGGCTGCGGTCACTTGGAGGGCATCCCATGCCTAAAAGAACTAGGGCGAACAACAGTAAGATGGGTCCAAGAACCTTTGCTAATGTCGCTAGAGACAGTTTGGTAACGGCAGTTGTCGACAGGGGAGAAGAACAGGGCTACATACCTAGGAATAATTGGAGAGGGATAATCAATGGACTCTCATCAGTATACTTCGATGTCCTTGCGAAATTTCGAGGCCGATACAGACTAATTGCCTTGGGCGATCAACGCTCAATAAAAAATATTGGTGAGATCTGGCCAGATTTAGTCAAGAAGGAAGATATTCCTTCTCGACAAATGGCGCATGCTTTGATACCAAGGATTTCCTCAGATCCTGAAGCGATACTTGGAAGACTAAAGGAATGTAATCCCAATCTTTCAACCACCGACTGGAACACTGGTAAATTGGATGAGGCTGATGGTGACCGGAGACATGCAGTATTCGTACTTAACTCCGGCCGTCTTGCAGGCCTCAGCAAGTCTGAAGGGGTTGTATAATAAGGTTGTATCCTTCTGTCGAAACTGAAGGTCTATAGAAGTGGTGGGGTTGGGAAATCAGGAGACAACTAAAGTCTGGCTGATAGCAGGAGATTGAAAATCCCCCTGCCACAATCGAGACTGGAGGGGATAGACGGGGCTCAAAGTGCACGCCAGCGGGGAAGCACGGAACTCAGAAAGTACTTCGACAGCAGCAGTAAGTGAAGAATCTAAGGAGAAATCGTCCACACTGCAAGTATCCAGTGTCCTGAGAAAGAGTGGTGCCACAGCTTTCTCACCTGCCACTGGATGTGTATGGAAGCTCATCATGACAAAGTCTAACGAATCTTGTGAGGATGAAAAAATTCACCTGTTCTGGGTGCCTGGCCACAGAGATATCCCAGGAAATTGTAAAGCAGATGAGCTATGCCTTTAGCGACATGTAAGCTAAGTTTTCAGGACCAGGCCCGAAGGGCAACGAATGATAGATGGTCACAAAGAGGGGGCTGTGAGCATTCCAAAACATCTAGACTTGAAGAGGTCTACTGCTTTGCTGTCATTGGCTAGAACAGACGTCTCAATCATTGTGTCCGTCATGACAGGTCACTGTATAATCGGAAAACATGCTGACAGATTGAGGTTGCCAGCAACGATTTTTGCAGAAGCTGTAGTGACATCGAGGAAGAAGAGAATATAGAACACCTTCTGTGTATGTGTCCCGCGCTAGTAGTTAGAAGGAGTTCACTTTAGGTTCTCATTTCTTTGAGAACCTGTCTCATTTAGCGGATGTGAACATTCGCAAATTATTGGGCTTTTTGAAGCGATCTGGATGGTTCAACGGTAGGACCCAGAAGGCATCTTCCTTCTTCTGTTCCTGTGGCATCGCAATGGACGAAAACGTTTAAGTTTGTCTGATGGCAGTCTGTCACATAAACCTTATCTAACCTAAACTTTATGTCAAACTAAAAAATAGGAAAACTTTGTTCAAAAATTTCGGTTTAACCAATCATGGGGGAACCCCCTCGAAGGGCATGTTTTCCGATTGGGACAATATGGGTATCAAATGAAAGGTATTCGGGAGTAGAATACGGATATGATGTGAAAAATTGGATCCAAGTAACTAGGGCGGGGTTCAAGCTCATAACCGCACCAAAAGTACCCGCCCAAAATAAAAAGTGGACTGTTTGGGACAATATAGGACTGCAATGAAAGGTATTCGAGGGTAGAGTATGAATATGATTATCGAATGACGATAGAGAACGAATCTGAAGTTAATAGTAGGGATCAAAAACCCGCCCCAACATCAGAGAAAAATATTTCAGAAATAACCACCTTGCTACAAACAAATCCCAAACGGATAGGTACCATATTCAGGACAAAATGGTACTCAAACAAAACGTCTATGGGAGGAGTACGAATCTGATGTCCATGTTCGGGAGAAGTGTCCCTATGCTGTCCACTCCAAAAAAAAGACCCAAATGACAAAATTTTCTATAAAAATAAAATTTTGACAAAAATTTCTATAAAAAGAAAATTTTGACAAAATTTTCTATAGAAATAAAATTTTGACAAAATTTTCTATAGAAATAAAATTTTGACAAAATTTTCTATAGAAATAAAATTTTGACAAAATTTTCTATAGAAATAAAATTTTGACAAAATTTTCTATAGAAATAAAATTTTGACAAAATTTTCTATAGAAATAAAATTTTGACAAAATTTTCTATAGAAATAAAATTTTGACAAAATTTTCCATAGAAATAAAATTTTGACAAAATTTTCTATAGAAATAAAATTTTGACAAAATTTTCTATAGAAATAAAATTTTGACAAAATTTTCTATAGAAATAAAATTTTGACAAAATTTTCTATAGAAATAAAATTTTGACAAAATTTTCTATAAAAATAAAATTTTGACAAAATTTTCTATAGAAATAAAATTTTGACAAAATTTTCTATAGAAATAAAATTTTGACAAAATTTTCTATAGAAATAAAATTTTGACAAAATTTTCTATAGAAATAAAATTTTGACAAAATTTTCTATAGAAATAAAATTTTGACAAAATTTTCTATAGAAATAAAATTTTGACAAAATTTTCTATAGAAATAAAATTTTGACAAAATTTTCTATAGAAATAAAATTTTGACAAAATTTTCTATAGAAATAAAATTTTGACAAAATTTTCTATAGAAATAAAATTTTGACAAAATTTTCTATAGAAATAAAATTTTGACAAAATTTTCTATAGAAATAAAATTTTGACAAAATTTTCTATAGAAATAAAATTTTGACAAAATTTTCTATAGAAATAAAATTTTGACAAAATTTTCTATAGAAATAAAATTTTGACAAAATTTTCTATAGAAATAAAATTTTGACAAAATTTTCTATAGAAATAAAATTTTGACAAAATTTTCTATAGAAATAAAATTTTGACAAAATTTTCTATAGAAATAAAATTTTGACAAAATTTTCTATAGAAATAAAATTTTGACAAAATTTTCTATAGAAATAAAATTTTGACAAAATTTTCTATAGAAATAAAATTTTGACAAAATTTTCTATAGAAATAAAATTTTGACAAAATTTTCTATAGAAATAAAATTTTGACAAAATTTTCTATAGAAATAAAATTTTGACAAAATTTTCTATAGAAATAAAATTTTGACAAAATTTTCTATAGAAATAAAATTTTGACAAAATTTTCTATAGAAATAAAATTTTGACAAAATTTTCTATAGAAATAAAATTTTGACAAAATTTTCCATAGAAATAAAATTTTGACAAAATTTTCTATAGAAATAAAATTTTGACAAAATTTTCTATAGAAATAAAATTTTGACAAAATTTTCTATAGAAATAAAATTTTGACAAAATTTTCTATAGAAATAAAATTTTGACAAAATTTTCTATAGAAATAAAATTTTGACAAAATTTTCTATAGAAATAAAATTTTGACAAAATTTTCTATAGAAATAAAATTTTGACAAAATTTTCTATAGAAATAAAATTTTGACAAAATTTTCTATAGAAATAAAATTTTGACAAAATTTTCTATAGAAATTATTCATTTATTTATTTATTGATTTCTTTCAGTTTTACAATGACTTATATGATATATATATATAAATTCCCACGAAGCCATATCGGCTTGTCTGTAGGATGTATATCAGCCAAGCTGTAGTATATGTGTCTACATTAGTAGTATTATATATAAAAAAATATTAAAAAAGACAATGTTAATATAACAAATATCAAAATGGAAAAACAAGAATATTAATACAATTTTTTTTTTTTTTTTTTTTTTTTTTTTTTTTTTTTAAAATTTTACAATTTTGGTTTAGATTGTGCACTTAGTTTACTATAAGGAACTTTTTTATCAATTTATTTCTTTCAAATTTATTGTTACTATTTACAATATTTTGTGGTAATTTATTTAAAAAGTATGGCAAGGTGACCTCTAAAGATAATTTGCCATAATCGTTCGAATACTTGGGTATTTCGTACTTTCCTGCGGACTTGCTACGAGTGTTTCTACTGTGGCTTATGCGTTTCAATATGGATGAATTGTTGAAGAATTCACGAGCTATAGTTGAATTGTAGATTCCGTCGATGTTAAGTATTTCTAGGATGTTATAAAGTTCTTTGCTTTGTGTGGGTGTTGAGTTGTTGTCCGTTGTTGTTTTACTTCTATTTTTGTATAAAAGCTTAACAAGCCTGTTTTGGTATGTTTGTAGTATTCTGCAGTTTTTTGACTTTCCCCACGCAGTTACGCCATGCCTCAGTTGAGATTCCACCAATGAGAAATATGCCTGTCTAAGCACAAAGTATGGCGCGCAATTGCTAAGGTGGTATAAAGCGAACATACATTTACGTAGCTGTTTTGATAGGTGTTCAATATGCACTTTCCATTTAAAGTTGTGATCTAAATGTACGCCTAGATATTTGTAAGTATCGACGAGTTCTATGGTTGTTTCACAATTATCAACTATAGTCCCAATATCTCCGAAAGTGCAAGATCGGTGAAGGCAATCGAAATTATGGAAAGTTATTTTTACATCAGTTTTTGGTACGTGTCTAGGTCTGATATGCATAATTTTGGTTTTGTTTGCGTTGATTATAAGGCCATTGTCGTGACACCATTTGCAAAGAATGTTCAGTTCATTCTGCATTACTATTTCAGCTTCTTTTAGGTTTTTATGTTCCACAAGAATTGCAGTGTCATCTGCATAAGAAAAAGCAGTGCTGTTTTTTAGCAGTTCAATCATCTCATTTGCATAGATTATGTACAATATCGGGCCTAATTTAGATCCTTGAGGTACTCCGAAATTGACTGGCTTTTGGTAACTCAATTCATTATCAATTTTAACTGTATATTGCCTACAGTTGAGATAATCCCTAAACCAATTTAGACAATTCCCTCTTATTCCACATTTTTCTAAAGTATTTAATAGCTGCACATGCGACAGCGTGTCAAAAGCCTTGCTGAAGTCAATGAATAGTGCTAGGCAGTGATGGCTTTTATTAAGATGCTTGTTTATGTGGTTTGAGAAATATCCAAGAAGCTGATTAATATTTTTCCCTTTTTGAAACCCGAACTGGAATTTGTTTATTATTTGATATTTTATCAGGAAATTGTTAAGTCTTCTGACTACAATTTCTTCCAAGACTTTCTCCAAGACTGGTAAAATCGATATTGGTCTATAATTACTTATATCGGATTTGCTTCCACTTTTAAATATAGGCCGTACGATTGCGGTTTTTAAAAGAGCAGGTACTGACGATTCTCTTAAACTCATGTTTACAAAAGCAGTTATAACAGTTGTTAGATAGCTAGCGTTAGATTTAATGTCTATAGATCTGATGCCGTCAATTCCAGCGGTTTTTCTTACATTCAAGGAATTTAGTATGTTAAATATTTCCTCCTCATTAGTGTCCTCCATGTACAATGTATTTTGTAGACAATTACTATTATATTGATAGGTTTTGATGTTGCACGTGTGTAATATTTTCTGGACATTATTTTCGAGAGAGTTGGCAAAATTATTTGCCAAGTTTTGTGCATTCCTCATCGGAAAATTTCTTTTAATGCTTGCATCAATGTTGTCAACACGTTTACCTGTGATTCTATTTATCAATTTCCATGTTTCACGAATGTTATTTCTGTTTTCTAAAAATTCATTGTAATTGTGCCTATTTTTGGCGTAAATAATCCTTTTGTTTAATTTATTATTGAATGTCTTGTAAATTTTTTCGTTGGTTTTATTATTTTTATTCTTTTGCCATTTTTTATGTAATTTATCTCTAATTTCGCACCACTTTACTATCTCCTCGTTAAGCCACGGATACGGATTGCGTTTATTTATTTGTTTTTTAGTGGTGTATTTGGAAAGATCATAAATAGTATTGAACTGGGCACAGATTTTATTAAATAGATCATCGGTACTATTCGATCCATTTAATATAGAAATCCAATTTGTGTTTTTTATTAGTTGATTCACTTTAGAAGTGTTGATGTTAGCATTTTGACAAAATTTTCTATAGAAATAAAATTTTGACCAAATTTTCTATAGAAATAAAATTTTGACAAAATTTTCTATAGAAATAAAATTTTTACAAAATTTTCTATAGAAATAAAATTTTGACAAAATTTTCTATAGAAATAAAATTTTGACAAAATTTTCCACAGAAATAAAATTTTGACAAAATTTTCTATGGAAATAAAATTTTTAAAAAATTTTCTATAGAAATAAAATTTTGACAAAAGTTTTTATAGAAAGAAAAATTTGACAATTTTTTTTTTCTATAAAATTTAACTATGCCATGTATTTTCGGTGAACATTGAATTAAACAAAAGGTGTGTCCCAAGAATTTTCCTTTGTTTGTACACCGAAAACAAATATTTATTGTCTCTTGACCTCTGCAACATGGAAAAATGCCTCTGTGTGTAAAAAAAACAAGAAGTGAATTATTTCACCTCATTAAATGGCAAACCCCCTTAAGCAAAGGAAAGCAGGGGAAATGATGAATGCTACACAATCAAAAGACCCACCAACAAAGAATCCAGAAGCCATATTAACAATTAAATTGGATACATAATTTTTCGTAAGCGCCAAACACTTGAGTTTTACACACCCTTTTTTCTGGAATTAATATGACTCTAGGGAAATGTAGTGAAAATGCCAAGAAGTTGGGAACTTGGTTTTTATTTGGTTAGCTAACAAAACCACAAAACACAGAATTTATAAGGTCACCCAAAAATACAAAAAAAAAAAAACAACCAAAAACACAAAACGATGAAAAAACTAAACCACTTAAGACTGAGAACTTTCCATCATTATGAAAAATTTCAAACACCAACCATGGCATTTGGTTACAGGTGACTTGAAACTATTTACCAAATCACTTCCCATTCTAAAACTACTCACAATTTTAAATCTTTTGTAATTTATTCTATAATAAACATTTGTTTTTAGTTTTTATTTTTCAATTTTCATTGCATTTGTTTTATAGGAATTCTAATTAAAAATTCCAAACACGTTGATTGGGTGGCTCTTCCAAGATTGCATTTTAATTTCAAAAAATTCATTTTGAAATTCTTTAAGAAGCGGCTGATTGCGACTTGACCATTCCCTTATTAATGAAAAGACAGTACATATTAAATGAATGGGATGGGTCTTTGGACGCTCGTTTTTCGTTTTTTTCATTTTTTTTTTTTGTTTTCAATGATAAAATACTAACCGTCGGTCGTATTTGTGCTATACAAACATTGTGCAAAAAATATTTTTATTATGAGTCAAGTTTTAATTACCCAACTCATTATTGAGTTGTTTTGCTTGCCTTTAAGACCACTGACTGACTGCCGATATTTGTTTAATTACATGCCAGCCATTCAACTAAATTGAGGTTATTAGCGATTTTAGAAAGTTTAAGTATTGAGGTAATTTTATACCTGTGTAAATTAAGAACATGTGCCACGATGATCAGTAAGGCACATAAAAAAACAGTAAAAAGGCAATTAAAACAAGGGGACTAGAATGAACAAGTTTGATTTAAAAAAAATACTTTAAAAATGTTCGTCAAAATTTTATTTTTATATAAAATAATAAAAATATATATAAAAAAATTTTATTTTTATAGAAAATTTTGTCAAAATTTTATTTTAATAGAAAATTTTGTCAAAATTTTATTTTTATAGAAAATTTTATCAAAATTTTATTTTTAAAGAAAATTTTGTCAAAATTTTATTTTTATAGAAAATTTTGTCAAAATTTTATTTTTATAGAAAATTTTGTCAAAATTTTATTTCTGTAGAAAATTTTGTCAAAATTTTATTTCTATAGAAAATTTTGTCAAAATTTTATTTCTATAGAAAATTTTGTCAAAATTTTATTTCTATAGAAAATTTTGTCAAAATTTTATTTCTATAGAAAATTTTGTCCAAATTTTATTTCTATAGAAAATTTTGTCCAAATTTATTTCTATGGAAAATTTTGTCAAAATTTTATTTCTATGGAAAATTTTGTCAAAATTTTATGGAAAATTTTGTCCAAATTTTATTTCTATGGAAAATTTTGTTAAAAATTTTTTTTCTATAGGAAATTTTGTCAAAATTTTATTTCTATGGAAAATTTTGTCAAAATTTTATTTCTATAGAAAATTTTGTCATAATTTTATTTCTATAGAAAATTTTGTCAAAATTTTATTTCTATAGAAAATTTTGTCAAAATTTTATTTCTATAGAAAATTTTGTCAAAATTTTATTTCTATAGAAAATTTTGTCAAAATTTTATTTCTATAGAAAATTTTGTCAAAATTTTATTTCTATAGAAAATTTTGTCAAAATTTTATTTCTATAGAAAATTTTGTCAAAATTTTATTTCTATAGAAAATTTTGTCAAAATTTTATTTCTATAGAAAATTTTGTCAAAATTTTATTTCTATAGAAAATTTTGTCAAAATTTTATTTCTATAGAAAATTTTGTCATAATTTTATTTCTATAGAAAATTTTGTCAAAATTTTATTTCTATAGAAAATTTTGTCAAAATTTTATTTCTATAGAAAATTTTGTCAAAATTTTATTTCTATAGAAAATTTTGTCAAAATTTTATTTCTATAGAAAATTTTGTCAAAATTTTATTTCTATAGAAAATTTTGTCAAAATTTTATTTCTATAGAAAATTTTGTCAAAATTTTATTTCTGTAGAAAATTTTGTCAAAATTTTATTTCTATAGAAAATTTTGTCAAAATTTTATTTCTATAGAAAATTTTGTCAAAATTTTATTTCTATAGAAAATTTTGTCAAAATTTTATTTCTATAGAAAATTTTGTCAAAATTTTATTTCTATAGAAAATTTTGTCAAAATTTTATTTCTATAGAAAATTTTGTCAAAATTTTATTTTTATAGAAAAATTTGTCAAATTTTTCTTCCAATAAAAAATTTTGTCAAAATTTTATTTCTATAGAAATATTGTCAAAATTTTAATTTTATAGAAAATTTTGTCAAAATTTTATTTTTATAGAAAATTTTGTCAAAATTTTATTTTTATAGAAAATTTTGTCAGAATTTTATTTTTATAGAAAATTTTGTCAAAATTTTGTTTTTATAGAAAATTTTTTCAAAATTTTATTTTTATAGAACATTGTGTGTATATTTTTTAGAAAATTTTGTCATAATTTTATTTTTATAGAAAATTTTGTCAAAATTTTATTTTTATAGAAAATTTTGTCAAAATTTTATTTCTATAGAAAATTTTGTCAAAATTTTATTTCTATAGAAAATTTTGTCAAAATTTTATTTCTATAGAAAATTTTGTCAAAATTTTATTTCTATAGAAAATTTTGTCAAAATTTTATTTCTATAGAAAATTTTGTCAAAATTTTATTTCTATAGAAAATTTTGTCATTTGGGTCTTTTTTTTTTGAAGTGGACAGCATAGGGACACTTCTCCCGAACATGGACTACAGATTCGTACTCCTCCCATAGACGTTTTGAGTACCATTTTGTCCTGAATATGATACCTATCCGTTTGGGATTTGTTTGCGGCAAGGTGGCTATTTCTGAAATATTTTTCTCTGATGTTGGGACCGGTTTTCGGTCCCTACTATTAATTTCAGATTCGTTCTCTATCGTCATTCGATAATCATATTCGTACTCTACCCTCGAATACCTTTCATTGCAGTCCTATATTGTCCCAATCCGTCCACTTTTTATTTTGGGCGGGTACTTTTGGTGCGGTTATGAGCTTGGACCGGCGTCCTAGTTACTTGGATCCAGTTTTTCACATCATATTCGTATTTTACTCCCGAATACCTTTCATGTGATACCCATATTGTCCCAATCGGAAAACATGCCCGTGCGAGGGGGTTCTAGGGTGGGACGTTCCCCCATGATTGGTTAAACCGAAATTTTTGAACAAAGTTTTCCTATTTTTTAGTTTGACATAAAGGTAAGGTTAGAAAAGGTTTATATGGCAGTCTGCCATCAGACTCACTTAGACGTTTTCGTTCATTGCGATGCCACAGAAACAGAAGAAGGAAGATGCCTTCTAGTTCCTACCGTTGAACTATCCAGATCGCTTTAAAACGCCCAATAACTTGCGAATGTTCGCAACCGCTAAATCAGACAGGTTCTCAAAGAAATGAGAACCTAAAGTGGATCTCCCTCTAACTGCTAGTGCAGTACAAAGACACAGAAGGTGTTCAATAGTCTCTTCTTCATCGATGTCCCTATAGCTTCTGCAAAAGTCGTTGCTGGCAACCTTCAGTTTATCAGCATTTTTTCAGATTAGACAGTGACCTGTCATGACGGACACAATGACTAAGACGTATGTTCTAGCTAATGACAGCAAAGCAGTAGACCTCTTCAAGTCCATATGAGGCCACATAGTTTTGGAATGCTCACATCTTTCATTCGTTGATCTTCAGGCCTGGTCCTAAAAACTTAGCTTACATGTCGCTAGAGGCGTACCCACAGATTCCAGTGTCCCTGGAGTATGTAAGGTAGTTCCTAGTCTCGCAAGCTCGTCTGCTTTAGAATTCCCTAGGATATCTCTGTGGTCCGGCACCCAGAACAGGTGAATTTTGAACTGTAAAGCCATCTCGTTGAGAGATCTGCGACAGTCGAGGGCGGTTTTTGTGTTCAGAAATACGTTCTCCAGAGATTTAATGGCTGCCTGCCTATAAATATCTTCTCAGACAGCCAGGCAGCCAATCGCCGTAATGACATTATATCTTAGCCATTCCACCACTTCCTTAATTGCAAGGATCTCTGCTTGATACATACTGCAGTGGTCGGGTAACCTCTTCGATATGACCAGTTCTAGATCTTTAAAGTACACCCCAAAGCTGACCTGGTCGTTTAGTTTGGAACCATCCGTATAGAAGTCTATGTAACTTCTGTTACCAGGGATATCGTAGTTCAAATTGGTTCTATTAGAATAGTGTTGCAGTAATTTTTATCAAAAAGCGGCTCAGGTATTGTCTAATCCACACTGCCTGGAACATCGGATATTGTATCAAGGTTAACACAATGCCCGTAGCCGCCGCATAACCAATGAGAAAGCTGCCTTAACCTCACGGCTGTGGTCCCTGCAATTTGGGTACCAGAGGTATAAGATGTAATATTAAATTCAGTGTACCAGATGGTGTCGTCCTCAGTGCGGCTGTGATGTACAAACCAGCCATCCTTTGGATCCGGTTAAGTATTGAACAGCAGGTGGATTTTTGAAGCGCCGTCCACCAGAAAGGGAAGAAGATTCTTCGTAAAATATATGGACCAGTTTGCGTTAACGGAGAATATAGACGACGTATGAACCACGAGCTGTATGACGACAGTAGCGTAGTTATATGTATCAAAATACAACGGCTGCGTTGGCTAGGTCATGTCGTCAGAATGGATGAAGAAGCTTCAGCAAAGAAGTCTTTTGAAGGCAAACACGGTGGTACACGCAAACCGGGAAGACCAAAAGCCCTATGGAAAGATCAAATTGTGGGAGACACCTCGAAACTTGGTGTCAGAGATTTTAGAATGAGCGCAGAAGATCGAGGCGCTTGGAACGCTATTCTACGTTCGGCTAGTGGAACAAATATTCTGTCATAGCTAATTAAAGTAAAGTAAGTCCACCAGACCACAACACCATATAGCACAATAGGTCTGACAACTGCAGTATATACCCAAAGCATGACCCGCGGTCTAAATCCTTAACTTTTTATCAGTGGCTCTCTTGCAGGTGTATCGGGCAAGAGTGGCCTTTCTTGCCCTTTCCAAAATGTTGGATTTGAAGTTCAATTCTCTGCCCGGCCAAACACCCAGGTATTTTGTGCTTTCTGTAAATGGAACAGGGAGACAGAAAAGAATTACTTCTGTCTTGCACGGATTTATACCCAGACCACTTTCGGTAGCCCACTTTGCTGTTGCACGTAGAGCTTCCTGAAGTATATCTCTTAGAGTGCTGGGAAACTTTCCCCTAACAGCAATTGGCATGTCATCAGGCATACGCTACCACTTTTACGCCTTTTTCTTCCAGAGACAATAATATTTTGTTAATGGCTATATTCCAAAGTAGAGGGGACAGTACACCTCCTTGGGGAGTTCCTCTGCTGATCCTCCACAGATCCCAAGTCTGCGTTAGCCATCTCTTAGTAAGTAAGTTGTTAATAAACTTTCTTACGGTAGAGTTGATGCCTAGAAACTCCAAGTCCTTCATGATTGACGTCGGTTTAAGTTATTTAAAGCTCCTTCAATGTCAAGAAATGCTACCATTGTATATTCCTTGACAGCGAGAGAACCCTCTATGTAGCCGACTAGGTCGTGAAGGGTGGATTTGTCTTTACTATATGCATGCTGCTGCCGCGACAGGCGATCTCCAGGGATCTCTGCCCTAAGATATGTTTCTATCAACCTCTCAGGAGGGAGGAGGGGATAACCACCGCTGAAAATTTTATTTCTGATGTTCTCACCAGGATTGGAACTCGTTCGTTCAGCATCATCGGCAGACATGCTAACTTTTGGACTACGGTGAAATAAATAGATTTTAATGCAGAAGGAATTGAAAAATCTTTCATAGTGGGTCTAAGATGTGATATGTTACATGATTCTATACATACTCAGTAATATCCTTCCTCCGTTGGGTTGCCCAAAAAGTAAATGCGGATTTTTTAAAAGAAAGTAAATGCATTTTTAATAAAACTTAGAATGAACTTTAATCAAATATACTTTTTTACATTTTTTTTCTAAAGCAAGCTAAAAGTAACAGCTGATAACTGACAGAAGAAAGAATGCAATTACAGAGTCACAAGCTGTGAAAAAATTTGTCAACGCCGACTATATGAAAAATCCGCAATTACTTTTTGGGCAACCCAATATATTGACTCCCCAGTCTGGGAGAGTAAAAATCTAGTTTTTCCCCCAAAGTATTGTGAAAATAAACCATTTTTACCTAACCTACAGTGAAGGATGAGTTGATGCTATTTTGATATATGATGATTGAATTTTTGAATTTTAATTTCATTTCTAAACATATAGTGAAGAATGAGTTGATACTCTTTTGATATATGATGATTGAATTTTTGAATTTCAATTCCAATTTCATTTCTAAAAATTGATTTATAGTTTGCATCACAATTTTACAAATTACATTCAACTACAAAAAGAAACTCTTATCTTTCATTATTATTCTAAATTAATATCAACAAAAAATAGGAAAACCCCAAGAATATAATAAGCCAATCTGTCATCGGTAAGGTTTCAATTTTAATTTGATTTATAAGGTAAATGAACTTCTTTAGGCATTAACCTTAACAGAAAAGGGTGCTTTATGAATTTTATGGCATAATTATAAAGGCCAGGGTATAACACTCAGGAAAAAAAGTGAGATAAAAAGTTGACATGAAGGTCAGTATATTACAGCAGAAGGTAGGAAAACTGCGATAAGTTTGGACAGTCCAAAAATAACGAAGAGACGAAAATTTCGGCCAAATCTGACAAAAACATTGTATTAAGTTAACAAAAAACAAGTAAAAGGCTTAAGTTGGCCTGGGCCGAACTTTGGATACCCAGTTGAGAAATGAGCTCGTTGTTCTATGTGCCCCGTTATGATACCAAAAGCTATACTGACCTCCTTCTTACTTCCTTTCAGTAAAAGCCTCGTCCTCTCACCCCCTATAGGTACTTAGACCCAATACCTTTCATTTAAGTCCCATATTATTCCAATCGGTCCTCGAGTATTTATATAAAAAAAATTTCGTCAAAATCCGGTGAAGCATGCTTCATTTACGGACTCATAGTATTGGGTTGCCCAAAAAGTAATTGCGGATTTTTCATATATGTCGGCGTTGACAAATTTTTTCACAGCTTGTGACTCTGTAATTGCATTCTTTCTTCTGTCAGTTATCAGCTGTTACTTTTAGCTTGCTTTAGAAAAAAAGTGTAAAAAAAGTATATTTGATTAAAGTTCATTCTAAGTTTTATTAAAAATGCATCCGCAATTACTTTTTGGGCAACCCATAGCTATGTTGATATATGATATTCTCTGAACCAAACTCGCCATAATTCACTGTTCCGAAATCCAGTGAAATTGGGTAATAGATGGGTCTTGTGTGGCGCAGAGGTCTGCCTATGACGCTAAACGCCTTGGTTCATATCCTGGCGAGACCATCAGAAAAAATTTTCAGCGGTGGTTTATCCCTGGCAACATTTGTGAGGTACTATGTAAAACTTCTCTCCAAAGAAGTGTCGCATTGCGGAACGCCGTTCGGACTCGGTTATAAAAAGGAGGCCCCTTATCATTGAGCTTTAATTTGAATCGGACTGCACTCATTGATATGTGAGATGTTTGCCCCCGTTTCTTAGTGAAATGTTCGTGGGCAAAATTTGCATATATGTGGTTTCTAGATCGTTCATCGAAAGTTCGATATATATGGCAGCTATATTCAAATATGATCCTATCTGTGGGATATTCGGGGAGGATTTGTAGTGAGTTTAACGAAGCTCATAGATAATAACTTGATTAGTTATGGAAGAAAGATCTTCAACCGGGAGATCGGTCTATATGGGGGAAACACCCAAAGAGGTCCTACCTAAACCATATTCGGCACGGGCATCAAAGAACAAAACACAGCGATATCGAGCAACACATGATATTGTTGTAGACCTAAAGCCTTTAAACTGGTAGTCGGTCTATATGGAGGCTACTTGAAGCGCATATTAGGGGTATTAACACCACTTACTGTACCAAATTTCGGCGAAAACCGATAGTGAGTGCAGTATTTAATTGCCTCAGACCTTAAATAGGGATATCGGTATATATGGGCGATGGATTTAGATATAGACCGATTTGGACCATATTCAGCAGGGAAGTCAGGGATCGCAACACAACTCTTTGTGTTAAAATTCATAGAAATCCGATAATCGGGTGATCCCAAGACATTTAATTGGGAGATTGGTATATATAGCAGTTATATCCGAAATCTATATCGGAAGATGTAGAATATATTCGGTAAGAATATCAAAGGGTCTAATACTACTCAGCGATATGGGGTAATAAATGCAATGTTTGTTTATGGGTCTAAGGCCTTAAATAGGGAGATCGATCTATATGGACCAATGATATAACCCATTTTCGAACTCAACCTGCCTATTTAAAAGAAAAAATTATCTGTGCATAGTTTCAGCTCATTATCTTAAAAGACTGTAGCAAGATTTTAACAGACGGACGGACATTAAGAATGTATAATGTACTTATAAGGTCGGAAATCAATATTTCCATGTATTGTAAAGGGAATGACAGAATAAAGAGGGTATAACAAGTAAAGAGGTCCAAACTTTGGATACCCACCACCTCGGGTATATATGTAAACCTCTTTTCGTCACAATCCGGCGAAAATTGGGTAACTTTAGCACCCGAATTCGGCACAGATAATGAGTGGTTAATAAATATAGGTTAGGTTAGGTTTAAGTGGCAGTCTGCCATCAGACTCACTTCGACGTTTTCGTCCATTGTGATACCACAGGAGCAGAAGAAGGAAGATGCCTTCTAGTTCCTACCGTTGAACCATCCAGATCGCTTCAAAAAGCCCAGTAACTTGCGAATCTTCACATCCACTAAATCAGACAGGTTCTCAAAGAAATGAGAAACTAAAGTGGAACTTCTTCTAACTGCTAGTGCGGGACACACACAGAAAGTGTTCTATAGTTTCTTCTTCCTCGATGTTCCTACAGCTTCAGCACAAGTCGTTGCTGGCAACCTTCTGTCTGTGGGCATGTTTTCCGATTAGACAGTGACCTGTCATGACGGACACAATGATTGAGACGTCTGCTCTAGCCAATGACAGCAAAGCAGAAGACCTCTTCAAGTATAGATGAGGCCACATAGTTTTGGAATGCTCACAGCCCCCTCTTTGTGACCATCTATCCTTCGTTGACCTTCGGCGCCTGGTCCTGAAAACTTATTGGGTTGCCCAAAAAGTAATTGCGGATTTTTTAAAAGAAAGTAAATGCATATTTAATAAAACTTAGAATGAACTTTAATCAAATATACTTTTTTACACTTTTTTTCTAAAGCAAGCTAAAAGTAACAGCTGATAACTGACAGAAGAAAGAATGCAATTACAGAGTCACAAGCTGGAAAAAAAATTTGTCAACGCCGACTATATGAAAAATACGCAATTACTTTTTGGGCAACCCAATAGCTTACATGTCGCTAGAGGCATACCCACAGATACCAGTGTCCCTGGAGTGTGTAAGGTAGTTCCTAGTCTCGCAAGCTCGTCTGCTTTAGAATTCCCTGGGATTTCTCTGTGGTCCGGCACCCATAACAGGTGAATTTTGAACTATTCAGCCATCTCGTTAAGAGATCTGCGACAGTCGAGGGCGGTTTTTGTGTTCAGAAATATGTTCTCCAGTGATTTAATGACTGCCTGGCTGTCTGAGGAGATATTTATGCCAATCGTCATAATGACATTATATCTTAGCCATTTCCCCACTTCCTTAATTGCAAGGATCTCCACTTGATACACACTCCAGTGGTCGGGTAACCTCTTCGATATGACCAGTTCTTGATTTTTAGAGTACACCTCAAAGCCCATTTGGTCGTTTAGTTTGGAACCATCCGCATAGAAGTTCTATCAGGAATAGTGTTACAGTAATTTTTATCAAAAAGCGGTTCAGGTAGGATGTAATCCACACGGCCTGGGACATCGGATATTGTATCGAATACAACAGTGTCCTTGGCCGCCACATGACCAATGAGAAAGCTTTCTTAACCTCACGGCAGTGGTCGCTGCAATATGGGTAGCCACAATGTCCAGAGGCATAAGATGTAGTATTAAATTCAGTGCATCAGATGGTATCGTCCTCAGTACGGCTGTAATGCACAAACAAGCCATCCTTTGGATCCGGTTAAGTATTGAGCAATAGATCTGACAACTGCAGTATATACCCAATGCAAGACATGCGGTCTAAATCTCCAACTTTTGCCAATGGCTCTCTTGCAGGTGTATAGGACAAGAGTGGCCTTTCTTGCCCTTTCCAAAATGTTGGATTTGAAGTTCAATTTCTTGTCCAGCAAAACTCCCAGGTATTTTGCGCTTTCTGTAAATGGAACATTCTCTCCGACCAAGGAGACAGGTTCCACCTAAGCCAGGGAACCAGTCTATCAAATGGCCATTGGTCATATCGAGCAAAAGTGAATGGATTCTGAAATTTAGATTACTTCCACACAGTTCAGTCATGTGAATCAATAAAAAATAATATCGCAAAAAAAATGTTGTTTGAATTGATAACATTTCGTCTCAGCTACCCTAGAGAAAAACTTGTGCATAGTGATCCACAAGTTAAAATATTTCCAACAAACGGTCATATCATTGTTTATTCCAGTTTCTTCTTATCACACTCCCTATCATTCACAGATAATCTCTTTCCCTTCATTCTCTTCACGTTTTTTTTTTTCTCAGTGTACAAAATCTTCTTAAGAGCGTAAAGATAATCCCCTTAAATAGCACAACCATACCATTTTATTGGTTGATGACAAATTCTATTTACGGAAAATTCTAATCAAACCTGAAGTAGCAAATAATCTTAATATTCCAAGCAAAGGGAGAAATATCCACAAACACACACCCTTCATTACATGGTACCACCAAACATGGTAGGGAATGGTATCATAGTACCATAGTTCAACGTTACACTGGTCAGCTTATAGGAAACACAAAAAAAATGTTAGACAAAATCTATGAGAAGAAAATTGATTTTTTTTAATTTAGGCAAAAGATTTGCCCAAAATAACAAAAAACAAAGTAACAAAGTAGACTAGCACGTGCCTGGGTAAGAAGGGGCACAACTCATCCAAAAAAAAAAAATTACTACAATTCATGGGGCAGACAAAACATTTTTTTGTGTTGTGTGTGAAGAATTCCTTCAAGGAAGCCAGAGTTCAACAAAATTGCCTTAGTAATGACATTTGGAAAATGAGACGAAAAAGAAAACCAGACCCCAGCTATTTCAAATCCAATTATGTATGGACTACATGACAAAAGGAAGGGCGAGATACAAACAATGACCAAATTTTTTAGTGTCTGTGTTTTTTGTTTCTTTAAATTCAGTGCGTGTAATGTGCCAAAGTGACACCCTCGCAAAGAAAAGGCATTATTTGCCTTTTAAACTGAGACAACAAAAATTGCCATTTATTTGTGTATGAAATTTGAGATATTTTTATTTTTTCTCCATGCTTTCTTGTAAACTATTAGATATCATACCTATTTGTAATTCCAAACCGAAAGCAATCAAAGAAAATGTTTAACAATAAAAGTGGAGGTATAGGATGTTAAAGCGAAAGGTGGTAGTAAGGCAGGCCTTAGAAAATATTTTATTATATCTGCAAACTAAGGATGAAAACCCGACTGTATATCCCAAGCAATTCAACCTAAGATCTAGAAAAGCTGGCCTCATGAAATTTTGAACAAATTCTTATAAAGGACTAGTTGAACCGCACCCGCTCTGCTGCACCTTCTTTAACTCTCTAATATCTTTTTAGGGTGGGGACACTTCGCCCTGAATGCGGATATCGAATTCGTGCCATTGTAGCCTATGACGCTGAACGCGCTCGAATCCTGGCGAGAACATACGACAAAGCGGTGTTTATCCCCTCTTAATGTTGGCGACATTTGCGAAGTACAATGCCATATATGGCCATTTAAAAAATTTTCCCCAAAGAGGTGTCCAACTGCGGGACGCCGTTCGGACTCGGTTACAAAAAAAGGTCCCTTATCATTGAGTTTTATCTTGAATGGGAAAGCATTCATTGATGTGTGAGAATTCGCCCCTTCTCGATTCCTGGTGGTAATGTTCTTCCTTAGGATATTGTTCTCATTAGGGGTGGGATGGCACCTCAGACATTTCGATTCAAATATGGAAATCGTGCTGCACTTCCTAATCCTTTTAATTTGAGCCCCATATTACCATGGCCGATAAATATGAACCGTTTGGAGGGTGTTTTGGGGCTGAGGCAGGCACCGGCACTTTGCACTGAAAATAGATATCAAATTCGTTCTTTATTCCCAACGGAAATGAAGCTCAGTTTAGGGGGTGCTTTAGGGCGTACCCCAAAACATTTGGCTTTAAAATTGGATATAAAATTCAAATATCTTTCATTGCAGTCCCATATTGTCATAATGGGTCAAATAACCCATTTGTCGTATCTTTAGAAAGAAAAGCGCCACCTAGATTTGAACGCAAATTTTAATATCATATTCGTAATCTACTCCGTAATACCTTTCATTTGAGTCCCATATAGCCATGGTCGGCTAATATGCCCATTTGGGGGTATTTGGGGGTGGGCGACCTCCCATTACTTGGACTTAATGTTTTATGCCATATTTGTAATCTACTGCCTAATACCTTCCATATTGACATGAACTTCGAATATATCAGTTTAGAAAAGTTTTGGCGTTGGGGAGGGTGCCCGCTGGGTACTTTGACCCAAATTTTAACAACATATTCGTTGTCTGGTCTCCAAAACCTTTCATTTGATACCCTTATTGTGTCCATCGGACTACTTTCGTATATGAGTGGCGTTTTTGGGGTACGGGGGAGGGTCCGTCCCCACCAGATATTAAAAGATTATATAGCCTATGTTTCCTTCCAGACAAACGTACATAATCTATGAAAATTTTAAGAAAATCGGTTATGCCAAGTATCATCGAGTCAAAATGGGTCTAATGGCGTTTTCGAGGGGTGGCGTAACCCCGTATACTTTGATCTAATTTTGCCAGATTCGAAATCTACTCCCGAATATCCTTCATTTGAGCCCCATAATGAAGTGAACGTCCAATGTCTGTTTCAGAGAGTTTTGGGGGTGGGGCGGCCTGATGGGTACTTAGACTGAAATTTTTAAACAATATTCGTTTGCTACTCTCCAATACCTTTCATTTGATAACTATATTGTCCCGATCGGTCCACTTTTGATTTTGGGTTGTGTTTTTGGCATAAGGGGGAGGGTCCGTCCCCCTTCCGATACCGAAAAATTATATAGTCTATGTTTCCTTCCAGACCAACATACACAATATGCGAAAATTTCGAGAAAATCGGTTCTGCCGTTTTGCAGTCTATACGGAACAAATAAACCGAGTCTCATATATCCCTGAGTAGCTAATTTGCCCATTTTGGGCATTTTTGTGGGGGTGGGGTGACTCCCTATACTTCAACATGAATTTGTATGCCAGATTCGTTATCTACTCCCGCATACTTTTCATTTGATACCCATATTGTCCATATCGGTTCACTTTTGATTTTGGGTGGTGTTTATAGGGTAGCGGTGGAGGGTCCGCCCCCTTCCGTTATCAATAAATTATAAAGCCTATTCCTACTTCCTGACCATATTCGTAATTTACTCCTGAATACCTTTCATTTGAGTTCCATATTGTCATGATCGTCAAAAAACAACTATTTTGGAGGTTTTGGGGTAGCGGTGGAGGGTTCCCCCCCTTCCGTTATCAATAAATTATAAAGCCTATTCCTACTTCCTGACCATATTCGTAATCTACTCCCGAATACCTTTCATTTGAGTCCCATATTGCCATGACCGTAAAAAAAACTACAATATTTTGGGGGTTTGGGGCTGAGACGGCGCCCCAATTACTTGGACCCAATTTTTAATATGAAATTCGTACTCTACTCCTGAATACCTTTCATTTGTATCACATATCGTCCCGATTGGCCCACTTTTTTCTTTGTGTAGTACTTTTGGGGTTAGGAGGAGGGTCCGCCCCCTCCCGATATCAAAAAATTATATAGCCTATGTTTCCTTCCAGACCAACCTACACAATCTGTGAAAATTTCAAGGTTATCGGTTCAGCCGTTTTGGAGTCTATACGGAACAAACAAACACAAATTGAATTTTATATAAAAGAAGATATAGGCCAATTGTAATTGTGGCTGGGCATTAGGAGTTTCTATTTTAAAAGGCCCTGCAACACACCTACTCCCACCCTGTTATTTAAAAAATCACTGTATTTTATTCAAACACTGTAACATCATCATCTTCGTATGCAACCGCAACAGGGCAAACAGCGAAATAAAAGAAGTAGTCTTTGTCTTTCACTTTCTATGAGACAATTTCACTCGTGTTTTGTCTGCGTGAACTCAATGTCGTCTATTGCAAAAATGAATGTATGTTTACTTGCTTATTTCTATTTATTTTTCATTTTTAAAAAATTTGTTTTTTGATTTTCATTCACAACCATTTCTTTGCCATTTATATTTTATCGTTTGCTTTGAAAATGCCTTGTTTTTCTTTTTTGCTTATCTCTAAACAAAAAGGGCAAAAGAGAGCGCGGGGGATCTAATGAGGCCTTTTGATGTGAAGTCTTATAATGCCTCAACAACGCTATTGTTGTTGTTGCTGCTGTTTTATAGTATAAATAAATAGTACTTGGTCTCAATGTGGTTGTAGTTGTTGTCGTTGTTGTTGCTGCCTGGTCTTGATATCACTCGACAAAGCGACTAAACAATCAAACACACACAAAAACAACAACAAGTAATCAGAGCTTTTTTGCTGGGTATTAATGCTTCAATGTTTGTATTTCTGTCTGTCTGTCTGTATGTTCGTTAGGCTGTCACATTTATTTTGCATCATTTGCTCTGGTGTATTTAACGTGCACGCGTGACGACTTCAGTAATTGAGTGAGAGTACAAATGAACCATTGCTAAGCACACAGCAACTGAAGAAGAAGCTCTCGAAACGACTCAGTTGTTTTTGTGTGCAGAGATGACGACAACAATAACAACAGCAAATAAATGCCAAAGAGGCGATTGACATTTGATGTCTTTTAATGCCAAATTTTAGTGCCGTGAAATGTACACCCAAAGTCCCAAAGTAATATCGAATGTTAAAGTATTGATATGTACTGGTATTGGGATTTTGTATTTATTGTTGTGTTTATGAGCAAAAGAGAAAGAAAGCGACCAACTGTGGAATGTATCTTCAGAGAAGCGTTTACTGCTAATCAAAAGCCATGATATATATTATTAAATGGCCAAGGCTTTACAAATGCGTTTTTGTGGTACATATTACGAACAAACGGCTGAATGGATTTTAATGAATTGGGCATATATCAAAAAATATTTTTCCACAGAAGCGACGAATATATTGTATATGAAAATTAATTTTCTCTTAAGGAAAGTCATGAAACTTAGGAATTAATTTTCAATAAAAGAAGAAGAAGCATAAACACAGCCAATTTTCGTTGAATTTTTTCTAAAGCATTCGTTATGTGTTTGAATGCAAGGCCATATGTGGGAGTATTAGTGGTGAGAGTAAGAGAAACAAATGGTGCGAGAGAAAGATAATAACTATTTAGGGGGGGGAGGGTGTTGTGGGGGTGTGATGTGCGTGGCGCTTCTTAGCATGTACATAGGTCAGCCAATTCCTTACAGCTCTGCTTTGTTGTGCGAGGCATTTACACTTTTGTTGTTTGTATTGGGTTGCCCAAAAAGTAATTGCGGATTTTTCATATAGTCGGCGTTGACAAATTTTTTCACAGCTTGTGACTCTGTAATTGCATTCTTTCTTCTGTCAGTTATCAGCTGTTACTTTTAGCTTGCTTTAGAAAAAAAGTGTAAAAAAAGTATATTTGATTAAAGTTCATTCTAAGTTTTATTGAAAATGCATTTACTTTCTTTTAAAAAATCCGCAACCCAATATATGTTTTGCGAGGCTGCACAACAATGCAAACAGTTTTATAACTACAGGTCATATGCAGTAAGTGGGGTTTATAAAAGCGAGTTTGTGGTACATATTACGTTCAAGCCGCTGAATGAATTTTAATGAATTGGGCATCAATCGAAAAATATTTATCCAGAGAAGCGACGAATATATATGAAAATTAAGTTTCCTTAAAGAAAAGTCATGAAAATGAGGATTAATTTTTCAATTAAAGAAGAATCATTAACACAACAAACTGTTGTTGCTGGTTTTTTTCTAAAGCATTCGTAATGAGTGTGAATGCGCAAAGCCACAGGTGGGAGTTTTAGTGGTGAGAGTAAGAGTAGCGTATGGTGAGACAGAAAGAGTTTAACTATTTAGGTGAGGAGGCTCGACATGTTGGTCAAGCAAATTTTAAAGACTCAGCTTTGTGTGGCAATTGTAATTTTGTTGTTGTTTTTATATATGACAAAAAATGTTTTAACTACAGTACAGGTCAGGGATGGAAAGTCAGTACTATATAGTAATAAGATAATGTTCTACTGAATGGAACCAGAAAATATATTATCTAAAACAGAAATCGCGAAAAAATTGCAATTTCCGTCCCAGTATCGAACTTGCATTATGCATGTCATTTGGGGATTGAGAATGGGAAAATATCGGCTTATGTCTAGATATAGATCCAATATATATGAGTCAACTTATTGATCCTCACTAAGGCTTAACTTTTATCGACATTTCCATTGAACATTGGCTACGCGAAGTCTTTTGGTGCCTTCCCACAATCACCCTCAATAGGATATCGATGGATCCAGAAGAAGACTTATATTTTAACCTAATTCACTGAAAATAGTAAAGTGCTCAGAAGTCAAAAACAAGTTAAAATGTGCTAAATTCGGCCGGGCCGAATCTTGGTTACCTATCACCAAGACTTCCGCTAAAAATTTACCTTTATTAACTGAGTTTGAATTTGAATTTTTTTGGTGTCAAGAAGTCACATCTGGTTATCGGTATCACCATATTGATCGTATCGGAAAAAAACTTGGTACTGATGTTCTAAGTCATAAGATTGGGATTTGGGCCATTTGCAACCAAATCAAGTGAAAATTTTGGCTTCTAAGCGCTTAAAAAGTCAAATGCGGGGATCGGTTTACATGGGGCTATATCTGTTTATAAACCGATTTGGATTTGCCATGGATGTTGGAAATCATAACTTAAGTCTTAGTTCCAAATTTCACTCAAATCGAATGAAAATCGAGGCTTCTTAGAGCTCAAGAAGTAAAATCTGGGGATCGGTTTATATGGGGGCTATATCTGTTTATAGACCGATTGAAATGATACTAGGCATAGATAATGGAAGTAAAAACATTAGCCTTTGTTCCGAAATTCAACCAAATGGGATGAAAGTTGGGGCTTCTAAGGGCCCATGAATTCAAATCGGGGGATCGGTTTATACAGGGGCTGTATCCGTTTATAGACCGGTCCGGATCATACTTGCATGGGTGTTGGAAATCATAAGCCAAGTCTTTGTTCGAGCAAATCGGATGAAAATTGAGGCTTCTAAGACCTCAAGAAGTCAAATCCGGCTTCGGTTTATATACCGATTCGGATCATAATTGCATTGGATGTTGAAAGTCATAACAGAAGACTTTGGCACAATTTTCAGCCACATTGGAGGAAAAATTGAGGCTTCTAGGGACTCAAGAAGTTAAATCCGGGGATCGGTTTATATGGGGCATATATCCAAATCTGAAACGAAATGACCCATTTTCAATCCCCAACGACCTACATCAATACCAAGTATTTGTGCAAAATTTCAAGCAGCAGCTTTACGCTTTCGACGGCTATCATGATTTCGGCAGACGGATGAACGGACATGGCTAGATCGAATCAGAATGTAGAGAGTATCCAGAATATATATAATTTATGGGATCGCAGATCAATATTTAGAGGTGTTACAAATGGAATGACTAGATTAGTATACCCCCATCCTATGGTGGCGGGTATAAAAAGCCGGTTACGAATGATGCTGCTAAGTCAAAGTAGCTAATTGTGTGGATAATCTATGCACTCAATGATCGAAATAGTTGGTGGACAGTTTAAAGAAGTAGGGAAGAGGATGTATTTTTCAATATGTGATGGGCTCATATCTTTATTATGTAAAAAAATATTAATTTCTTTTTGTTTGTATGTCCATATAGACGATGTAATCTATTTTTTTTTTTTTTTTAATGTTCGCAGTGAGTGATGATTCTGTAATGAAAAACGGGATACGTGATAAGTCGCCTTTCCACGAACATGCCCTAAAAGTTTATTTTCGCTTTGGGGTTGTTAGAGGTAATGGGACGAAAGGCGCGATCAAAGCAATATGGGGTCTCAAATGGAAGGTTTAGCGAATCTAACATAGAAATATGACATCATGTGCCTGGGGGGTCATCACCAGCCTATAAAACCAACGATCGTGATAGGGTAGCACTAAATTACGAGGGTTTTAGAAGTATGGTCTCAACCAAACATTAAAATATGTATTCAGCTTTCAGAGAGCCTTAACTCCAAAAGGGCTTAACGGACATGTTACTTCATTATGACAATATTGGGTTCAAATTCAAGATATTTGAAAGCAGTGTGCGAACTTGATATCCGACCTTTTGAACCCAATATCTTAAGGGCCGTCAATTTTGGTATTAAATAAACGGGTTTTAGGAGTACCGAAATTTATAAAAAAATTGATACTAAAAATTTTCTATAAAATAATTGGTACCGAAATTTTTTCTCTAAAAAAATTGGTCGCGAATTTGTTTCTATAAAAAAATTTGGTACCGAAATTTTTTCTATAAAAAAATTTGGTACCGAAATTTTTTCTATAAAAAAATTTGGTACCGAAATTTTTTCTATAAAAAAATTTGGTACCGAAATTTTTTCTATAAAAAAATTTGGTACCGAAATTTTTTCTATAAAAAAATTTGGTACCGAAATTTTTTCTATAAAAAAATTTGGTACCGAAATTTTTTCTATAAAAAAATTTGGTACCGAAATTTTTTCTATAAAAAAATTTGGTACTGAAATTTTTTCTATAAAAAATTTGGTACCGAAATTTTTTCTATAAAAAATTTGGTACTGAAATTTTTTCTATAAAAAATTTGATACCGAAATTTTTTCTATAAAAAAATTGGGTACCGAAATTCTTTCTATAAAAAATTGGGTACCGAAATTTTTTCTTTAAAAAATTGGGTACCGAAATTTTTTCTATAAAAAATTGGGTACCGAAATTTTTTCTATAAAAAATTGGGTACCGAAATTTTTTCTATAAAAAATTGGGTACCGAAATTTTTTCTATAAAAAATTGGGTACCGAAATTTTTTCTATTAAAAATTTGGTCGCGAAATTTTTTCTATAAAAACTTTGGTCGAGAAATTTTTTATATCAAAAATTTGGTCGAAAAAATTTTTCTTAAAAAATTTGGTCGTGAAATTTTTTCTATAAAAAATTTGGTCGTGAAATTGTTTCTATAAAAAATTTGGTCGTGAAATTTTTTCTTAAAAAAATTTATTCGTGAAATTTTTTCTATAAAAAATTTGGTCGTGAAATTTTTTCTATAAAAAATTTGGTCTCGAAATTTTTCTAAAACAAATTTGGTCTCGAAATTTTTTCTTTAAAAAATTTGGTCGTGAAATTTTTTCTATAAAAAATTTGGTCGTGAAATTTTTTCTATAAAAAATTTAGTCGTGAAATTTTTTCTATAAAAAATTTGGTCGTGAAATTTTTTTTATAAAAAATTTGGTCGCGATATTTTTTCTATAAAAAATTTGGTCGCGAAATTTTTTTCTATAAAAAAATTTGGTCGTGAAATTCTTTCTATAAAAAATTTGGTTGTGAATTTTTTTCTATAAAAAATTTGGTCGTGAAATTTTTTCTATAAAAAATTTGGTAGCGAAATTTTTTTCTATAAAAAATTTAGTCGCGAAATTTTTTCTATAAAAAATTTGGTCGCGAAATTTTTTCTATAAAAAATTTGGTCGTGAAATTTTTTCTATAAAAAATTTGGCCGTGAAATTTTTTCTATAAAAACTTTGGTCGTGAAATTTTTTCTATAAATACTTTGGTCGCGAAATTTTTTCTATAAAAAATTGGTACTGAAATTTTTTCTTAAAAAATTTATAGCGAATTTTTTGCAATAAAAAAATTGCCGCGATACAATTGTTGTTTATATTTTGTTGGGTTGAACCACTCTTGCTCTAAACAACTGCAGCATATCACATATCGAGGGCATTAGTAATGTTTTTAGCACATCCTGATACACGCAACAAATAAAGAATGTTTTCATTTTCCCATTTTACATTTGTACAAGTAGCATTTTTGTTTTCTTGTTTTTTGAGGATTAATGGGTTGCTACAAAAGGCTGTGTTGAGAATCTATTCTTTACACCGTTTTGCAGTAATTGCGGTCAAATGTAGATGATGACCATCACCAAAAAAAAAAAAATGCTGTGTTGCACGTTCGCCCTTCTCCAATAACGACCCAATTAATAATTGTGGCCAATAGAATGATTGAGACTACGTGCCACAGATTTTAGAGTCTAAAGCTTATGGGAAAGAAATCTCAAAAACAATAAAGAACTAAGTAATGATGCCACACATTCCTGATGAGGGTGGATACACTGGGAAAAAGAAATGTATTGAAAAAATATAATTAAAATATAGTCATTTCCACATGTGAATGCAAACAGGTGTTCTTGTTTCCTCTTCCATAATCCTAAGCTATTCTGCGGCCTTTAGCTGAAAAAGAAACACATTTTTAATTTCAGTGTAGTTTATTGCCTTACAAAATGGGGCTGGTAGCTCCTTAGCACACGTTTAAAGATCATAATCATAATTTCCGTTGCTTTCTTCTCCCCAAACCACCTCCAGTGGCATTTTATTTGAAAAACGCGCCACATGTGCTCATAAAAAACGCACGCATTGTAACTTAGCTCTCCTCCCGCTGCCACCACGATATGGATGGTTTAACGTCATGGAAAACACAATAAATTTCACAAAAATCCAAAAAAGAAAATTTTTGTTCTAATTTCTATGGCCGGGAATGCAAAAACGTCTGCTAAATGAGGTCTTTCTGCCGCTAAGGGGAAAGAAAATGCAGTTTTATTGTGGGCCACAGATAGATAATGGGTCTTTGTAAAGAAAGCAGAACATATTGCGTTTATTTCCCCCCCCCCAACTTGAGAAAGTAGAGGAACATCTAAAGGAAGATGATAAATTAGATTATAATGATATTAAAAAGAAAGAAAATCAGATAAGCGGGTTGGGGTGAGTTTGCAAAAGAACTATGTCATCATTACCGCTTTTAGCAAAACTTGGAAGAATAGAAAGTCGATATAAAAGGATTAATAAGGAGAATGAAGAAGTAGAAAGTGAAAACAGGATGCAAATTTAATATTTAATAAAAAAGGAAAATTATCAATACAAAATATGAAATTATACTGCAAAAATTCGATACCTTTTTGTATTGATTAGACAAAAACTAAATTTTTAGAATATTCCGCATAAAAGCAAGTTGGAGTTTTAAATCATAAGCCATATGCTTTAAATATTCAAAAAACCTGGAATTTGGAAGAAGGATTTGGGTTCAGTTCTAGGGGGAAGAGTAATTTCCCCCTGGTCCCACCCGAACGGACATATAGAAAATGTGACGCTTCAAAGAACAGATATTAAAAGTAGTTTACAAGTGTGTTAAAGGGAGATTAGACAGAGTTTTGTTTCATAACTAGACGGAAAAATATTTGTCCGCATTTCTTACAATAATTTTCAAATGCAAATTTTTCATGGGCCTTATGGGGTTATGAACAGAAAGCGGAAACACCACCTTGCTTTAATTTATCAATTAGAGACATAAACACCATAAACTTAATCGCAATCTGTAGAAGAACTTTTAATCTAAGAACTTTACACAATGCACATATAATTACTCGTATTTCACTGGGTTAGTTGGATATAGCCTCCAAATAGACAAATCTCCCGCACTAAGATCTTTTCTCCATAAAACTGATACGTATTTCCCGATTTCGCTGAAATTTTAAGCAATGAGTTTTGTTCGGTCTCTCATAATCCTTGTCAGATAGTCCAGATTAAAGTCGCAACTACATACGATGTTTAAGAGTGTTTAACTTCCTCATACTCAGCATGCCGAGCTCTCTCAGTTTAAGCGCAACTTTTGTGAAACAGCTCCCAAAACTTAAAAAATCCCATATTAGCTTCTAAATCTGCCAGTGGTGTGAATCTTAATGCTTTATCAGTCTATGGATGGAATAGGAACGGGTCCTTTTATCTGCAATCTTCTACCATAGCAGTGCGTCATATGACAGCACTGGTCTCACAATGACGGAGCACATTCAGTAAATCATCTTAGGTTTAACTATCCACGCTCTAGAGAACATCCTATTGCAGAAGTAAAGTAGAAACAAGGATGAGGCCTTATAAAAGAGTTATCCCGTCCAGAGATGGGAGTTAAAAGTTAGTAGAGACTTCTTCCGTATCACTTATTCGAATAAGAGATATGGGGGAAAAAACAATCCCCCAGTGTCCCATTCGAGCGGGCATGTTGTTGACTAAATTGACCATATGGTAAACTAGCGAAAAAAATTTGAGAATAGATAAGAAAATATAAAAATTAAATTGAACAGGGACTTTCTCCGAAGCCCTTGAAAATTTGTAACACTTTTTTGAAGACCTACTGCAACGGGTAAGCCCAAAGGTTTAATGGGTTTAAACAATAATGAGTTGTAATCCGAGGCAGTGGAAGAACTATCATTTTCAAGTGTTTTGCCTGTTAGGGCAAAGATCATTTAATTTTACCATTTTTGTTTGTTTCTCTTTCGAGAGTGGCTCGATGATCGAAGATTTTCTTTACAAATGGAAAAGGAAAGCCAGTGATTGCAACACATACCGTGTTGGTGGATGTAAATTCTAGTGGAAGCGATGAACCCACCCAAGCTGGCATGTTGTCCAATATTGGCAAAATGTTTCTCTACAAAAGGGAATTTGAGAATAGCTAACAAATATGAAAATGCAAGGTAAAAACGGCAATTGAAAGGGCCTTGAATTATAAACTTTTAAGGACCTACAGAATCTACTGGGGGTTGGCCAGTGGAAAAGAGTACAACTTTACCATAAGTATTCAAAATATTGTATAAGAAAAATTGTTATCAATATGAGTACAAGAAAACCTTAAAGTTAAAGGTTTGATTTCGATCAGAGATTAACGCGATCGGAAATGTTGTCCAACATTAACAACTCTATTCTAGTAAAAGCAGATTGAGCATAGATGTCCAATACGTAAAAGGAAGATTGACCAAAGGATTTGGAAGGAACTCGCAAGTTTGAAAAAAGTCCTAGGAGCATCCCCAGAGAAATGGCGATTAACTTAGCCCCTGACGCTAGTGGGCGTGATGTCTCGGCACGGGATAACAATAGCATCTCACGTTCTGGAACTTTGAGCTCCGATCTGTGTGGTGTTCATCGTTAACATGAGAAGCCTACCTGAGAGCTACCGTTTTCAGGTTGCGGATAGTGGAATGCTCTAACGAAGTAATTGTAATTACAGTCGCGGACCATCAGCGGTATCGAATGGAGAGTCTGGCGGTACCGCCTCTCGCTTAAATACTGGGCGCCTATAATGCTGTATATGGCAAGGTGAGGTATTTGCGCTTTTTTATAGCCAGTGGTGATCGGAACGAGCTTGCTTAGCTAAAGAATCTGAACGAGAATCGCTACCTCTACTGCATGCAAAGGTAGTGATTCGTTGAGGCTACGATATCAACATGTCTCTATAATAGGTTAGGTTAGGTTGAAAAGAGGGTGCAGATATTAAACTGCCTCATGCCTCTATAGACATACAACTGAGCCAGTAATCGGCTTACTGTGTGCTCTAAACACTAAAAAGTAACCTCGAAAAAGAAAATCTAGGTTAGGAATTCCGTGCTACTTGCAAAATCCTTAATTGCTTTTCATGCCACGCCTTTAATTGGTTTATGTCTGGTATTGTGTACCCACCTATGTGACACCAGCTGGGCAATGACAAAGGAAATGCTCCAACGTCTCATCATCTTCCCCGCATGTCCTATACATGCCAACATTTGTAGTCCTATGTGTCCTGTTATAACACCAATAGCTATACTGACCTCCTTCTTACTTCCTTGCAGCAATAGCCTCACCTTCTCACGATCTGAGTCTCCCAATAGAATTTTCGCTGTCCTACCGACCGTTTCGCTGTTCCACAGGGTTGCATGCGCATTCGTCGCCCACGCTCTTAACTCGGACTGAGTCGACTCGAAAGGCTTTGAGTTAACCAAGATTATTGACGACAGGTCTTTGGCCTTCACTGCTACATCATCTGCTTTCTCATTCCCAGTTACTCCGCTATGGCCCGGCATCCAAATGCGGATCGTGTCATCCTCAGAGTAGGCGTTTATCTCTTTCTTACATTCCAAGACGTGATCTTACCGTCCTGCTTGTTATTGCCCTTATGGCCTGTTTACAACAGGTTCAGAAAAAATGTTGTCTTGGCATAGGCGGAGCGATGAGGACGACGCCCACTAGGACACTGGAGACTATTCTAGATATCCGACCCATTGACATACAGATTAAGTGTGAGGCATTCTTCCATCGCAGATTAAGGCCATAGGAGAATGGATTGAGGATGGGAGCAGCTCATACCATCGTGATATGATCGAGGCGGCGATAGGAAACCTGGAAGGAACGGAAAAGGTTTCCGATCGGATACCTGAGACGACACTTGAGGTCAAGTGTGAGGCACTGACGCCTACGGCACAGTCTTGGACTAACGGAACCCTAGTATTGCAATCTGGAAGATCATGTTACACGGATGGATCAAAGCTAGAGGACAGAGTGGGACTGGGGGTTTGCATTGAGAACCCAGGGACTGAGATCTGTTTTAGGCTGCTTGGCCATAATACGGTCCTACAGGCGGAGATCTGGGCGATCACAGAATGTGTGAGGTGGTGTGGTAGCAATCGACGCAAGGACGTCGAGTGTGAACATCTTTATGGACAGTAAAATCTTGGAATTTAAGAAGGAGATTAACGCCTTCTCTCTGATAATGGCACATTCAGCATCGTTTGGGTACCAGGCCATAACAGAGTAAGTGGGAATGAAAGGGCAGACGATTTGGCGGTGAAGATCCGTGGACTGCCGTCAATAAACTTGGTTAACCCGAAGACTTTCGGGTCGATGCAGTCCGAGTTAAGGGCGGAGGCGTTGAATGCGCGTGTAACACTGTGGAACAGCGAAACAGTCGGTAGGACGGCGAAAATCCTATGGGGTGATCCGGATCGTGAGAGGACGAGACTATTACTGAAAGGAAGCAAGAAGGATTACAGTATAGCTATTGGTATCATAACGGGACACAAAGGACTACGAGCTCACTTATGTAAAATGGATGTGGCAAGTGATAACATGTATAGGGCATGCGGGGACGATGATGAGACGTTGGAGCATTTCCTTTGTCATTGCCCGGCATTCGCGTCAAACATGAACCAACTTAGAGGAGTGGCATTGAAAATAATTAAGGATTTTGTAAGTAGCACGTAATTCCTAACTTAAAATTTTCTTTTTAGAGGTTACTTTCAAGTTTTTAGAGCGCACAACAAGCCGATTACTGGCTAGGTGTATGTCCATAGTGGCAAGGGGCGGATTAATATCTGCACCCCCTTTTCAACCTAACCTAACCTAACCTAGGTGGAGACACTAATACCAGACATGAACCAACTTAGAGGCGTGGCAATTAGGGATTTTGTATCGAATTCCCAACTTTGATTTTCTTTTTCGAGGTTACTTTTTCAGTATTAAGAGCGCACAATAAGCCGATTACTGGCATGGGGCAGATTAACATACGCACCCTCTTTTCAATCCAAATTTACCTAACTGTCCTATGTGGTGTTGGATGGGATGATTGGCAGGGTATATAACTTTATCGCTTCCAAGTAACAGACTGATTTGGACTAAACTTAGATTGGAGGTAACGAGTCATAAAGGAATATCAGATTTCAGCAAGAATTCACAAAATAATTCAGTTTCTAAGGTACTGGAGAAGTAAAATCGGGAGATCGTAGTTAAGAAAAAATTATATAAAAAGAAAGAAAGAACATTTTAAACTTGTTTTTTATTTAGTTAATTAAAAAAAACAATGTTTCCTTAATCTTCGACTAATTCATGTGACTTTAATTTAATTTTAATGCTCAATAGAGAAATTTTTTTTTTTTAACATTTTATATGTCTGCGATGAAAGACTTAAAAGTCTTGCCGCCAATGGGTGGGTGTGTGATAAGAAAAAAACTGCTTGTCTGATTCAAAAAAATAGAAAGAATTATCCCTTCTTAGCCGGGAGTGGGTTTATAAAAACATGGTGTCAAGTAGTTTTTTTGTTGTTTTATTTTATTCATGCCTTGTTGGCATCTTATGATCTGTATAAGGAAGAAGAAGAAGACAGACAGCAACCGCAGCAACAATAACAACAACAAGACATTGGCGGTTGGTTCATGCAACATGTCGTCTACTTTTGAAATGTATACAAAAGCGAAAGCAAGACAAGATGCAGTCAATTCCCCATGTCATCCATCCCCCCAAAAGCAAATAGCTTCCTATGACCATGGATATTTTTAGAGAATGTTGTACTTAAAAATGCATTTTTTTGTCTGGATGTGTGTTTTTTTTTTTTTGTTATTGGGGAAGTGTTTGGTCTTTAGAGGAATTTGGACTTTTGATTCTTTTTTTGTTTATATTTCCTACGATTGACTTGCTCTAAGGCCAAGTGCTTTTTCTGAGGAAAATTCTTATCGATAAACACCTTTGTTTGAAACAAAAAAAAAAAGACTTATGGTATGGAGCATGGCAAGAATTATATGTCCCTCAAGAGGGACTCCCATCTTTTCCCCTTTGATGATGATGATGATGATGACAATGCGGGAATTTTTCTACAGCTTTTTCTTATTAACTTTTCGAGTTTTTCCTGTAGGCGTAATTAAATAAAAGCAAAAGATTTGTTGTTTAGATAAATGAAGTACTCGAGGGAAATGTAAGCTGTTTATATTTTCTATGGGTGATATAAAAGTGATAAAAGCAAGGGCCGTAAGGGGGGATTTTCAGCTATAACGAGGAGAAGAATTTCTATAAAAAGAAATATCAACAGAATTTGCTATAAATAGCTGATTTTGAAAAAATTGTCCTTGCAGAACAGATTTTAAGGAAATTTCCTAAAAGTAAAGGGCGTGCTGAGTTCAGCCGGTCCAAATCTTGGGAACCATAATGGATTCTGCTAAAAATTTAAAAAAAAAAATTAAATTTACTTGAAGGACATGGTAAGGTTAGGTTACGTAAGAGTGGCAGTCCTTTAAAGACTCACGTAGGCAGTTTTTTAAGTCCATTGTGATACCACAGTAGCGACAGACCAAGGCTTTTGGCGGGAATCGAACCCACGACCCCTGCATTAGTATCCAAGCACGCTACCAACTCGGCTACCGGTTCGCCCTACGTGAAGGGCATAATTTTGTGGTACATAGCAAACAAACTGTCGAACCAGCAAAAATTAAAGCTTCCAGGAACCGAACAAGGATGATCGACAGACCGGTTTACATGGGAGCAATATCAGGTTATAGACTGATTTGGATCGTATTTGGCACAATTATTAGAAGTCGTAACAGAACACCGCATGCAATATTTCAGTCAAATCGAACAAAAATTGCAGCTTCCAGGGGCTGACGAAGTCTAATCGGGAGATCGGTTTATATGGGAGTTATATCAGATTATAGACCGATTTGGACCGTACTTGAAGCAATTGTTGATATTCATAACAAAACACTGTATGCTCAATTTCAGCTAAATCGAACAAAAATTGTAAGGGCTCAAGCAGTCAAATCGGGAGATCGATTAATATGGGAGCTATATCAGGTTATAGACCGATTTGGACCGTTGTTGCAAGTCATAACAAAACACTACGTGCAAAATGTCAGCTCAATCGGACAAAAATTGCCACTTCCACGGGCTCAAGAAGTCAAATCGGGAGATCGGTTTATATGGGAGTTATATCTGGATATAGAGATTTCAGCCAAATTGGACAAAAATTGCGGTCTTCGAGGTCAAGGGCTCAAGAAGTCAAATCGGGAGATCGGTTTATATAGGAGTTATATCAGAATATAGACCGATTTTTACCATACATGTCACAGTTGTTGGAAGTAACACAACACTACATACAAAATTTCAGCCAAATCGGACAAAAATTGCGGCTTCTAGGGGCTCAAGAAGTCAAATCGGGAGATCGATTTATATGGGAGCTATATAAGGTTTTATACCGATTCGGATCTTATTTAACGCAGTTGTTGGAAGTCATAGCACAACACTACATGCAAGATTTCAGCCAAATCGGACAAAAATTGTGGCTTCCAGGAGCTCAAGAAGTCAAATCGGGGGATCGGTTTATATGGGAGCTATATCTAAATCTGAACCGATATGGCCCATTCGCAATCCCCAACGATCTACATTAGATATTAGATATCTGTGAAAATTTTCAAGCGGCTAGCTTTAAGGGTTCGACCGCTAACGTGATTTCGACGATCGAGCAAATATATATACGTTATAGGGTCTTAGACGAATATATCGAGGTGTTACAAACGGAATGACTAGATTAGTATACCCTTATCCAATAGTGGTGGGTATAAAATTTCAAAAATGCCAGATGGCTGAGGCGATTAATGCAAAATTTTATTTGCGCTCTTATGGTAACCTAAAAAGAAAAAAAACTTGGTACTAAATCTTGGGATGGGACACCGGAGGACCGCCCCTACCTTAACACTCTCAAAGGAATACATAAAACTTATGACAACCATGACAACATGGTACTCAAATAAAAGGTAGTAAGAGTACAAAACGAAAATGGGACGTCCACCCAAATCATATTTGGACGGACGCCCCACCCCCCAAAACTCTCAACAAATCGGAAATCTTCATCGACCATGGCAATATGGGTCTCAAATGAAAGATATTTGGTAGTGGAACACGGAATTGATATCCATTTTCAGGGCAAGGTGACTGGGTGGCATTCCCTAAAATTAAAACACCCCCAAACCGAACATATTTTGCGACCATGGTACTATGGGGCTCAAAAGAAAGGTATTTGGTAGTAGAATACGAATTTGATACCCACACTCTGGCGAAAGTCTAGGGGTCGTCCCACCCCCGCAGATCCCCAAAATAAGACAAATTTACCGTTCAGAAATATAGGGCTCGAATAAAAGGTCTTAAATAGTGAAAAAAGGGTGCCCGGTCCAGGTATTTTTATAAAAAAACCAAATTTCGAGAATTCATACCCCAAATTTTGAGAAAATTCAGGTTAAAGGTTCGGATTACTGTAGGAGCACCAGATGGGGGAGGAGCAGATCATACAGAAACCCGAAAAAGACCAACTGGGAGAAGTTAAGGGAACAGATGCGACCTCCAGGGGCCTCTGGAGGGCGCAAAGAGACTGAAAATATAAATTTGCCCAGCATGGGAATATGGGGGTCGAATAAAAGGTCTTAGATAGTGAAAGAAGGGCGGCCGATCCAGCCAGATTTTTAAAAAAAGATCAAGAAGTAGATGAGGAATGCAAAGAGGAGCTCATGGGCAAGTGAGTCATCTAGGTTGCGCAAAGTGCTTTGGAAGTATCCTAGCACGTTCAGCTCCCTGAGTAGGGTGGATGGGACTTACACCGAGAGTGGTCAAGAGATGGTGTAACTTTTGATGAAAACGCATTTTCTGAGCGACCAGGAAGAGTTCGACGATCAAGATATCGTTATACCTACAGGAGAAGATAATGCGGGAAGTTCGCATTTTAAGGCCATTTGAATCGGCCGGATCCGACGGTATAATTCCGGCACTGCTGCAGGAGAACCTTGGAGTGACCCTACCCTGGATAGAACGTATTCTTCTGGTGAGCCTGGTATGGTCCTAAATACCAAGGGCATGGAGGGAAGCCAGGGTGGTCTTTATCGGCAATATAAACGCAAGCTCGATGAAGGATAACTACAATAGTTTGTCATCGTTTTTACTAAAAACCTGGAACAACTGATAGAACTGAAGGTGAGAGAGGGACTTACGCCGGAGACCTTGAGTGGGGCACAACACGCATACTTCAAAATCAGGTCGGTGAAGGGCCGTCTTCACTGACACAGTGGTATGAGAGCTTACGACGCCCCTCCGACAGAAGGATTACCGACTTAAATAGTCGTCGCACAGTAGCGCAGAGGTTAGCATTTTCGCCTATGACGCTAAACGCCTGGGTTCGAATCCTGGCGAGAACATCAGAAAAAAAGTTTAAGCGGTTGTTATCTCCTCCTAATGCTGGCAACATTTGGGAGGAACTATGCCGTTTGAAAAAAATGTATAGCAGCCATGTAAAAACTTCTTCTCCAAAAGGTGTTGCACTGCGCCACGCCGTTGGGACTCGGCTATAGAAAGAAGGCCCCCTTTCATTGAGCTTACACTTTAAATAAATAGAAAATTTCGAAAGAACTTTCTATGGATAGCAAACTTGGATGAAAAACTTTAAACAGGAGATCTTTTATGACCGGCGAGTTTAAAAGAAATTTTCAAAAAGAACCAATTTTGACATCAATTTCTAGAAATAGCTAATTTCTGCCTTATTTCTTTCCTAAAGTATGTGCCATTTATTGTTTTTATGGCATTTTAAGCACATGAATATGCCATTTGACTTTTAAGACATGTTCGACACAAATAGGGAATATAAAACTTTGCTCATTTCCTTTTGAAAAACTCTTGCTCTCTCTACAACAATCAATGGGTCTTTTAAGTTGGTTTTCCTTGTCAAAAAGGTAAGGTAAGTTAAGTTAAGTGTATGAAAACTGTTGTTCATGACTTGTCCCCATTTCTATGGGAAGTCATAAAAAATCGAAACAGGGCTTCTCTCTCTCAAAAAAACAAGTGCCGAGAAAGTAGAGTAAAAAAAACCAATGAAAACCACCTAAAGTTTTTTTTCTTGCAATTGAGTAACGGTTTTGTCGTTTTGAGTTTTTAGCTTTTTGTGCCATACTCCCACTTAAAATAAAAATCAAAATGTTTCTCTACTGGAAGAAGAATGTTCTTTCTATGGCTGCATTCAGCTGAAAAGAAAAGCGGGTTGAGGACGACAAATGATGAGGACAAAAAACATGATGTTTGCTACCATGAGTTTTTCCACACACAGTAACCGATAAAAAAAGATTTCCCTACGAATGGGTGCACATCAATGAAGGCTGAAAGTCGGTTAGATGTGGTTGAGTGCAGAGGAGCACTGAAAAAAGAAATTGCAAAAATTTATTATAAAAAGACGTCCAGATTTCAAATATGTTTGGGGCAAACAAAATATGGTTAGAACAAGCAAACTATGTTTGGTACAAACTAAATACTTTTGCCACAAAACATTTAAATAAGAGGATTGCAGGGAAATAATGTTTGTGGTGAGAAAAATATATATGAGGAAAATAAAACATGTTTGGGACAATCAAAATATGGTTGGCGCAATATAATTATATTTGCAGGCTATTAATACATGTTTTTTTCCTTAAATATTTAAGGCATATTGTGTTTGGCACAAAATTAGTTTGGAGCAACAAAGTATTTGTGTGGGTATATTAGATAATGTACTCGCACAAAAGAAATTTTTACCAACAAAATGCGTTTGCTGCAAAATGTTTATAATCATCAATAACTATAATATCTTTAAGAGAAATATGTTTATAGCAAGAATAATACGTTTGGGGCAAATATGTAACAAAAAATATTTTTATATGCCAAATAATTTGCCTCTTTTCCTTAATGGAATGTTTATGGGTGAACCCCATGAAGATAATTGCGAAACTCATGGTAAACGAAGGCGGACCTCTCCTGAGCAGACGCAGACTCTTAATGGGGACATTGTATAACAACCTCCCTTATGGAAACGAAATATGGCGACAGACATTGCAGACAGCATGATGAGCGAAATCAATGCTATTGGTATAGAGGACGGCGGCTCATAAGGTCATATCGTCGTACCGAACATTGCAAGAGCTGCCAACTCTTATAAAAGCTGACATAGATCCGATAGATCTACAGACCAACGAGCGGGCCATGGTTTACACCGCGTTGTGCACCCCCCAGAGAAAAGAAAGTGAAATTCAAACGGAATATATATGGGACATTTGCCATCCTTAGAGAAGTCTTTAATTTTCTTACACTGCAAGACTGTTCGTGACTTTACCGTCTTGGTTGTTATTACCCTTACGACAATTTCATTGTCCGTAAAGATGTTCACACTCGACGTCCTCGCGTTAGCACCACACCACCTCACGCATTCTGTGATCGCCCGGATCACCCTCGACCTGTAAGACCATATGGTCAGGCAGTCTTAAACAGATCTCAGTCCCTGGAATCTCAACGTAGACCCCAAGGCCCACTCTGTGTTCTGGCTTTGATCCATCCGTGTAACATGATCTTCCAGATGGTAATAATAGGGTTCCGTTAATTCAAGACTGTGCCGCTGGCAGCAGTGCGTCGCACTCGACCTCAAGGTTCATCTCAGGTATCCGATCGGAAACCTTTTCTATTTCTTCCAGGTTTCCTATCATCGCCTCGATTATACCGCGATGGTATGACCTTCTATATCCTCTATCCATTCTCCCATCGCCTTAAGTCTCATAGCACCAGTGACTGTCTCACGCTTAATCTGTATGTCAATGGGTCGGATATCTAAAAATAGTCTCCAGTGCCCTAGTGGGCGTGGTCCTCATCGCTCTGCCTATGCCAAAACCACATGTTCTCTGAACCTATCGGTCCTTATGTTGCACTTTTTCTCCATAGCAGTCCACCAAACTACTGAGGCGTAAGTAAGTATTGGTCTAATCACGCTTCTGTAGAGCCAGCGGACTATACTCGGATTCAGGCCCCTTTTCGAGCCCCCTTTACGACCCGTCTACATAGTTCCCAACATCTGTAAGCCTTCTCGGTACGCTCCTGAATGAGACACTTCCAATTCAGTTTCCTATCCACAATCACTCCTAAATATTTCACCGTGTCAGATATCGAAATCGTTCTATGAGGAAACGTGGTGCTTGAAATTGGCCCACTTTAGTCTTCCTCGTAAATAGGCAGATTTCTGTCTTCTCTGGATTATCATTGTCTATATATAGCCCAGTCGTATGCCTACTTCGAATGGACGAAAGTTAATTTGGAACTGGCATTCATGAGCCAGCCAGGAGTTGCAGATGATGTAGAGCCCGCCTTCTTCCACTGCGAATGCTGCACAGTGGGTCAGAAACGGAAAAACTAGTTAAGAGTAGTCTAGGCGATGTTGGAGAACTTGGGAGGCAGTGATGAGATACGCCGCACTAGTATAACGCAGGAAAAATAAGAACCTGGACGAAGCGTCGTAGAGTATGAAACAAAGATCTTGACGCAGACACAATGGAAATTGAAATGGATAACTACCAGAGCAGGGGGTCCACTTTGATGAAATGCAGTCCCGATTGTACCGTAAACTAGTCCCCCAGTATGATACAGGGTGAGTTTTAAGCCAGATACATTGATATCAATATAGTCTGGCATTTTGCGAGAATCGCACTCTTCAGATGCGTAATGCCTTATCCCATATTGATCCGCAATAAAAAATATATATAAGTTTCGATCACAATGTGTACTACGGCATTTTTGTTCCAAACATAAAAATGTTTAGTACAAACAAAATATGTTCGCGACAAACAAAATATTTTCGAGGCAAATAAAATATGTACGCTACAAACAAAATTTGTTTCCAACAAACAAAATGTGTTCGCAAATATACTTTTAAAACTATTTTCTCCGCTTTTCACAGTGTAGTGTAGACCTAGAAAATATGAATGGGCTGGTATTAACATAATTTCTGCTGTTTGTTTTATCCGCCCATAAAACACTCAACACATATGCCATCCCATTTAAGTGAACAAGCCAAGGAACATTGACACACTCTAAACAGCAACATTTCCTTTTTGTGTTGGTAATACAAGAAAAAAAAAATGTGAATTCTAGCATAATGGAGTTATAGAGGCTGATAGGATGGAAAATGAGTTCTATGTGATTTAAAATATCTTCAGTGTGTGAGTTTTGTTGTTTTTGTAATTTTTGTCATTTGGTTGTTAATAATCAGGGACAAAGAAATTTGAATTGGAATTAATGAACTAATGAAGACAGGATAAGAGGAAGAAATGAAATTAATTATCAAATAAGAATTAAAAAAATTTAAGTAAATTGAATATTTTAAAACGAAAGAGGTAGTACTTGGAGTGTTTGAGAGAAAAATCCTTCGTAAAACATATGGACCAGTTTGCGTTAATAGAGAATATACTCGTCGTATGAACCACAAGCTGTATGACGACGATAGCGTAGATAAACGCACATAAATACAACGTTTGCGTTGGCTAGATCATGTTGTCAGAATGAATGAAAAAGCTCCAGCAAAGAAGTCTTTTGAAGGCGACCTAAAAGAAAACGCAAAAGGGGAAAAGTAAAACTCCGATGGAGTGACCAAGAGGAGAGCGACATCTCGAAACTGTGTGCCAGAAATTGGAGAAGAAACGCAGAAGATCGAGGCGGTTGGGAATCTTTTTTTCCTTCGGCTAGAGGAATAAATCTTCTGTAATGGTAAATTAAAGTAATGTAAGCCATGTCCGACCGTCCGGCCTTCCATCTGCCCGTCTGTCGAAAGCACGCTAACTTTCGAAGGAGTGAAGCTAGCGGCTTGAAATTTTCCACAAATACTTTTTACTAAAATAGGTCAGTTGGGTGCCAGAAATTAGAGAAGAAGAGCAGAAGATCGAGACGCTTAAGCATCTATTCTACGTTCGGCTAGAGGAATAAATTTCCTGTAATGGTCAATTAAAGTAAAGTACGTAAGCCATGTTCGACCATCCGGCCTTATATCCGACCGTTTGCCGAAAGCACGCTAACTTTCGAAGGAGTGAAACTGGCCGCTAAAAGTTTTGCTCAAATACTTTTTACTAAAGTATATCGGTTGGGATTGTAAAAGCGCCAAATCGGTCCAAGTTTAGATATAGCTCCCCTATGAATAGATTTGCCGATTGTACTTCTTTAGCTTCTAGAAGGTGCAATTCTTATCCGATTTGGCTGAAATTTGGTATGAGGTGCTTTATTATAACTCCGTGCAACCGTGCCAAAAATGACCCAAATCGGTCCATTACCTGATATAGCCCCAACATTAACCGATCTTCAGATTTGACAACTTGAGATAATTTAATTCGCTATTACCAAAAATTATTGTCATTTTTCAAAAAAATAAAAATTTTGTAATTTTTAAAATTTTTTTTAAAAATTTATTTTATACCCACCACCATAGGATGAGGGGTATATTCATGTAGTCATTCCGTTTGTAACACATTGAAATATCCATTTCCGACCTTACAAAGTATATATATATTTCGGATCGTTCGGAAAATTCTAATACGAATTAACGATGTCCGTGCGTCTGTCCGTCCGTGTGTCTGTCAGTGGTAATCACGCTATAGTCTTAAAAAATCGGGACATTGAATTGAAATTTTGCAGAAATTCTTATTTCTTCTATACGCAGGATAAATTCTTGAATGGGTCACATCGAACTATATTTGGATATAGCTGCCTTATAGACCGATCTAGCGATATAGGGTCTTAAGCCTATAACATTATAATTTATTACCCGATTTCGCTGAAAATTGGCATAGTGAGTTTTATTAGACCCGTCGATATCCGTACCAAAAATGGTTCAGATCGGAACAAATTTTAATACAGCTGTCATATAGACTGATCTGAAGATTTGGGTCTTAGGCTTTGAACGGGCGCATTTTTTACCCGACATCGCTGAAATTTGGCATAGTGAGTTTTATTAGGCCCGTCGATATCCGTACCAAAAATGGTTCAGATCGGAACAAATTTGGATACAGCTGTCATATAGACTGATCTGAAAATTGGGTCTTAGGCTTTGAACAGGCGCATTTTTTACCTGACATCGCAGAAATTTGGCATAGTGAGTTTTATTAGGCCCGTCGATATTCGAACCAAAAATGGTTCAGATCGGAATATATTTGGATACAGCTGTCATATAGACTGATCTGAAGATTTGGGTCTTAGGCTTTGAACAGGCGCATTTTTTACCTGACATCGCTGAAATTTTGGAACAGTAAGTTGTATTAAGACTCCCAACGTCTGTTACGAAAAGGGTCCAGACCGGACTATATTTAGATATAGCTGCCAAGGAGGCCAATCTTCAGCTTTGAGGCCTATAGACCATAAAAGGAGGGTGGGGTCTGGACATCCAACCCGAATATGGTGTATATCGGACCATATTTACATATAGCTGGCATATAGGCCGATATGCCGAATTAGGGTCTTAAGCCTATAAAAGGTGAATTTATTACCCGATTTTGCAGAAATTTGGCATCGCGAGTTTTATCAGGCGATTTAGGACCTTAAGCCTATAATATTATAACCTATTACCCGATTTCGCTGAAATTTGGCATAGTGAATTTTTTAGGCCCGCCGATATCCAGGTCCAAATCGGACGATATTAAAATATATTGGGTTGCCCAAAAAGTAATTGCGGATTTTTCATATAGTCGGCATTGACAAATTTTTTCACAGCTTGTGACTCTGTAATTGCATTCTTTCTTCTGTCAGTTATCAGCTGTTACTTTTAGCTTGCTTTAGAAAAAAGTATAAAAAAAGTATATTTGATTAACGTTCATTCCAAGTTTTATTAAAAATGCATTTACTTTCTTTTAAAAAATCCGCAATTACTTTTTGGGCAACCAATAGCTTTCATATATTGTAGATCGGTTTTCCGAAACGTACGTTTAGTACCGTATTTGGTACCATTTACACATAATATCTTTACGGATTGAACAAGAGCTCAAAAATTTAATATGTAGATTCTAGAAATATATGTTGGCTGACTAAGTGATTTTTTAAACAATCATATATTTTGGTACCATAAAGTACTATTTCGTACTTTTACAGTGAACGGAGAAGGGTAAAATTAAAACATTTGTTAAAAATGATCGATGTCTTGACAAATATACGTTAAGTTGTACCAAATATGAAATATTGAAATCGTACCAGGAGTGGAATAAAAAGTACTTAAGAGCTGTAATTGGCACTATTTAGTACTTCCTCTATAGATTGACCTACAGATCTGAAATTTGGGATGCAGGCAAATGTTGGCAGTATATACCGGACGACTAGAAGATTTTGTTGACATTCGCAAAATTTGGTATCAAATCGTACAATATGGCACCTTATTTACGGATTGAGCTACAGCTGTGAAATTTGGAGTACAGTTACATCTAGGCACTATGTACCGAACGGCTAATAACGTTCATTTTGGTACTAAATCGTACAAAGTGGTACTTTATTTACAGACTGAGCTACATCTGTGAAATTGAGGATATAGGTATATCTTGGCAGTATGTAACGCATGACTAGAAGATTCTTTAGAAATATGTACATCTAGGTATTAAAACTTACTTACTTTATTTACGGATTGAACTAAAGATTTCAAAATTGCGATACCGTTACATCTTGACAGTATTTATCGGCCGTCTAGATGTTTTTTTTTAAGTTCCTTCATTGTCGCACTAAAACTTTCAAAATGTTCCTTCTTTACGGATAAGGCTTAACTATTAAAATTGCGTAACACATTGATATTGGGGCAGCGAAGCGACCCCGATGGTACACCCATAAATTCATTCATAATTGAAAGAATTTATATTGACGTAGCAATTTTTATACCCTCCACCATAGGATGGGGATATACTAATTTCGTCATTCTATTTGTAACACCTCGAAATATGCGTCTAGACCCCATAAGGTATATATTTTCTTGATCGTCGTGACATCTTAAGTCGATCTAGCCATGTCCGCCCGTCTGTCTGTCGAAAGCACGCTAACTTTCGAAGGAGTAAAGCTAGCCGCTTGAAATTTTGCACAAATACTTTTTATTAGTGTAGGTCAGTTGGGATGGGATGTAAATGGGCCAAATCGGTCCATGTTTTGATATAGCTGCCATATAATCCAATCTTGAGTCTTCATTTCTTGAGCCTCTAGAGGGCGCAATTCTCGTCCGATTTGACTGAAGTTTTGCACGTAGTGTTTTGATATCACTTCCAACAACTACGCTAAGTATTGTTTTAATCGGTCCATGTTTCGCAATAGCTGCCATATAAGCCGATCTTGGGTCTTGACTTCTTGAGCCTCTAGAGGGCGCAATTCTCGTCCGATTTAAATGAAATTTTGCACGTAGTGTTTTGGTAGCAATTCCAACAACTACGCTTAGTATGGTTTTAATCGGTCCATGTTTTAATATACCTGCCATATAAGCCGATCTTGGGTCTTGACTTCTTGAGCCTCTAGAGGACGCAATTTTCGTCCGATTTAACTAAAATTTTGCACGTAGTGTTTTGGTGTCACTTCCGATAACTACGCTAAGTATGATTCAAATCGGTTCATAATCTGGTATAGCTGTCATATAAACCGATCTTGGATCTTGACTTCTTGAGCCAATAGAGCGCTCAATTCTCATCAGATTTGGCTGAAATTTTGCATGAGGTATTTTGTTATGACTTCCATTCCATGAACCTACAGAGGGCGCAATCCTCATCCGATTTAGCTGAAATTTTGTTCAACAGCTTCTCTCATGACCTTCAACATACGTATATAATATAGTCTGAATCGATCAATAGCTTGATACAGCTCCCATATAAACCTATCTCCCGATTTTGCTTCTTGAGCCCCTACAAGGCGCAATTCTTATCCGAATGAACTGAAATGTTACACAATGACTTCTACAATATTCAGCATTCATTTCGGGTCCGAATCGGACTAATACTTGATATAGCTCCAATAGCACAACAGTTCTTATTCAATATTCTATGTTTGATTAAAAAGACATACCGCGAATAGAACTCGAGAAATGCTATCAATGGTGGAGGGTATATAAGATTCGGCCCGGCCGACCTTAGCACGCTTTTACTTGTTCAATTTAATTCTTCCTTTTTTAGTTTTTTATTGTGTTTATTATATTTTATAATTTTTGCTTTTTTTAATTTTTAAAATTTTCGTTTTTTATAATTTTTCCACTTTTTTATTTTAATTTTAAAAATTTTCCTTTTTTTCTAAAAAAAGTAAAAAATGTGTTTGTTTATATAATTTTTTTTTTTTAATTTTAATTAATTTAGTTTAATTTAATTTTAATGTATTTTTAATTTTTTTAAACTTTAAAATTTTTTTTTATTTAGTCCTTTTCTTTTTTTAAAACATTGCCCCCACCCTTATACACACTGACGTTTTATTGGTTTATTTATAAAATTATTTTCTTTTCTATTACTTTGTCTTATTTATTGTTTTTTGCAATACCCAGTTTATTAAGATTTCATTTAATTTATTTATTTTATCTTTTGTTGTTTTAAAGATAAAAAATACTAAAAAATATGAAAAAAAAAACTTATTTCATAAAGCATGGAAAATATTTATGGAAACAATAAATGGTCCTACTACTTTTCAGAACATTCTTATGTGTGGGTTTTGTGTTTTTCTTCCGCCCCCATCTCGCATTAGAAGAACTGAAGCGAAGCGCTAGATGAGCTACGATGTATGCCATTCCTGAAGCACCATAATGTGTTTCAAAAAGTTTCACTCAAAAAGTTTCACACACATGCAAGTCAATGGGGCGCATCTATTAGCCAATAATGCTAACGATTGATTTTCGAATCGATTATTGTTTATTTATTTACTTTTTGTTCTAAATATATGGAATTTCTTATAAAATATGAAAAGCTTTCATGAGTTTCAACAGGGACAGCTGTTTATTGTAGAATATATAGCACGTCGTTGCACTAATCATTACAAAGATGATGGCATATTACAAAAATATATTTATGGCCATTTTGGTTAATTTATTTATTTTTTGAAGATTTTTCACAAATCATGATTGTAACGATATTTTGTAAGGCAATATCTTCTAATATCATATAAATATTATTTTTATGGCGAAGGTCCTAGCAACCAGTCTCCTAAAAATCCCCTTTTATTTTTGTAAATTAATTTGCAATATACCTATGAATAACTAAGAAAATAAATAAAAATTGTTTTTAGGGAGCGGAATTATATGCAAAAATATAAATTTCTAACAATGAATATGTAGAAGAAGGGATAGGCAAAACATTTTATGTAGAAAGCATAATATGTTAAGGCAACGAAAAATATTATTGAACAAAAGAAAAAATTCTTTCGTAAAAAACTAATATGTTTGGGAGAAACATGAATAAGTTTGGGGAAAACTAAAAATTTGTTTTGGGCAAACAAAAGTATGTTTGCGACAAAGTTAAAATATTTCCAACAAAATTATTACTCGAGTTACAATGAAGGAAAAAAAATCAACGATTTTAGCACCTACTGTATTTCTCTAGGTTAGGAGAGGTTAATGGTCCTACTATGGTATTGAGGGAATCTTGTCCCCTAACACCCTCAAATCATGGCAAAAAATTGTTAACTTATTACTTCAAAGCTTTTTTAGCCAATCATCGACAAAAAGAATAAAACTACCAAAAAACTATAAAAGAACAAAAATAAATGAATGAAACCAAATGAACTTGAAAATCAAATGACTAGTCATTGCTCTAGTCGCTAGTCACACACTTAATCGGTCAAGACCACACCAAACCAAATATTATGGCATGAGTTGACAGAAACAGATGTGTAAACCAAAGAAAATAAAATTTTTGGCAGAAAATGCCAACATTTTACAAAAAAAGTATTTATGAAAAAAAAAACATCAAATAAATAAACCCCAAGAAATAGAGAAATATTGCCAAAGGCCTTTAGCAATGTTTGAGGTCTTTATAAATTTCATATTCCTAAAGAAAACCAATCGAATAAAAATATGTTAAAGATCATTGCCCTCTTTTCAAAGCTGTACAGCAAGACCCCACGTTGGGCGCCATTGTATCATTGCAAAGGTCATTGACTATTTTACGAATGCCAACCCTTAGCGCGGTACTGTTGATCTTCAATCTAGAGCATTTATGGCCAAAACACATCATTAATCATTTGAAGTTGTGTATTTACCAAAGGCGAAAAGCACAGATCTTAACCAAATAAATTGGGAAAGATCAAACAGCAGGTTTTGAAGAGTTGGGAAGATCATTTACCTGAAAATAAATAAAATGAAAAATAAAAAAGTATTAGAGTTAGAGAGAACACAAAAAGAAAATTTGCAAAAAAATTATCTCAAAAGGATAGTAAATTTTGTAAAAATTGAAATCTATAGGAAATTTGAAAAAAATGTTGCATTCATTTGTAAATATTTGAGTTTTATAGGAAATTTTAGAAAATTTCCTTCACCATAGAATATTATGCCTAGATTTAATTTTTTAAGGAAATTTCGCCAATATTTTAATCATTGAAGAAAATTTTCCCAACATATCTTCTAAGGGAAATTTTTTGGGAATTATTTTCAAAATGTCTTTTCCATGGCAAATTTGATCAAAATTGTTTTTCCATTAGAAATTTTGTCGCCATTTCTTTTCTTGGGAAAATAGGGGACAATTTATTTCATTTTTATAGGAAACTAGCTGAACCGCTTCGCTGAACCTTCATTTACTTTATATGCAACAAAATTATCCTTTCAATATCTATTTTCGATAATTAAAGAGCTTTTAGTGAAATACCATGCTACGAAATTGGGTTGCTCAAAAAGTAAATGCGGATTTTTTAAAAGAAATTAAATGCATTTTTAATAAAACTTAGAATGAACTTTAATCAAATATACTTTTTTACACTTTTTTTCTAAAGCAAGCTAAAAATAACAGCTGATAAGTTACAGAAGAAAGAATGCAATTACAGAGTCACAAGCTGTGAAAAAATTTGTCTACGCCGACTATATGAAAAATCCGCAATTACTTTTTGGGCAACCCAATATGTCTGATTTAGGGGTGTTTTGGCGGTTGGGGTGGTCCCCCTAACACTTGGTCCGACAATTGGATATCAGATACGTTTTCTTATTCTAAATACCTTTCATTTGAGTCCCATATTGTCGTGATTGGTCTAAATATATGTTTGGTAGTTTTTAAGGCGGGGCATCCCCCCTAGGTACCCCATTCGAAATTTGGTTACCAAATTTTTATTTTTTGGTTACTATAAGAGAGCGCACAAAATTTTGCCGAAATCGCACCACCCATCTCCGAGATCTGGGGTTTCTGCAAATTACGGTAAGGGGAAGGGTCCGCCCCCCTCTCAGATATCAAAAAATGTAGTACCCTATTTTCACCACGGGGTCATTATGCACCATCTGCGAAAATTTCAAGAAAATCGGTTCAGCCGTTTCGGAGTCTATAAGGAACACACAAACAAACACAAATTAATTTTTATATATAAGACTTTTTAAACTGGAAAATTTTGTAGAAATTATTTCCAGGGAAATTTTGTCAACATTTCTTTTCCAAGAAAAATTACGTCAAAGTTCATTTTAAATTGGAAATTTTGCTAAAATTAAATTTTTGTAGGAAATGTTGTTTACACTTCATTTTGAGGAAGTTCTGTGATACACTTTTCAATGGTTAATTGTGGCGAAAATTTTTTTCAAGGGAAATGTAAAAATTTTTATCTTTAAAGGAAATTTTGTCATCATACTAGCTGAAACGGGCCCGCTCCGCTGCGCCTTCTTTAACTCTCTAATGTCTTTTTAGGGCAGGGACATTCCGTCCTGAATGTGGATATAGAATTCGTGCCACTTATGGCGCTGAACGTCTGCGCTCGTATCCCGACGAGAACATCGAAAATATTTAAAGCGGTTGTTGTCCCCTCTTAGTACTGGGGACATTTGAGAGGTACAATGCCATGCGTCGTCATGTAAAAAATTCTCCCCAAAGAGTTGACGCATTGCGGCACGCCGATCGGAATTGTCTATAAAAAAAGGTCCCTTCATTGAGATTAAACTTGAATCGGAAAGCACTCATTGATGTGTGAAAAGTTTGCCCCTACTCGGTTCATAGGCAAAATTTTACTCTACTCCCAAATGCCTTTCTTTTGAGTCGGTCCACAAAATGCAAATTTGCCCAAAAACATTGCATTAAGGAATAGGGGCAAACTTCTCACATATCGATGAGTACTGTCCCATACAAGTTTAAGCTCAATGATAAAGGGCCTCCTTTTTACAGCCGAGTCCGAACGGCGTGCCGCAGTTCGACACCTCTTTGGGGGGGAGTTTTTTTCTTCTGTTCTCGGTAGGATTCGAGCCCAGGCGTTCAGCATCATAGGCGATCTTTAAACTATGCGCTATGGTGTTCGTCCACACGGTGTCGTGCATTCATTCACCGTCATAAGCGAACTTTAAACTCTCCGCTTCGGAGTCGGTCCACAAATTGTTAAAAGCCCCCTCGATGTCAACGCATACCGCAAATGTGTACGTGTTATCATCGAAGGATTCTTCTATTTTAGTCACAATCTCGTGCAGGGCAGTTTCCATCGATCTTCCCTTGACATAGGCATGCTGTTTGTATCTGAGCAGTTCCTACTTTGTATCATGGTATCCACAAACCATTCCATTAAATATAGTCGTTGGAAGTCATAACAAAACACCTAATGCAACATTTCAGCCCCCGATGCTCCCGACCCCAACAATTAAAAGCATGCTTTGTTTTAGATAGGCTGTAAGATCGCAAAAAAAAAAATTCGAACGAATCGCATTAACAATCTTCGAGATCTGTTTTTTTTTTTTTTTTTGAAAATTAGGGACTTGTAGCCTATGTTTTAGGAAAATCGGTTCAGCAGTTTTTGAGTCTACGGAACAAACAAACGAACCGAGTCCCATAGGGTTGGTGTGACCCCTTATACTTTGATCTGATTTTGTATGCCAGATGGGTGATCTACTCCCGAATACCTTTCATTTGAGCCCTATATTGATATGAACGTTCAATTTGTATGCTTGCAAGTTTTTTGGGGGTTGGGCGACTTCCTGGATACTTGGACCTAATTTTTAATACCATACTCGTATTCTACTCTTCAATACCTTTCATTTAATACCCATATTGCCCTTATCGGTCCTATTTTGATTTTGGGTGGTGTGTTTGGGGTAAAGGGGGAGGGACCGCCCCCTTCCGATTTCAAAAAAATTATAAAGCCTATTCCTTCTTCCTCGCCAAAGTCTTAATCTACTTCCGAATACCTTTCACTTGAGTCCCATATTGTTATGATCGTCCATTAAACCTATTTTAGGTGGTTTTGGAGTTGGGGCGGCCACCCAGTTACTTTGACCCAATTTGTTATATGAAATTCGCACTCCACTCCCCAATACCTTTAATTTTAGTCCCATATTGTCTCGGTACATGGTATTGTAAGTTTGTGAATTTGTTTGTAACATCCGGAAAGAAGTGAGACTAAGCCCATTGAAATTGGAAAAATCGGTTCAGATTTGGTTATAGCTCCCTATATATGTTCGTCCGATTTGGACTAAAATTGCAATTATTTCGTAATTTGTGAACCAATTCCCACGAAATTTTGCGCTAGCGATTCTCTTATAAGTCTCATCATTATTTTAAAGAAATCGGTGCAGATTTAGATATAGCTCCCATATATATTTTCGTCCGATTTGGACTAGTATTGTAATAATTTGGTCATTTCACAAGAAAATTGGGACAAAGGATTCCCTTGTGACTTCCGCTTTTACAATTGAATTAAATATAAATCGGTTCAGATTTAAATATAGCTCCCATATATTTATATTCGACGACTTAGCCTGCATATCCAATGTGGTGTAGGGTATCAAAAGTTCAGCTTCGACTGACTTTAGTCCGTCCGTACTTGTTTTTTGTGCAGTTTTGAAAATTACATCTGGTAAATGACAACCCTCGTTGTGCATACACTGATTAAGTCGATTTTTTACCCTCTACCATAGAATGGGGGAATACTAACTTCGCTATCTTCGCATCTTCAGTTTGGTCTATAATTTAACCATAAATCGTCCTACAAAGGAACAACGCTTGCAAGTTAATGAATTTTATTATCAAATTGCGTGCTTTGAAAGAAGAAACTTTGTCGCGATCTTCTTCCGTTTTATGGATGAAGCTCATTTTTGGCTCAACGGGTACTTAAATAAGCAGATTTTTCGATTTTGGAGTAAAGATCAGCCAGAAGCATTGCCAGAGACACCAATGCATCCAGAAAGACATAGTTTGGTGCGGTTCATGGGCTGGTGGCATCATTGGACCGTACTTCTCCAAAGATAATGCGAATCGAAACGTAACTGTGAATGGTGAGCGCTATCGTGGGTTGATATCCAACTTTTTTTTGCCAAAATGCAAGAGCTTTACTTGCATGACATGTGGTTTCAACAAGACGGTGCCAAATGCCACACAGCACGCGTAACAAAGGACTTATTGAGAGGCGATTTCGGTGAACATTTTATTTCAAGTTCGTGGCCGCCTTTATCGTGCGATTTAACACCTCTAGACTATATTTTGTGAGGCTATGTTAAAGCTCATGTCTATACAGACAAGCCCGCTTCAATTGATGCATTGGAAGACAACATTGAAGCATTTATTCGTGAGATACCGGCCGCAATGAGGAAAAGAATATGCCAAAATTGGACTAAGCGGATGAAACATTTGATACGCAGTCCCGGTCAACATTTGCATGAAATAATCTTCAAACATTAAATGATATGGACCGTACTATTGATTCAAATAAAGATTTCATGCATTTGTCTGAATTTTATGTGTTTTTTTTTTTTTTTTTGAAAAACTTTCCTACAGCTCTTCAAAAATCACCCTCTATATTCTTGTTCTTCTTGATATTTTAAGTCGATCTTCCAGGGGCTCAAGAAGTCAAATCGGGAGATCGGTTTATATGGCAGGACCTTGAACGATTTGGATCGTACGTGCCACAGTTGTTCAGAGTCATAACAGAACACTATGTGGAAAATTTTAGCTAAATCGAACAAAAATTGCGTCTTCCAGGGACTAAAAATGTCACATCGGGAGTTCGGTTTATACGGAAGTTGCATCAGATTATAGACCGACTTGGGCGTACTTGGTTTAGTTGTTGGAAGTAATAACAAAACACTATATGCTCAATTTCAGCCAAATCGGACAAAAAATGCTGATTATAAAAGCTCAAGAAGTCAAATCGGGAGATCGGTTTATATGGGAGTTATATCAGGTTAAAGACCGATTACAACCGTACTTAGCATGGTTATTGGACGTCGTAACACTAAATGCAACACTTCAGCCCAACCGTATAACAATTGAGGTTTCTAGGGGCTAAATATATCAAATCGGGAGATCGGTTTATATGGGAGCTATATCCAAGTCTGAAAGGATATGGCCCATTTGAAATCCCCAACAACTTACATGAATAAGAAGTATCTGCGCAAAATTTCAAGCGGCTAGCTTTACGCTAGGCTAGATCGACATAAGGAGTAAAGCTAGCCGCTTGAAATTTTGCACAAATACTTTTTATTAGTGTAGGTCGGTTGGTATTGTAAATGGGCCATATCGGTCCATGTTTTGATATAGCTGCCATATAAACCGATCTTGGGTCTTGACTTCTTGAGCCTCTAGAGTGCGCAATTCTTATCCGATTGGGATGAAATTTTGCACGACCTGTTTTGTTATGACATCCAACAACTCTGCCTAGTATGGTTTAAATCGGTTTATAACCTGATATAGCTGCCATATAAACCGATCTTGGGTCTTGACTTCTTGAGCCTCTAGAGTGCGCAATTCTTATCCGATTGGAATGAAATTTTCCACCACGTATTTTGTTATTATATCCAGCAACTGTGCCAAGTATGATTCAAATCGGTCCATAACCTGATATAGCTGCCATATACACCGATCTGGGGTTTTGACTTCTTGAGCCTCTAGAGTGCGCAATTCTTATCCGATTGGTATGAAATTTTGCACGGCGTGTTTTGTTACGATATCCAACAACTGTGCTAAGTATGGTACAAATCGGTTCATAACCTGATATAGCTGCCATATAAACCGATCTGGGATCTTGACTTCTTGAGCCTCTAGAGGTCGCAATTATTATCCGATTTGCCTGAAATTTTGTACGACGAATTCTCTCATGACCATTAACATACGTGTTTATTATGGTCTGAATCGGTATATAGCCCGATACAGCTCCCATATAAATCGATCTCTCTATTTTACTTCTTGAGCCCACAAAGGGCGCAATTCTTATTCGAGTTGGCTGACATTTTACACAGGTCTCCAACATATAATTTAAATGTGGTCCAAACCGGACCATATCTTGATATCGCTCTATTAGCAGAGCAAATCTTTTCTTATATCCTTTTTTTGCCTAAGAAGAGATGCCGGGAAAAGAACTCGACAAATGCACGACAAATGGTGGAGGGTATATAAGATTCGGCCCGGCCGAACTTAGCACGCTTTTACTTGTTACTCTTTTCCATGTGCAGCAGGGGTTCTGCACAAAGGAGTCCACTATTGCCCAATATGTCTGAAATTATGCAGGTGATGTTGTGTTATGACTTTCAATATCCATACCAAGTTTAGTCCAAATCGGATCAATATCGGATCATATAGCTCCTATATAAACCGATCTTCCGATTATAGTACTTGAGTCTACTTCACTTGAGAAATTGAATCAAAATTTTGCATGTGGTATATTTTAAGACTTACAAATTCCATGACAAGTACGGTCCAAATCTGTCCATAACTTCATAAAGCTCCCACATAAACCCATCTCCCGGTTGGACTTTTTATACCGCTAGAGGGCGCAATTATTATCCAATTTGAACGAAATTTTGCAAGTGGTATTTTGATATGATTTTAAATTACCATGCCATGTATGGTACAAATCGCTCCAAAAGCTCATATAGCCCCCTCTATACAGTTTTTTTTATGTGACTTTTTTGGCCTCTTGAGGGCGCAATTACTATCCTGCACAAGGGCGCATTTATTGCCCAATTTGTGTGAAATTTTGCAAGCGAAATTGACTTTCAATATCCATACCAAGTTTAATTCAAATCGGATCAACAGGCTCATATTGCTCCTATAAACCGATCTTCGAATTATAGTACTTGAGCCTACTCCACATGGGAAGTTGAACGAAATTTTGCGCGTGGTATTTCTTAAGACTTACAAATTCCATGTTCCAGTACTGTCCAAATCTGTCCATTACTTGATAAGGCTCCCATATAATCCCATCTCCCTGTTTGACTTTTTAAACCTCTAGAGGGCGCAATTATCATCCAATTTGAACGAAATTTTACAAGTGTTACTTTGATATGATTTTAAATTACCATGCCATGTATGATTCAAATCGCTCCAAAAGCTCATATAGCCCCCTCTATACACAGTTGTTTTAATGTGACTTTTTTGGCCTCTAGATGGCGCAATTACTATCCTGCACAAGGGCGCATTTATTGCCCAATTTGTCTAAAATTTTGCAAGCGAAATTGTGTTATGACTTTTAATATCCATACCAAGTTTAATTCAAATCTGATCAAAAGCTCATATAGCACCTATATAAACCAATCTCCCGATTATAGTACTTGAGTCTACTCCACTTGAGAAATTGAACGAAATTTTGCACGTGGTATTTCTTAGGACTTACAAATTCCATGCCAAGTACGGTCTATATCTGTCCATAACTTGATAAGGCTCCCATATAATCCCATCTCCCGGTTTGACTTTTTAAACCTCAAGAGGGCGCAATTATTATCCACTTTGAACGAAATTTTGCAAGTGGTATTTTGATATGATTTTAAATTACCACGCTTCAAATCGGTACAAAAGCTCATATATTGGGTTGCCCAAAAAGTAATTGCGGATTTTTTAAAAGAAAGTAAATGCATTTTTAATAAAACTTAGAATAAACTTTAATCAAATATACTTTTTTACACTTTTTTCTAAAGCAAGCTAAAAGTAACAGCCGATAACTGACAGAAGAAAGAATGCAATTACAGAGTCACAAGCTGTGAAAAAATTTTCATCGCCGACTATATATAAAAATCCGCAATTACTTTTTGGGCAACCCAATAGCTCCCCTATATACAGATTTCGGAATGTGATTTTTTTGGCCTCTAGAGGTCGCAATTACTATCCGATTTGGCTGAAATTTACAAAGGGGTTTTTTTGTTATGATTTCCATTACAAGAATGGTGAAAGTTGCTGCATAAGCTCATATAAATCGTTTGCAGAGTGCGTTATTCTTAATCGTTTGGACTGATATTTTGCTTTGACTTCTAAAGGCCATGACAAGTACGACCTCTATAGGTTCATAGCTTGATAAGTCTTCTATATAAGACCTTCTCCTTATTTGAAAGTCATTCAAAGAACTTGCATAGTTTTCAAGATTTTGACCTTTCTGAGTTTTTTAACATTTAATATACAAAAATGATTAGTTTTTGTGTTAATTTCGATTCCAGTTCTTTAACTAATTGAGGATTAAATTTATAATGTTAAAATCTATTTTTTTTTTAAATTAATATTTATTTCAAAGCAATTTTTTGACTTGTTTTACAGAATTTTAAACACTTAAGCGCTGTAATTATGAAACATGTTTTTTAAGCCCTGTTTTCGGTGAATATTCATTTGTTTAAAAATTAACAATTTTCCAGCGAACAAAACAAATGGCATGGCATTTCAAGTACGTGTCAGTTTTGACTCTCAAAAACTAATTTTAATGTTGAATAATTCATAACAACAGAAGCAGACATAATGCGTTGAGCTCGTGTGTCTGTCCGACACCATATAAACTAAACTTTTATGGCTAACCTATAAAAAAAGCATTCAAACTTAAACAAATTCGCTCTAAGCTTATGAATAAAATCAAGAGAATATCTATAGAAAAATATTCAAGCCAAATAAAAGTGATAAATATGACAAAGCCAAGAAGCCATAAAGAATAGAAAGAGAATCAACAGAGAAACCTCAAACACAAAAGTCCAAGAAAAGCAACATGAGGTTTATTAAAGAATAAAACCGAAATCAAGGCCAAAAGATAAAAATCTGTGAGGAACATAAAACAGGGAAATGAAGACAAATCTTTTGAGATGTTGATAAAATTCATTAATTTTGTTTTCTTTAGAATATACCATAAATGCAGACATTAACATGTTATGGCTTTATATGCTGCTAGTTTCATAGTAAATGTTCTGCGTCTCACTTTAAAGTTTTAAAATTTTCAAGAACTTTATTTCTAAAACCTCCTTACCTTATTTTGAGTGAGCAGATTGTTGGGTTTACTGAGCCATGCTGGAATTCACGTTCTCCATTTACTTCTAAAACTTGACAGCTCTCTGTCACCGTTTGATATGCAAAACATGTTTGACATTTTGGAAATGTCTTTAAATAAACTTGACAATTGTCAAGTAAACCATACACCGAGAATGCTTACCCCAATTGAAATCGTTTTCTTTTGTTCTTAGTCTCTGTCTTTCCCTATGCTGTCACCGTTTTTCATTCCAAAACGTGCGTAATAATTAGTTACGTCTATGTGTGACTGGGTTTTTATTTTCGCAACGTAAAATGTACCGCCTTAAAATGAAGAATTGAAGGCATGCCTTAATGTTCTCGTTTCGGTATTGAACAGGACCATTTCTAAGCTGAAGAGAAATGCCCAGGCCTTGTGAGTGGGTACACAGTTGCCGTTTTTGGGGTAATTAAATACAAATTGGTAAAGTACCTTCAGTTGCAGAAGCAACATAGTGTGAAATAGGGTGTGCCGAAAAAAAAGGGGGTATACTAAATTCGTCATTCCGGTAGTAACATTCCTCTATATATAAAAGAGATGCATGACTGACGGATCATTGTCCAAACCAAACAGCTAAAGCTAGAATCATGAAATATTGCATGAATGTTGGTCTTGGATTTGGTGATATTCGTTCGTTTTTGTACTAAAAAGTACGAAATGGTACATATTTGCCAAGCGCGAACGGAAAGGGCTAGAATTATGTTATTGGACTCAAATTAAAGAGCGTCTCGAAAAAATATGGTTTGGAAAAATATTTTGAAAAATCGTACAGGGAGGAGAAATAGTACGATTAGTACCGAAATTGGTACTTTTTTTGCATTATGAACTAGGGCTCTGAATTTTTGAACTTAGGTATACTATGGCATCTTAAATTAAGTGACGATAAGAATTTTTGGAAAATTTTTACATTTAGGTACTAAAAACAGCACCAAAAAGGTATGAAATGGGTGAACTTTGCACAGGGCGGATTGATAGAGGTAGAATTTTGAAATTTGACTTAAAAGGCATCTGGTGCAAAAAGATGAGGGCGAAAACAAAAAATGAAAAAATAGTATTTGCAACGCGATAAAACGTACGTTTAGTACCGCAAATGGTACCATTTTGGTACTATCTTTACATATGGAGCAAGAGGTCTGAAATTTGGCATGTAGGTACAACTTCAAAAATATAATGGGTGACTATGAGCTTTTTACAAATCGTACATTTAGGTACAAAAATTGGTACCATTTTGTACTTTATGTGCAGATGCAGCTAGAGGTTTGAAACTTGGCATTTTGGCAAAATTTAGAAATAAATGATAGGTGACTAAATGTTCTATTAAAAATTCGTACATTTTGGTATCATTTGGTAATTTCTGTTCATTGGAGCAAGAGGTCTGAAATCTGGCATGTAGGTACAACTAAAAAATATATGATGCGTGGCCAAAATATCTATTCACCATTCCCGAATTTTGGTACCATTTGGTACTTTTTGTGCAGATGGAACCAGCGGTTTGAACATTTTGGTAAAAAATGGTACTATTTGGTACTTTTTTCATAAATGGGTCTTGAGGTCTGAAATTTGGAAGATAGGTACAATTAAAAAATAAGTGATGGATAACTAAATGATCTATTGAAAATTTGTTCATTATGAAATCAAAATTGGTACCATTTTGTATTTTCTGTGCAGATAGCGCCAGAGGTATGCAAATTGATCTCTTAAAAATTCTTACATTTTGGTACCATTTGTTACTTTCTGTTCAGATGGATCTAGAGGTCTGAAATGTTGCATGTAGGTACAACAAAGAAATAAATGATGGACGACTTAATGATTTATACAAAATTCGTAAATTTTTGATACCAAAATTGGTAACATTTTGTACTTTCTGTGCAGATAGAGCCAGAGGTCTGAAATTTGAGATGTAGGTACAACTAATAAATATATGATAGATGACTAAATGATCTCTTAAAAATTCGTACATTTTGGTACCATTTGTTACTTTCTGTTCAGATGGATCTAGAGGTCTGAAATGTTGCATGTACGTACAACTAAGAAATGTAGGTACAACTGGCCATAATATCTATTCACCATTCGCACATATTGGTACCATTTGGTACTTCTTCATAGATGGAGTTAGGAGTCTGAGATTTGGCATGCAGTTATAACTGATTTATTCACAATTCGTACATTTTGGTACCATTTAGTACTCTCCTTACAGGTTGAGTTAGAGGTCTGAAATTTGGCATGTGGGTACAAGAAGGAAATATATAATGGGTAACTAAATGATCCATTCAAAATTCGCACATTTTGGTACCAAAAAGTGCAAAATAGTACGAAATAGCTTATCTTCACCTACAGCGAACGATGGCTGATCAAATTAAGCAATTTGACAAACATTTTCCCAGTCTTGAGAAAAATTCGACATTTGGAAGAAGTCGTACTAATTGTGGTGTAATTGGTAACTTGGATGAATATATTGGGCGACTAGAAGATATTTTTCGTTCTTAAGTTAAGGTACTCAAACGTACAAAATGTTACATTCTTAACGGAGTGAACTAAATCTCTCTCAATTGGGAAACAAGTACATCTTGACTAAAAATTTTAGTGACCAGAAGATTATTTAAAATCGTACATTGAGGTACAAAATGGTACATTCTTTACGAATTGAACTAAAGCACTCAAACTAAGATACGGTTACACCTTGACAGTAAATATTGGGCGGTAAGAATATTTCTTTTTAATTCGTGCATTTAGGTACTAAAACATACATTATGATACTTTCTTTACAGAGTGATCTTAATCTCTCAAAATTGGGATACAGCTACACGTTGATTATACATTTTGGGCAACCAGAAGATTTTTTTTGAAATTTTATACCCAATTATTACAAAACCTCAAAATCTTATAAATCGAGTGAATACCTTGGTTTTTGGTAGCCCTACACTAAAAAGGGGTTATCAAAAACGGTGGCAGCGAAGCGGACCACCGAGATGATAGTCTGTCTGTCTGTGTATCTATTGGAAACATTTAAGGCGCTTAAAATTTGCTACGACTACTTCTTATGACATTAGATTATAGTGACAGTCTGCAGTCTGACTCAATTTGACATTTTTGTTTAATGTGAGATCACAACAAGAAGAGGGGGAATATGTCTTCAAGATCCGATCGTTGTCGGCAGGCCTAATAACTTGCAATGAGCGACAGTATTGCTATGGCTTACGACAGCCAAACCATAAAGAAACTTAGGAAAAAATCGGCAGAGCCCTTCTAGGGTTCGAACCTGGACGCTCGGAGCAACAGCGAGAGACGTTGCCTTTATTTAGCGTTCGAATCCATTAATGAAACTTCCAAAAGATGCATAAATAGCATGTGTATACCATGGAAGCAATTGTAGTTGTATGTATAAAAAATCTATCACCACAACGAAAACACATTCATTGGAAAAGAACGGCTATTGCGAAAGGTGGCGAACTTGTTTAGTGTCGTACTCACATCGTAAATACTTTTTGCGGTATATTCGATATAAGTACGATCTACCAATGTATGGCGCTTGAAGTCTCCACACAAATCTTCTTAGCGATCGAAGATCGAAGAAGCTCGTGTCGAAAGAAAAACAAGTTCTTTGAATGACTTTTTCAAATATGGTTGCCCAAAAAGTAATTGCGTTTTTCATATAGTCGGCGTTGACAAATTTTTTCACAGCTTGTGACTCTGTCATTGCATTCTTTCTTCTGTCAGTTATCAGCTGTAACTTTTGGCTTACTTTAGAAAAAAAGTTTAAACGAAGTATATTTGATTAAAGTTCATTCTAAGTTTTATTAAAAATGCATTTACTTTCTTTTAAAAAATCCGCAATTACTTTTTGGGCAACCCAATAGAACAAGTAAGAGCGTGCTAAGTTCGGCCGGGCCGAATCTTATATACCCTCCACCATGGATAGCATTTGTCGAGTTCTTGGCGCGATATCTGTTTTTAGACAAACAAAGAATAATGAATAAGAACGGTTATGCTATTGGAGCTATATCGAGTTGTAGTCCGATTCGGACCATAAATGAATTGAATGTTAAACATTGTAGAAGTCATTGTGTATTATTTCAGTCCATTCGGATAAGAATTGCATCTTTTAGGGGCTCAAGAAGCAAAATCGGAAGATCAGTTTATATGGGAGCTGTATCAAGCTATAGATGGGAGCTGTATCAAAATAGTGGGTTGCCCAAAAAGTAATTGCGGATTTTTCATATAGTCGGCGTTGACAAATTTTTTCACAGCTTGTGACTCTGTAATTGCATTCTTTCTTCTGTCAGTTATCAGCTGTTACTTTTAGCTTGCTTTAGAAAAAAAGTGTAAAAAAGTATATTTGATTAAAGTTCATTCTAAGCTTTACTAAAAATGCATTTACTTTCTTTTAAAAAATCCGCAATTACTTTTTGGGCAACCCAATAGATTCACACCATATTTCACATGTATGTTGAAGATCATAGTAGAAGCCGTTGTACAAAATTTCAGGCAAATTGGATTAAAACTGCGCCCTCTAGAGGCTCAAGAAGTCAAGATCCCAGATCGGTTTATATGGCAGCTATAGCAGGTTATGTAGCGATTTGCGCCATACTAAACCCAGTTGTTGAAAGTCATAACAAAACATCTCGTGCAAAATTTCAGCCAACTCGGATGAGAATTGCGCCCTCTAGAGGCTCAAGAAGTCAAGATCCAGATCGGTTTATATGACAGCTATATCAGGTTATGCACCGATTTGCGCCATACTAAGCACAGTTGTTGCAAGTCATAACAAAACTCTACGTGCAAAATTTTAGCCAAATCAGATAAGAATTGCGCCCTCTAAAAGCTGAAGAAGTTAAAACCAAAGACCGGTTTATATGGCAGCCATATCAGGTTATGAACCATACTTGACACAGTTATTGGACATGATACCAAAACACCATGTGCAAAATTTCAGTTTAATCGGACGAAAATTGCGCCCTCTAGAGGCTCAAGAAGTCAAGACCCAAGATCGGTTTATTTGGCAGCTATATAAAATATGTACGATTTGGCCCTTGTACAAACCCAACCGACCTACACTAATAAGAAGTATTTGTGCAAAATTTCCAGCGCCTTGATTAGCTCCTTTGAAAGTTAGCGAGCTTTCGACAGACGGACGGACATGGCTAGATCGACTTACAATGTCATGACGATCAAGAATATATATACTTTATGGGGTCTTAGACGCATATTTCGAGGTGTTACAAACGGAATGAAGAAATTAGTATACCCCCCATCCTATGGTGGAGGTTATAATAAATTAAGTTTAGTTTGAGCCATATAACCTTGATGTGTTCACAGCCCCCACTTTGTAACCATTTTTCGTCCGTTGCTTTGGGTCCTATCTCTAGGACATACATGTCGGTTAAGAAATTACCCCATATTCCATTTCCTCTTGGATGTGTGAGGTAGTTTCTAGTCTAGAATGCTCGTCTGCGCCATACTTGAAAACCTGCACTCAGAACAGCTACAGTTTAAACGTTTCAGCCATCTCGTCAGTCAAGGGCTGCATTTGAAATTTAGCAATACGCTCTCAACCTGCAATATCTTAGCCACTCCACCTACATTTTCTACTACAAAGATCTCCGCACGCTACAAAAAAGTTTTTGAATGTGCTATGCACTACTAGTTTTTTACAATAAAATCCCCAAAGTTCACATGGTCTTCCTGTCAGGAACCATTTGAGGAGAAGTCCATGTACCTTTTAGTACATGGGATATTGTATTTCCCATCTGCTATAAGTGGTGCTTTATGGGATTAAGTGTACTGTAAGACAATGTGTAATTCGTTCAGCCGGGTACTATATCACTGACCATAGAAAAATCTTCCTTCACTTGATGTTGTCTTCTTATACCCATAAGCGTAGGAAGGCCTCTTGGGAGTGGGCTAAGCATCCCGCCACAATAGTTTCTGCTCCTTAAAGAATTTTAGCCTGACAAATGGGCTCATGACGCTTAAGCATACAACAGATTCCTTGGAACTGCCTGAGTATTGAACACTAGGCACATTTTTGAAGTGATGTCCACCAAACCACAACACCATATAGCATTTTTGATATGACAGCATCTCCAGGAAACACTCAGTACTTGATGTGAGGTTTTAACTCTCAACTTTTGCCAAAAAGGCATTTTTCAGTTGCATTCTTCAACTCCCCAGAATTTTTTCGGAAGCTCGATTGACCTTTACAGGACAACCTATTACATTAATCACTTTCAAACACCTTCTACCTATTAGACTTTGGGCTTACCACTAGAACTTGGTTCTTGTATGCCACTTGTTTTGCACTGTTCTTGTCAGCTATAAAATGAAAACGAAGTGTACAAAAGTAGATCTCCACAGCCAAAACAAAATGTTCGTTTTGGAATTACATTCGACTTTGGGAATTTCAATGAGGCTTAAAACGTGCACCGGCAGCAGCAAACGCATTACAATGAAATTGAAAGACCCAAATACAGAATACAGAATTTTTGAAAAACAAAACAAAGCGTATGGAAAGAACGAAAAAAAAAGAATCTCAAACGTTCTTATGCGGGCGTCAATGAACACAATATTCAAAGAATTTACATAAAATGTAATAAAATTCAGTCACTCCCAACATTGTTGAGAAGTTTTTTCTTTCCAGTATGTCTCTAACAACATAACGTACGGTTTTGTGGTATGCCAAAAAGGTTGAAGCCAAACACACACAAAAAAAAGAAACTCCTGAGCATAACAATCCCGGTAATATTTACATTTTAAAGCTATAAACAATGAACGTTAATTTAAATCAAAGTTAAGTTAAGAGGGGCTTACACAAAGTAATTTTGATAAAACTTTTGTTCTAATGTTTCCATGGGGATTTTTTGTTTTGTGAGAGCATGGGGGTTTTTGGAGAGTGTGAGCGTTATTCTATTCGGAAAATAGCATAATTAAATACAAGTTTTGAATACAGAAATAAAAGAAAAGGGTATCAAGTATATAATATTGGGTTGCCCAAAAAGTAATTGCGGATTTTTCATATAGTCGGCGTTGACAAATTTTTTCACAGCTTGTGACTCTGTAATTGCATTCTTTCTTCTGTCAGTTATCAGCTGTTACTTTTAGCTTGATTTAGAAAAAAAGTGTAAAAAAGTATATTTGATTAAAGTTCATTCTAAGTCTATCAAAAATGCATTTACTTTCTTTTAAAAAATCCGCAATTACTTTTTGGGCAACCCAATACAAAGTTTGGCAGGTTGCAGGAAATGAAAGCTGGACTTCAGACAGCTGCGGGTTCAAACAAAAACAAAAACATAGGTAAGGTTGGATGAGAATGATACCAGACATTGGATGTCTAGGTATCCGCCGGTGTCAAATGTGGCCTTTTGTGGGTACTCAATAGCCTTTCTCTCTTCGATCTAAGTACATCAACTGGCGATGCCACTGATTGCTACACAATTTTCTGGGGGAAAGAGAAGTTTAAGTAACGAAAGGGTAGTTTTAGTACGCTCTCCTTGGGGAAAGGGTAGTTTTAGTCCCCTTCCTTGGGGAAAGGGTAGTTTTAGTACCATTTTCTTGTGGAAAGGGAAGTTTTAGTACTATTTCCTTGGGGAAAGGGTAGCTTTATTACCCTTTCCTTGGGGAAAGGGTAGTTCAAGTACCCTTTCCTTGAAGAAAGGGTAGTTTTAGTACCCTTTCCTTGGGGAAAGGGTAGTTTAAATACCCGTTCCTTTGGAAAAGGGTTATTTTAGAACCCTTTTTTGAGGAAAGTGTAGTTTTCGTTACCTTTCTTTGGGGAAAGGGTAGTGTAAGTAAAATTTCTTCGGAGAAAGGCTAGTGTAAGTACCCTTTCCTTGGGGAAAGGCTAGTTTAAGTACCCTTTCCTTGGTGAAAGTGTAGTTTTAATAACCTTTCCTTGGGTAAAGACTAGTTTTAGTAATCTTTCCTTGGGGAAAGGCTAGTTTTAGTACCCTTTCCTTGGGGAAAGGCTAGTTTTAGTACACTTTCCTTAGGGAAAGGGTAGTCTTAGTACCCTTACTTTCGGGAAAGGGTAGTTTTAGTACCATTTCCTTGGGGAAAGTGTAGTTTTAGTACCCTTTTTTGGGGATAGGGTAGTTTTAGTACCCCTTTTTGGGGATAGGGTAGTTTTGGAACCTTTTCCTTGGGGAAAGGGTAGTATTGGAACCCTTCACATGGGGAAAGGGTAGTTTTAGAACTCTTTTCCTGAGAAAAGGGTTGTTTTAGTACCCTTTCCTTGGGAAAAAGGGTAGTTTTAGTACACTTTCCTTGGAAAAAGGGTAGATTTAGTACTCTTTTCTTGGGGAAAGGGTAGCTTTAGCACCCTTTCCTTGGGGAAAGGGTAGCTTTAGCACCCTTTCCTTGGGGAAAGGGTAGCTTTAGCACTCTTTCCTTGGGAAAAGAGTAACTTTAGTACCCTTTCCTTGGGGAAAGGGTAGTTTTAGTACCCTTTCCTTGGGGAAAGGGTAGTTTAAGTACCCTTTTCGTGGGGAAAGATTAGTTTTAGTTTTACTAGCCTTTTCTTGAGAAAAAGGGTAGTTTTAGTACCCTTTCCTTGGGGAAATGTAGTTTTTTTAGTAACCTTATCACAATTACGGATCCTTGTGACTAGGGCCTCAACACAGGGTCACCCTGTGGTGCCCGTGTAGTTGCTCCAGAGGGTGCCGACATCGAAACGATCCTAAACTCCCAGCCCTAAGGGCCTTAGGCGCCACTTGACTATCGCTAAATATGCAAATATCCAACCGTGGGTGTTCGTTGACAACATTAACGCTTCTGCCCTGATAATCCCTGGAATATGCTACAATCGACCCTCATCCGAAGACATCGAATCGTAGTTCCGCGCAATGCATTACACAACCGCTTTCACTATCCATCTTCAATCCGTCACTTTCGTTAGGTTTGCATGTCAACCATAGCCCCGTCGAATATACCTGAATGTCTGGCCGGCAACCTCCGAAAAATCCCTGAACGTTGTCTAAGGTGAGGTCTAAAACCTGCTTCCTAATTACAACAATTTTCACAGTCTGCAGAGTTTAGCAGTTATGGTATGAGTGAAGTAAGCCACGTTGGATATGCGGTATGCGCTCTTACTATACGAGCAAATACCATCGTGTTTGGTATTTGCCGCAATCGGCCATTGTCCTGATCTACACCCATACCAAAACGTACTTTATTTTTGTTATATCTGCCCTCCCCCTAACCCTAAGTTTCAAAAACGCCAGATCTCGGAGATGGGATCAAATAACAGTGGGGGACGCCCTACCCCAAAACCCACCCAAACGGACATGTTTACCGATTGGGGCAATATGGGTATCAAATGAAAGGTAATTAAGAGTAGAGTACGAACGTCGTTTTACAATTGACCTCACGTATCGGAAGATCCAGCTCACCCCCAAAAACCGCCCAAAAATCATTTTTACCGATTGGGACAATATGGGTATCAAATGAAAGTAGATTACGAAACTAATATAAAAATTTGGAGTCAAGTCTCAGGAGGGCCGACCCACCCCCAAAATTTATCCCCAAACGGCCGATCGGGAAAATATGAGATTCAAACGAAAGGTACATGAGAGTAGAATACGAAACTTATAAAAGGTTTCGGATCTATTCCCAAGCGGATCGGCCCAACCCAAAATTATGCTCCAAATGGACATGTACACCGAACGGGACAATATGGGACTCAAACGGAAGGTATTTGAGAGTAGAATGCGAAAATTTTAATTAAATGTGGGTTAATTCCCGAGGAGTCGCCCCACCCCAAAATTATGCCCCAAATGGAGATGAATACTAAAGGGAAAAAATATGGAATTATAATGAAACTTACAAGAGATTTAAATACGAATAGACATAATTCTCAAATTTGGACCCCTAAAGCGAAGCACACCAGCCCAGCTAGTATATGGATATTTTCAGTTGGAAAAAAATTTAAATTTTTAACCAATGACACTTTCTTTTGGGAAAAACGGGAAAACCAAAACAAATTGGGCAACTTTATTTCCTATGGCATTTTTCACACTTTTCTATGAGTCAAGAACCTGACGTCATGCTTTTCTGTATCTCTGCTGATGTAAATTTAAATTTTCTCATTTTTCTATTCTTCTTAGCATACTAAAATAATTATATTCCATAAAAGTTTATTTTTTTTTGTTTTTACTTTTTAATTTCAGTTTTTAATAAAAAAACCTGTCGTTTGTTCTAGGAGGATTTTCACACATTTCTATGGAGATGCTAGCGATTTTTAACGCTTCATATGGCCTTTTATTTCCAGTTTTAGATGAATTTTACAAAACAAAAGCAAAAACAAACGAAGCTGGCATACAATTTGAGGTCATTTTCAGCGCACGAGCTAATAAATGTGTGAATTTTGTTTTGTCTAAAATTGTTTTAATGGAAAAAGTTTTTTGTTTTTTTTTGTATGGATATGTGAATGGCCTCTATGGAAGAGCGTTTACTTCAAACAATAGGGAGCAGAAAAAGTGAATGATAGTACAACTAAAAAAACATATAAGGCAAAGGAAATTAAAAGTGATTTTAAATGATTTTTTTAATAAACTGCAGTATAATGTAAAGGAAAAAATCCCCCTAGTAAATGTCGAGACGATCAAGAATATACATATTTCGAAGTGTTACATACGGAATGACTAGATTAGTATACCCCCATCCTATGGTGGTGGGTATCAAAAACCTCATCCATAATTTATGAAAATATTTTCTCTAGTTTTTCATTACCATAAATAACCAGTAGGGTAGTTAACAGCAAATGTTCTCTCTTTATCAGCAAACCGATAAATAATTATTTTATTACCTGCAAGAAAAAATATTAAAACAAACATTAGTTTCATATCAAATTTATTGGAAAGAAAAAAACATTTCTTATAATTAAAAACAAGTAAGAAAGGGTTAAGTTCGGCCGGGCCGAATCTTGGGAACCCACCACCATGGATTCTGTTAAAATGTGGGAGCTATATCTGGTTAAATACCGTGTTGACCAGTACTTGGCACAGTTGTTGAAAGTCATAATAGAACACTATGTGCAAAGTTTCAGCCAAAGCGGACAAAAATTGCGGCATCCAGTGGCTCAAGAAGTCAAATCGGTCGACCAGTTTATGTGGGAGCTATTTTAGGTACTTGACCAATTTGAACCGTACTTGGCAGAGTCGTTGAAAGTCATAACATAACACTATGTGCAAAAATTTCAGACAAATCAGACAGAAATTGCTGCTCCCAGGGGCTCAAGATGTCGAATCTGGGGATCGGATTATATGAACCGATAGGGCCCATTTGCAATCCCGCGCCTGTTCACGATGAAGATGAAGGTGGGCCAATTTGACGCACCACAGTTTCTCAATAAAACGATTGCGATATCTGACAATGTCAATTACCTAGGAGTGATCATGGATAGGAAACCTTATTTGAAGTGTCACAATCAAGAGCGTACTGAGAAGGCTCCCAGATGTTGGTGATTGGACCAATACCTACATAAGCCTCAGTAATTTGGTGGACTGCTATGGAGAAAAAGTGCAACGTTAGGACCATACAACAAGTTCAGAGAACATGTTGTCTTTATAGGCGGAGTGATGAGGACCACGCCCACTAGGGCACTGGACACTATTTTAGATACCCGACCCATTGACATACAGATTTAATGTGAGGCAACCACTGCGGCTATGAGACTTAAGGCGATGGGAGAATGGATTAAGGATGGGAGTAGCTCATACCATTGCGGTACAATCGCGGCGACGATAGGAAACCTAAAAGGAAGGGAAGAGGAAGATCATGTCACACGGATGGATCAAACCAAAGGGTTAGAGTGGGCCTGGGGGTCTACATTGAGAACCCAGGGGTTGAGATTTGTTTAAGACTGAGATGAACCTTGAGGTCGAGTGCGAGGCACTGCTGCCATCGGCACAGTCTTGGATAGATGGAACCCTAGTATTGCCATCTGGAATATCATGCTACACGGGTGGATGGAACCTAAGGGTTAGAGTGGGCCTGGGGGTTTACATTGAGAACCCAGGGTCTGAGATCTGTTTAAGACTGCCTGACCCTAATACGGTCCCGTAGGCGGAGAGACGGGCGATCAGTGAATGCGTGAAGTGGTGTGGTGCTAACGCGAGTACAGCGAGTGTGAACATCTTTACCGACAGTAAAATTGCCATAAGGGCAATAACAACCAGGACGGTAAGGTCACGAACAGTCTTGCAGTGTTAGAAGGAGATTAACGCCGTCTCTGAGGATGGCAAAAGCCGCATTGTTTGGGTGCCTGGCCATAACGGAGTAAGGGGGAATGAAAGGTCCGACGATTTGGCTGTGAAGGCCAGAGGACTGCTTCAATAAACTTGGTTAACCCGAAGCCTTTAGGGTCGAAGCAGTCCGCGTTAAGGGAGTGGGCGACAAACGCATGTAACACTGTGAAATAGCAAAACAGTCGGTAGGACGCCGAAAATACTATGGGGAGATCCAGACCATGAGAAGACGAGGCCATTACTGAAAGGCGGCAAGAAGGAGGTCAGTATAGCTATTGGTATAATAACGGGACACATAGGACTACGAACTCACTTATGTAAAATCGGTGCGGCAAGTGACAGCAAGTGTAGGGCTTGCGAGGAAGATGATGAGACGTTGGAGCATTTCCATTGTCATTGCCCGGCTTTTGCGTCTAACAGCTAGAATTCGAGTAGAATGCGAGTTTGATATTCAACTGTAAGGTTATGTATTTAGGGCATCACCCTTTCCCCAAAACATCCTCCAAAGTGTAAAAATTTTTCGACCATGCCAATATGTGGCTCAAATGAAAGGTATTTGAGATTAGAAAACGAATTTGATAACCTATTTTGGGGCCAAGTGTTTGGGGGACGCTTCATCGTGTAAACTCCGCTCAAAACCAATGGCAATATGGGGGTTAAATAAATGGTATTTGAGAGAAGACCACGATGCTGATATTTTTTCAGGGCCTAGAGTCTGGGGGACCACCTCACCCCCGAAAACACCCCTAAATCAGATATCATAAGAATATCGGGCCGAAATAAAGTATTTTAAGAATGGAGTATCGAAGGCCACCGTAGCGCAGAGGTTAGCATGTCCGCCTATGACGCTGAACGCCTGGGTTCGAATCCAGGCGAGACCCCTCCTAATGCTGGCTATATTTGGGAGGTACTATGCCATGTAAAACTTCCCTCCAAAGAGGTGCCGCACTGTGGCACGCCGTTCGGACTCGGCTATAAAAAGGAGGCCCCTTATCATTGAGCTTAAACTTGAATCGGACTGCACTCATTGATATGTGAGAAGTTTGCCCCTGTTCCTTAGTGGAATGTTCATGGGCAAAATTTGCATTTACAAGAATGGAGTTCACCTTACATCCAAACTTAAATTCGTAGACCAATAAAGATCATAAGGGATTCAGATAAAGGCACTTATATTGCTAAACGGTTTGTCAAGCGATATACTATTTTCGTACCATGGTATTTCACTAAAAGCTCTTTAATTGTGGAAAATAAATATTCCAAGGAAAATTTTGTTCCATATAAAGTAAAAGAAGGCGCAGCGAAGCGGGCCCGGGTCAGCTAGTTTTCAATAAAAAACACCTTTTGGCAATATTTGTTTAAGTTTCACAAGCTTTAAGGCAAATCAATTAAAAAATTAAAAGCATACGGATGCACTTAATGATTTTAAATCATTTCACACGAATTCGCTCTCAATTATAAACTCATAAAGATCATACGTCACACATTGTTGATACCAGTATGAATGCAGCCATTCACGCAATTCTCAGATTAATGTCAATTGGATTAACTATAAAATCCGGTATAAAAAAGAAGCATATTAAAACAAGTAAAAGCGTGCTAAGTTCGGCCGGGCCGAATCTTATATACCCTCCACCATGGATCGCATATGTCGAGTTCTTTTCCCGGCATCTCTTCTTAGGCAAAAAAAGGATATAAGAAAAGATTTGCTCTGCTATTAGAGCGATATCAAGATATGGTCCGGTTTGGACCACAATTAAATTATATGTTGGAGACCTGTGTAAAATGTCAGCCAATTCGAATAAGAATTGCGCCCTTTGTGGGCTCAAGAATTTAAATAGAGAGATCGATTTATATGGGAGCTATATCAGGCTATAAACCGATTCAAACCGATAAACACGTATGTTAATGGTCATGAGAGAATCCGTCGTACAAAATTTCAGGAAAATCGGATAATAATTGCGACCTCTAGAGGCTCAAGAAGTCAAGATCCCTGATCGGTTTATATGGCAGCTATATAAGGTTATGAACCGATTTGAACCATATTTAGCACAGTTGTTGGATATCATAACAAAATACTACGTGCCAAAATTCATTCAAATTGGATAAGAATTGCGCCCTCTAGAGGCTCAAGAAGTCAAGACCCAAGATCGGTTTATATGGCAGCTATATCAGGTTATGGACCGATTTGAACCATACTTGGCACAGTTGTTGGATATCGTAACAAAACACGTCGTGCAAAATTTCATTCCAATCGGATAAGAATTGCGCACTCTAGAGGCTCAAGAAGTCAAGACCCAAGATCGGTTTATATGGCAGCTATATCAGGTTATGGACCGATTTGAACCATACTTATCACAGTTGTTGGATGTCATAACAAAACACGTCGTGCAAAATTTCATCCCAATCGGATAAGAATTGCGCACTCTAGAGGCTCAAGAAGTCAAGACCCAAGATCGGTTTATATGGCAGCTATATCAAAACATGGACCGATATGGCCCATTTACAATACCAACCGACCTACACTGATAAGAAGTATTTGTGCAAAATTTCAAGCGGCTAGCTTTACTCCTTCGGAAGTTAGCGTGCTTTCGACAGACAGACGGACGGACGGACGGACGGACGGACGGACGGACGGACGGACAGACGGACGGACATGGCTAGATCGACATAAAATTTCATGACGATCAAGAATATATATACTTTATGGGGTCTCAGTCGAATATTTCGAGTAGTTACAAACAGAATGACGAAATTAGTATACCCCCCATCTTATGGTGGAGGGTATAAAAATCTATATTTAAATGCCTTCATATATACAGCGGTCAAAAAAAGTATTCATCATTAGCAAAATTTATAATAAATTCACTTATTTTGGGTAATTGAAGAAAATTTAAAGTAAACAAATAATGCAGTTTTATGCAATAGTTTATTTTTCGTAATATGTTTTAAAATAAATTCAAAAAATAAATTTAATTAGCGCAAAAAATGCAATTTTATATAATAACACCAAAAACAGAACAAAAAAAGTATTCATCATTGATGTGCTATCATCAAAGTCAAATTCAAATATTATTTGGGAATCCCCCTTTTCTGTTTTATTTAGTAAAGGAGGCTTTGCCCTTGACAGCAAATATTTAATTTCATTGAAAATATAGTTTTTGTCAAAATGGGTCGTAAGCAAAACGAGGTTTCTGATGAGGTAAAAGTTTTGATAATAAAACACCACAGGAATGGTTTAACTCAAAAAACTATCAGTGAAATATTAAATAGACCACGATCTACTATACAATCCATCATCAGAAAGTGGACAGAAATGAAAACTGTTGACAATAAACCAAGATCTGGTCGACCAAAAGCACTTTCAGTTGGAGATGTGCGTTGGCTAGCGCGGCAAGTTCAGAAAACTCCGAAGACAAATGCGACCATTCTTCGTAAAAACACTATGGAATATTTAGGGAAGGAAGTTACTACACAAACAATTCGAAATACACTCAAAAGGCATAGTTACAGAGGCATAGTTACTGCACGTAAGAAGCCCTTTATAAATAAAATAAACCGAGTGAAAAGGCTAAACTTCGCAAAAATGTATGTAAAACAGCCCGAATCATTTTGGAAAACAGTCATTTTTGCAGGCGAGAGCAAGTTTAATCTTTTTGGGTGCGATGGAAAGGTCATAGTGTACAGAAAACCAAATACAGAGCTTGAAGGACGAAACACAGTTGCTACTATAAAACATGGTGGAGGTGGTTTAATGGTTTGGGGGTGTATGGCGGCTTCAGGAGCGGGAAATCTTGAAATTATTAATGGAGTAATGGATCATAAGTATTACATTGACATTTTAAAGAGGAATTTAAAAGATAGTGCTGTAAAACTTGGGCTTGGTAATAACTTTCAATATTATCAAGATAATGACCCCAAACATTCTGCTTTAAATACCAAGATGTGGATGCTGTATAACTGCCCCAAAGTCATTAAAACTCCTCCTCAAAGTCCCGACTTGAACCCAATTGAACATCTTTGGGAACATCTCGAACGCAAATTGAGAACGCGCAATTTTTCGAGCAAGAGTCAAATGCAACAGGTGATAATGGAGGAATGGACTAATATAGACCAAAATATAACCGCTAAATTAGTCCAATCGATGTCAAACCGTTTAAAAGAAGTTATAAGACGCGGTGGTCGAATAACAAAGTATTAATTTTTTTAAATTATGTTATTTATTTTTTTGTTTTTTTGCAATGATGAATACTTTTTTTGTTTAATTTTTTGTGTTCAGCTGTAAAATGGCCCTTTTTGTTACAATAAATACTATTTTTTTCTTTAAAAACAATGAAATTGTGTTCATATATATCACACAAGCACTACTGCATCATTAGTTTAATATGTTTTTATTCCAATTGTCTTTTGTAGACTTATTAAAAAAAAAACATTGAATGATGAATACTTTTTTTGACCGCTGTATCTCAAACTTAGATTCTGCGATATAATTGAATGAATTGAAAAGCAACTGAAAAAAAGTCAAATAAAAATTTAATTATTTATTTATATATGTGTCACAGTGTTGACACCAAATGAACTTTTCATTCAAAAATTAAACGAAGGCGAAGAAAAAAAAGTCCATAAAAAAATTCTGCTGTGAATAATGTCTGTTTTTAGGAACAAAAAAAAAATGATATGGGCTCTCCCTGGATGGTCACGATTAATAAATTATGACTTTTTGACAAATTAGCATGGCCTTTTGTTTTCTATAAAACATAAAATTAAATTTTAAATAACCATGGCACGATTTAAGGGAATGTTGGAGCTGTTAGTTGACGATAAAAAAAAAAATCTGGGATTTTACGTAAGATCATATTTTACTATTTGTAGAGTTGTTGAAGTTGTTGTTGTTTTCTTCAAGCATTTGACAAATGAATTTTATCGCCTATTTTGTAGTTCATTGTGAATTCATTCAAACACCCTCTACTTGCTTTGGGAGCAAGAAAAAAAACTTTTTAATGCCTCCATGTGCCTTGCACCAAACCAATGTCACACTCAACAGGAAGTTTGGAAAAAAATGTAGTTTTATCAACTATTTTAGTTTTCTACGCAAGGCTGCACTGGTTTTTTGTGTTTTTTTTTTATTCCAGATTAGTTTACAGAAGCATGAAACATTTGTGTATGCCAGCCAACACTTTGGCAAATTTTTACTAAAGCGGTATAAGCAATGAGATGAGATTATTAAAGTTAAAAACAAATTAATTTCATACAAATGGTGACAAATTGTTGAGAAAGTAAAAGTGAGTGGTGTGGTACAGAAAATAATTTAAAAAAACCAGTAAGGAAGGGCAAAAGTCGGGCGGTGTCGACTGTATTATACCCTACACCTACCCTATAAGTACAATGTGGGAGCTTATCCAATTCTGGACCAATTTTGATGGACCTCGGCGAGCAAAAATATGTTCAAACTGTAATAACTATGGTTGACAAATGACAACATTATTGGATATTACCCAAAATCTGACGAACATATATATGGGAGCTATATCTAATTCTGAACCGATTTCGAGCAAACTTTTTCAGTCATCGGGAAAGCGTTGTGCATAATTTTTGGCAAGATTGGTCAATAAATGGGCTTGCTGTGACTCTAAGAGTGAAAATCGGGCGATATATATATATATATATGAGAGGTATATCTAAATCTGAACCGATTTTCATGAAATTCACCAGTAATAACGAGAGTCATAAGAAAATCCTTCCCGCAAAATTTCGAGAGATTCGGTTAAAAAATGAGCACTTTCTTGTAATATTTCTCAAAATCGGACGAAAATATATATGGGAGCTATACTTAAATCTGAACCGATTTCAGCAAACTTTGCAGATACTGTGACAGTCGTCGAGGAAAGCGTTTTGCATAATTTTTGGCAAGATTGGTCAATAAATGCGCTTGCTGTGACTCTAGGAGTGAAAATCGGGCGATATATATATATGAGAGGTATATCTAAATCTGAACCGATTTTCATGACATTCGCGAGTAATGTGGAGAATCACTAGAAAATCCTTCCTGTAAAATTTCTAGAGTATCGGTTAAAAAATGAGCACTTTCTTGTAATATATCTCAAAATCGGACGAACATATATATGGGAGCTATACCTAAATCTGAACCGATTTCAGCAAATTTATCAGATACCGTGGCAGTCATCGAGGAAAGCGTCTTGCATAATTTTTGGCAAGATTGGTCAATAAATGCGCTTGTTGCGACTCTAGGAGTGAAAATCGGGCGATATATATATATGAGAGCTATATCTAAATATGAACCGATTTTCATGACATTCGCGAGTAATGTGGACTCACTAGAAAATCCTTCCTGTAAAATTTCTAGCGAATCGGTTAAAAAATGAGCACTTTCTTGTAATATATCTCAAAATCGGACGAACATATAAAGGGTGATTTTTTTGAGGTTAGGATTTTCATGCATTAGTATTTGACAGATCACGTGGGATTTCAGACATGGTGTCAAAGAGAAAGATGCTCAGTATGCTTTGACATTTCATCATGAATAGACTTACTAACGAGCAACGCTTGCAAATCATTGAATTTTATTACCAAAATCAGTGTTCGGTTCGAAATGTGTTCATTCACCGTAACGTTGCGTCCAACAGCATCTTTGAAAAAATACGGTCCAATGATTCCACCAGCGTACAAACCACACCAAACAGTGCATTTTTTGGGATGCATGGGCAGTTCTTGAACGGCTTCTGGTTGCTCTTCACTCCAAATGCGGCAATTTTGCTTATTTACGTAGCCATTCAACCAGAAATGAGCCTCATCGCTGAACAAAATGTGTCAAAATTTCGAACCGAACACTGATTTTGGTAATAAAATTCAATGATTTGCAAGCGTTGCTCGTTAGTAAGTCTATTCATGATGAAATGTCAAAGCATACTGAGCATCTTTCTCTTTGACACCATGTCTGAAATCCCACGTGATCTGTCAAATACTAATGCATGAAAATCCTAACCTCAAAAAAATCACCCTTTATATGGGAGCTATACCTAAATCTGAACCGATTTCAGCAAATTTCTCAGATATCGTGGCAGTCATCGAGGAAAGCGTCTTGCATAATTTATGGCAAGATTGGTCAATAAATGCGCTTGCTGTGACTCTAGGAGTGAAAATCGGGCGATATATATATATGAGAGCTATATCTAAATATGAACCGATTTTCATGAAATTCACGAGTAATGTGGAGAGTCATAAGAAAAATCCTGCCTGAAAAATATCGAGAGAATCAGTTAAAAAATGAGCACTTTCTTGCAATATTTCTCCAAATCGGACCAAAATATATATGGCAGCTATACCTAAATCTGAACCGATTTCAGCAAACTTCTCAGATACTGTGGCAGTCGTCGAGGCAAGCGTTTTGCATAATTTTTGGCAATATTGGTCAATAAATGCGCTTGCTGTGACTCTAGGAGTCAAAATCGGGCGATATATATATATGAGAGCTATATCTAAATATGAACCGATTTTCATGAAATTCACGTGTAATGTGGAGAGTCATAAGAAAATCTTTCCTGCCAAATTTCAATAGAATCGGGTCGCAAATGACCATTTTATTGCATTATTACAGCAAATCGGATGAACATATATATGGGAGCTATTTCCAAATCTGAACCGATTTTCATGAAATTCACCTGTAATATCGGGAGTCGTAAGAAAATCTTTACTGCTAAATTTCGAGAAAATCGGGCAACAAATGACCATTTAATTGCAGTATTACTGCAAATCGGACAAACATATATACGGGAGCTATATCCAAATCTGAACCGATTTTTTCCAACTTCAATAGGCTTCGTCTCTAGGCTGAAAGTCACGCCCATACCAAATTTCGAGAATATCGGTTAACAAATGACCATTTTATTGCAGTATTACTGCAAATCGGACAAACATATATACGGGAGCTATATCCAAATCTGAACTGATTTTTTCCAATTTCAATAGGCTTTGTCTCTAGGCCAAAAAACAAGCCCATACCGAATTTAAAGACAATCGGATAAAAATTGCGACCTGTAGTTTGTACACATATTAACATGGACAGACAAACAGACGGACAGACAGACAGACGGACATAGCTAAATCGAGTAAAAATTGCGCTTTCCAGTGGCTCAGAGTGTCAAATTGGGAGATCGGTTTATATGGCAGCTATATCAGGTTATGACGACTTGGACCATTTAGACGATGTACGCAAAATTTCAACTAAAATGGGCAAGAATTGCGCCCTCTAGAAGCTCAAGAAGTCTAACCGGTTTGTATGGCGGCTATATCAGGTTATGGACCGATTAGGACCATAGTTAGCACAGTTGTTGGAAGTCATTCCTCAACGTTATGTGCAAAATTCAGAAATCTGCTAAATCGAATAAGAATTGCGCCCTCTAGAAACTCAAGAAGTCAAGACCCTAGATCGGTTTATATGCCAGCTATATTAGGATATGAACCGATTTGATCCATACTTAGCAAAGTTGTTGGAAGTGATACCAAAACACCACGTGCAAAATTTCAGTCAAATCGGATAACAATTGCGCCCTCTAGATGCTCAAGAAGTCAAGACCCGAGACTGGTTTATATGGCAGCTATATCAAAACATGAACCGATTAGGCCCATTTAAATCCCAACCGACCTACAATAATAAGATATATTTGAGCAAAATTTCAAGCGTCTATCATTACTCCTTCGAAAGTTAGAGTGCTTTCGACAGGCGGACATGGCTAAATCGACTGGAAGAAATAATAGGCTGTATAATTTTTTCATATTGGAAGGGGGGCGGACCCTCCCCTTTACCACAAATGATCGACCCAAAACTAAAAGTTACCAGATCGGAACAATATGGGACTCAAATGAAAGGTATTCAGGAGTAGACTACGAATTTAATATTAAAAATTAGGTCCAAGTAACTGGTGGGCCGCCCCGACCCCAAAACCCCCTAAAATAGATTTAATGGACCCTCCCTCCCTTTTACCACAAGTGTGCGACCCAAAAATAAAAGTGAACAGATCGGGACAATATGGGACTCAAATGAAAGGTATTCAGGAGTAGACTACGAATTTCTTATAAAAATTAGGTCCAAGTAACTGGGGGGCCGCCCCAACCCCCAAACCCCCTAAAATAGATTTAATGGACGCTCCCCTTTACCACAAATGTGCGGCCCAAAAATAAAAGTGAACAGATCGGGACAATATGGGACTCAAATGAAAGGTATTCAGGAGTAGACTATGAATTTCATATTAAAAATTGGGTACAAGTAACTGGGGGGCCGCCCCGACCCCAAAACCCCCTAAAATAGATTTAATGGACCATTCCCTTTACCCCAAATGTGCGACCCAAAAATAAAAGTGAACAGATCGGAACAATATGGGACTCAAATGAAAGGTATTCAGGAGTAGACTATGAATTTCATATTAAAAATTGGGTACAAGTAACTGGGGGGCCGCCCCGACCCCAAAACCCCCTAAAATAGATTTAATGGAGCCTCCCCTTTACCACAAATGTGCGACCCAAAAATAAAAGTGAACAGATCGGAACAATATGGGACTCAAATGAAAGGTATTCAGGAGTAGACTACAAATTTCATATAAAAAATTGGGTACAAGTAACTGGGGGGCCGCCCCGACCCCAAAACTCCCTTAAATAGATTTAATGGACGATAATGACAATATGCGAGTTTAATTAAAGGTATACTGGAGTAGATTACGAATATGGTCAGAAAGGAGGTATAGGTTATATAATTTTTTGATATTGGAAGGCGGCGGACCCTCCCCCGTTAGCCAAAAACACCATCAAAAATCAAAAGTGGACCTATAAGCACAATATAGGTATCAAATGAAAACTATTGAAGAGTAGAATACGAATACGGTATTAAAAATTGGGTCCAAGTACACAGAAAGTCGCCCTAACCCCAAAACTCTTACAAGGTGACAAATAGAACGTTCATAACAATATGGGGTTCAAATAAAAGGTATTCGGGTGTAGATTAAGAATCTGCTATACAAATTCAAGTCGAAGTATAGGGGATATCCTCAACCCCCAAATGGGCATATTAGCCAATCACGACTATATGGGACTCGGATCGTTTGTTTGTTCCGTATAGACTCAAAATCGGCAGATCTGATCTTCTCGAAATTTTCACATATTGTGTCAGTTGGTCTGGAGGATACATAGACTTTAAAATTTTTCGATATAGGAAGGGGGCGCACCCTCCTCCTTACCCCAAAAACACCGCCCAAAATCAAAAGTGGACCGTTCAGAACAATATGGATATCGAATGAAAGGTATTGGAGAGTAGAATACAAATATGGTATTAAAATTTGAGTCTAAGTGCCTAGCGGGTCGCCCCAACCCCAAAACTCCCCTAAACAGACATATTGGACGCTCATATCAATATGGGACTCAAATGAAGGGTATTCGGAAGTAGATTACGAATCTGGCATACAACATCAGAACGACGTACAGGGGGTCACCTCACCCCCCAAAAAAAGCTCCAAATAGGCATAAGAACCATTATGACTACATGAGACTCGGCTGGAGCGATTTTCTCAAAATTTTCACAGATTGCGTAGGTTCGTCTGGAATGAAACATAGGCTTAATAGTTTTTACATATCGGATGGGGGCGGACCCTTTCCCCTACACCAAAAACGCCACCCAAAACCAAAAGTGAAACGATGGGCACAATATGGGTATCAAATGGAATGTATTGGAGACTAGAAAATGAATATCGTATTAAAATTTGGGTCCAAGTACCCAGCGGGCCGCCTCAAAACCAAAACTCCTCTTAAGAGATATATTGGGTTGCCCAAAAAGTAATTGCGGATTTTTTAAAAGAAAGTTAATGCATTTTTAATAAAACTTAGAATGAACTTTAATCAAATATCCTTTTTTTAACTTTTTTTCTAAAGCAAGCTAAAAGTAACAGTTGATAACTGACAGAAGAAAGAATGCAATTACAGAGTCACAAGCTGTGAAAAAATTTGTCAACGCCGACTATATGAAAAATCCGCAATTACTTTTTGGGCAACCCAATATTAAATGTTCCTGTCAATATGGGACTCAAATGAAAAGTATTCGGCAGTAGATTACAAATATAGCATACAAATTTAGGTTCAAGTCATGAAAGGTCGCCCCACCACCAAATACCCCAAAATAGGCTTATTAGTGGACCGCGACTATATGGGACACAAATGAAAGGTATTTGGGAGAAAATTACGAATTATGACATTAAAATTTGCGTTCAAGTCTAGGTGGCGCTTTTCCTCCTACAAATACGTCAAATGGGTAAATTGACCCATTATCACAATTTGGGACTCAAATGAAAGGTAATTGAGAGTAGAAAACGGGTTTAGTATCCAATTTGCAGCCAAGTGTTTGGGGGTACGCCCTAAAGCACCCCCTAAACTGAACTTCATTTCCGACTATGGCAATATGGAGCTCAAATCAACGGTATTTGGGAGTAAAGAACGAATTTGATAGCACGAAGCTTATATTTACTTTAAGGGCCAAGTGTCTGGGTGGCCACCCCAATCCCTAAATACCCCCTAAAACGGAAGTATTTACCAATAAAGAAAAGCATTTGGGAGTAGAGTTAAAATTTGACCAGGAACAGAGCAGGGATAAATTTCTCACACATCAATGAGTGCTTTCCGATTCAAGTTTAAACTCAATGATAAGGGACCTTTTTCATAGCCATCGCAAATGTCGCCAGCGGTTAGAGGGAATACCCATCGCTTCAAATTTTGTCCGATATTCTCGCCAGGATTCGAACGCAGGCATTCAGCGTCATTGGCGGACTTAGGGATAAAGTGGCACGAATTCGATATCCACATTCAGATATTAGAGAGTTAAAGAAGGCTCAGCGGAGCGGACCCGATTCGCCTAGTTTCCTATATAAATGAAATATCGATAAAACTTCCTATAAAAATGAAATTTTCACAAAATTTTCTATAAAAAATGCATCTTTCTTAGATTTTTCTTTTCTTCTTCTATCATTCCTTCTGTCTTTAGTATATACGGTACTCACATTTCCTAAATTTAAATTTTTTGTCATTCCAGACTTCTTTGTTCTTTACACTGTTTATGTTTCCAATTAAGGCCAACACCATATGTTAAAAATGAACATTGCACAAGAAAAAAAAAGGCCTGACATGAGAAAAAACTCACAAACACATACTTGAAGCATACCCAAATTGTTTAGAAGGATAAATTGAGGATTTTGCCTGGCACAGGCAAATGGTTTAGGTTTTCGGAGGGACAAAATGACCAAAGTGTAACTCAGATTAAAATTAGTTTTTGCATACATCAACACATGGTGACCAAGAAGGAAAGATGACGTCTACTCCTAAAAAACACATACAGAGACTAAAATATTCAAATTTGAAAATCTTATGACGGTTACAGCAATAGAGAGGATGATGTGATGTGATGCGATGCGATTTGACGCAAAGCCAATGGCATCATAAAATTTTGGGGTTTTTTAGGGTCGCTTTGGTTTTTTGGTAACATTTTGCTCTTTTTTTTTGGACTTTATAAAACTTTCATAAAATTAAATAAGCTTGGAGGCTCTTTTTTAATTTTTTGTTTTGCTTGAATTTACATTTTCCTCTTTTTGTAGGTTCTTTCTGGCTGATGTCGTTTAGTGTTTTGGGCTCGTCTGCCATACACATATTGGTGATGTTCATTCTTACGTCACTTTAATGCCGTTTTTTAGACACATAAAACGAAATACTTTGCCTTTATTGTGGCCTACCTTGTGGTATCACTTGTTTGGTTTTCTGTTTAATGGAGAAAATCTATTTAAAATTTTGTACATGTGTTTTGTATTTTCCTGATTTCCGTTTCTTCCCCCAAAGGGTCCCTTAGCTTTGATAAGAAATTTCGTGGAGTTGATTAAATTCGTTCCCATTGTCATCAAAATGGAAAATTTTAAATGATATTAATGGAGACATTTATTAAGACATTTAAGTTAACAAAGAACGATTTTCATCTTGGGCTTTGAGATGAGAAAGAAAGAAAAATTTAAGTTTTTTGAAAGGATATGGAAAATACTTTAAATCAAATTTTCGATAGAAAAAAAAAATAGTTTTCATTTTGTTTTTAGGTTACTGTAAGAGTGTAAACAAAATTTCACCTCAATCTCAATTTCGATTTATGAGATCTGGCGTACTTAAAAATAATGATTAGGGCGAGGATCCGTTTCCCTCTTCATATATTGAAAAATTAAGTGCCCTATTTTAACTACGGGTCCATTCTACAACATATGTGAACACTTCAAGGATATCGTTTGAGTAATTTTTGAGTCTTTATGGAACATACAACTACAAAATTTTTATATATAAGGCTGGCTAAACCCGGGCAAAGATCCCTGGAAATCGCCTATCGCGGCAGTAGAATGCATATAGTAAAGGCAAATCCACCGAAACAGCCCTTCACGACCTAGTCGGCTACATAGAGGGTTCTTTCGCTATTGATGGTGCCATTGAAGGTGCTTTCAATGATGTAAAACCGGCGTCAATCATGAAGGAGTTGGAGTTTCTAGGCATTAACTCTACCGTAAGAAAGTTTATTAATAGCTTACTTACAAAAAGATGCACTACGGCAAGCTTGGGATCTGTTGATCTAAAAATAATGGGTCAGCAGAGGAACACCTCAAGGAGGTGTACTGTCTCCTCTACTTTGGAAAATAACTATTAACAATATATTATTGTCTATGGAAGAAAAAGGCGTAAAAATGGCTCTAAGAGATATACTTCAGGAAGCTCTACCTGCAACAGCAAAGTGGGCTACCGAAAATGGTCTGGGTATAAATCCGTGCAAGACAGAAATAGTTCTTTTCAGCAGGAGATACAAGTCGCCTACAGTGGAACCTGTCACCTTGGGTGGAGAGAATGTTCCATTTACAGAAAGCGCAAAATACCTGGATGTTTTGCTGAACAGAAAATTGAACTTCAAATCCAAAATTTTGGAAAGGCCAAGAAAGGCAACTCTTGCCCTATACACCTGCAAGAGAGCTATTGGCAAAAGTTGGGGGTTAAGACTGCGTGTCAGGCATTGGGTATATGCGACAGTTGTCAGACCTATAATGGTATATGGTGTTGTGGTCTGGTGGACGGCGCTTCAAAAATCCACCTACTGCTCAATACTTAACCGGATCCAAAGGATGGCATGTTTGTGCATCACAGCCGCACTGAGCGCTACGCCACCTGATGTTGGGCAACCCAATATGTCTTCTCAGACAGCCAGGCAGCCATAAAATCTCTGGGAAACATATTTCTGATTCCAAAAAACACCTTGACGTTCGCAGATCTCTCAGCGGGATGGCTGAACAGTTCAAAATTCACCTTTTTTTGGGTGACGGACCACAGAGATATCTCAGGGAATAATAGAGCAGACGAGCTTGCGAGACTAGGAACTACAATACCATGCACATTCCAGGGGTATGCTTCTAAGGACATGCAAGCTAAGTCTTCACGATCAGATCTGACAGGTCACTCTCTGATGGGAAAACATGCTGACAGACTGAAGGCTGCTGACACATCTGCATTGTGTGTCACCCGCACTGGCAGTCAGAAAGAGTTCCACTGTAGGTTCTCATTTTTTGAGCACTTGTCTGATTTAGTATATGCAAACATTCGAAAGTAAGCGTGCTTTACATAGACGGACAGACATGTGGGGATATATATATATATATATATATATATATATATATATATATGTATATATATATATATATATATATAAAGCTATGGGCTTTAAATTTTGCACAAATACTTCCTATTTGAGCAGATCAGCTGGATTGTATATGGGCCATATAAGTCCATATTTTGATATAGCTGCCATATAAACCGATCTCAGATCTTGCCTTATTGGGCCTCCTTAGGACGCAATTCTTATCTGATTTGCCTGCAATTTTGCATGAAGTGTTTGTTTTGACTTTCAGTTACTGTGCTAATCGGTTCAAAACCTGATATAGCTCCCACATCTACCGATCTCCCGATTATACTTCTTGGCCATCTAGAGGACGTAATTCTTCTCGGATTTGGCTGAAATTTTGCACAGTGACTTTCTCTATGACCTTCAACATATTTCTCAAATATTGTCTGAATCGTTCTATGTCTATAAGGAGCTACCACGTTCAAACCTGGACGTCTATAACCTGATATAGCTCCAATAACAATTTTTATAAATTTTTCTTTGTTTACCTATAGAGATACCAGGAAAAGAACTTGACAAATGCGATCCATGGTGAAGGGTATATAAGATTCGGCCCGTCCGAATTTAGCACATTTTGCTTGTTTATTGGTTGCCCAAAAAGTAATTGCGGATTTTTTAAAAGAAAGTAAATGCATTTTTAATAAAACTTAGAATGAACTTTTATCAAATATACTTTTTTTACACTTTTTTTCTAAAGCAAGCTAAAAGTAACAGCTGATAACTGACAGAAGAAAGAATGCAATTATAGAGTCACAAGCTGTGAAAAAATTTGTCAACGCCGACTATATGAAAAATTCGAAATAACTTTTTGGGCAACCCAATAGTTTAATTGTACCCACCACCATAAGAGCGGGGTATACTAATCTAGTCATTCCGCTTGTAGCTCAAATTATTCGTCTAAGATCCCATAAATTATATATATTCTCGATCGTCTCGGCGTTTTGAGACGATCTTGCCATGTTCGTCCGTACGTCTGTCGAAATTACACTAGCGGCCGAACGCGTAAAGCTAGCCGCTTGAAATTTTGCACAGATACTTAATATTGATGTAGGTCATTGGGGATTGCAACTGGGCCATATCACTTCAGATTTAGATATAGCTCACATATAAACCGATCTCCCGATTTGACTTCTTGATCCCCTGGAAGCCTCAATTTTCATCCGATTTGGCTGGAATTTTGCGCATAGTGTTCCGTTATGACTTCCAACAACTGTGCCAAGTACGGTCTAAATCGGTCTATAACCTGATATAGCTCCCATCTAAACCGATCTCCCGATTTGACTTCGTGAGCCCCTGGAACCCATAACTAATGTTCCATTTGGCTGAAATTTTGCACATAGTGTTTTGTTGTGACTCCCAATAACTGTGCCAAGTACGGTGCAAATCGGTCTATAAACAGATATATTGGGTTGCCCAAAAAGTAATTGCGGATTTTTTAAAAGAAAGTAAATGCATTTTTAATAGAACTTAGAATGAACTTTTATCAAATATACTTTTTTACACTTTTTTTCTAAAGCAAGCTAAAAGTAACAGCTGATAACTGACAGAAGAAAGAATCCAATCACAGAGTCACAGGCTGTGAAAAAATTTGTCAACGCAGACTATATGAAAAATCCGTAATTACTTTTTGGGCAACCCAATAGCTCCCATATTTCAGCAGAATCCATGGTGGTGGGTTTCTAAGATTCGGGCGGCCGAACTTTGCATGCTTTTACTTGTTTTTTTATTGTTTTCATTTAGTTTTTGTTTTTTTTATTTCTATTTTCATTGATTTCGTTTTTTTATTCATTTTTTTTTTATTTTAACTTTTTTTTTTCATTTTGTTTTTAATTTTTTTTGTGTTATTTTTCCATTTTTTATACATTTTCTTATTTCTTCTCTTCTTACCATATTTTTCAACTATATTTGCTCTTTTCCTCACCTATTTTTCATTTCCATTTCGCTTTTCTTCTCTTACTCAACTCTAGAAATAGGTCTCTTCTGATTCATAGGCAGTTCCTCCAAAAGCAATAAAAGTGACATTTACACAATTTATATGGGCTACTTGTCCGTCTGTCCGTGAGTCTGTCCCATTGCAATGTGTCGCATTTAGACATTAGGAAAATTTGTAGTCAGCATGAATTAATCAATAGATTGCTATGCCTCCATGGGCCAAATGAATGAAAATTTTCGTGCTAAACCACTTGAGATTTTCCCAAAGAGGCCGAGGAGGAGCGAGAAGTAAATACACCATGGATATCTAAAACACAATTAAATAAACCATTTGTTACAATTTTCTTTTTGTTTTGTTTGGCTTTCAACAATTTAAGTGTGTTATAGGCAATTGTCTTCAAATTAAGTGCATCGACCACTTTGTCTTGGTATTGAAGAAAAATTGACTTTTCGCCTTAAGCAACAATTGTCTAGTCATTTGGTGGTTGATGGTGGTGTTGGCTCTCCCTAATTCATTCATCATATATTTACAAATAAATATTGTTCGCTAAATTGTTTTATTTTCGAGTCCAGCACACCAATGGGATTGGGTGCTGTTTTTCTCACTCACTTACGCACTGCACTCACTATTTTCGCCCCCACCCAGACAATTGATGTTGAGGGCTTTAATTTTAGTTCAATTGTCATAGGTCAGTTGTAAAAATGTTCTGTTCTGGGGACAATTTTATGTTGAACGATATGTTAGTCACTCGTATTGCTATGTGTTTTGTGTTTGTTTTCAGTTGACTCATTTCGCGCTTCAATTGAAATCGAAAAGCAAAAAATAATTGGGATACGGATGAAGGCATTCATTTCCTCGGCTTGAGGGACATTGTACTTAAGGGCAAAGGTCAATTTTATACAAACATTGGAATTATTTTTGGCAAAATCGTAAACCAAGCGGAAAATTAAAAAATTGGTTTTGTTTTTGGCTCCATTTAATAGTTTTAATAAATTATTCATAGGCATAAAAATGTTTAAAGAGCTTGTAATTCTGTCATTCAATTTTTTTTTAATTTTAAAATAAAATCCTTTTTTTTTTGTTTTTATAAAAAGTTACTGTCAATTTTTATACATTTTCCATATAACAATAATAGCGTTTCAAATTCTCCCATGTCTATTATGTTGATTAATGGCTTAACACAATAATCCACTTATTCAATAACAGCTTGATTAATGTTTACACAATTGGTAATTGATGTATTCGAATACAAATAGTAACAGTCAATAAATTAAATGAAAATAGAAAAAAATGCTTAATTGAACTTAAATTAATTTTGAGTTAATTATTATGAAAACAATAGAAGAAAGATATAAAAACGGAAAAATTTAAGTTTTGTAATAGATAAGAAAAAAGATTATTGTGCGTGAAGACGTCAAGAAATTTGTTTTTGACATCTATTTTTACAGAAAACTATTTTGCACGATGTGTTTCGGAGCACTCTAAAATGGCTAAGTTGATGCCCAGAATGAAGATTTTAAGGGTCAAAGGTCCTTCTTGATACCACATTTATAATTTAAAGATTTTAAATTTCGATAAATATTATAATTTTTGATAAAAAAATTAAATGATCGACAAAAATTTAAATTTTCGATAAAAATTTAAGTTTTCGATAAAAATTATTTTCGCATATTAAAATTTTTATCGAAAATTTAAAATTTGTACCAAAAATTTTAATGAAAAATTTAAATTTTTATCGAAAATTTAAATATTTATTAAAATTTTTATCGAAAATTTAGATTTTTGCCAAAAATTTAAATTTTTATCGAAAATTACAAATTATTATCGAAAACTTAAATCTTCATTTTTATCAAAAATTTTAAATTTTTATTTATTTTTTTTGATAAAAATTTAAATGTTTGATAAAACATTTAAATTTAAAACAAAAATTTAAATTTTCGATAAAAATTTAAATTTTCGTTAAAAATTTAAGTTCAAATTTTATAATTTTTGATTAAAAAATTAAATGTTCGACAAAAATTTAAATTTTCGATAAAAATTTAAGTTTTCGATAAAAATTATTTTCGAATATTAAAATTTTTATCGAAAATTTAAATTTTGTACCAAAAATTTTTATGAAAAATTTAAATTTTTATCGAAAATTTAAATATTTATTAAAATTTTTATCGAAAATTTAGATTTTTGCCAAAAATTTAAATTTTTATCGAAAATTACAAATTATTATCCAAAATTACAAATTTTTATCGAAAATTTAAATCTTCATTTTTATCAAAAATTTTAAATTTTTATTTATTTTTTGATAAAAATTTAAATTTTTGATAATACATTTAAATTTAAGATAAAAATTTAAATTTTCGATAAAAATTTAAATTTTCGATAAAAATTTAAGTTTAAATTTTATAATTTTTGATTAAAAAAATAAAAGTTCGACAAAAATTTAAATTTTCGATAAAAATTTAAGTTTACGATAAAAATTTTTTTCGAATATTAAAATTTTTATCTAAAATTTTAAAATTTATCTAAAGTAAAATTTTTATCAAAAATTTAAATTTTTATCGAATATTTATATATTTATCGAAAATTTAAAATTTTTATCTAAAATTTAAAATTTTCATCGAAAATTTAGATTTTTGTCAAAAATTTAAATTTTTTATCGAAAATTACAAATTTCTATAGAAAATTAAAAATTTTTATCAAAAATAAAAACTTTTATCGAAAATTTTAATTTTCATTTTTATCGAAAATTTAAAATTTTTATTTATTTTATCGATAAAAATTTAATTGTTTGAAAAAACAATTAATTTTAGATAAAAATTTCAATTTTTGATAAACATTTAAATTTTCGATAAAAATTTATTTTTTTGGTTAAGAATTTTAATATTTGATATGAAATTTTAATTTTCGATAAGAATTTAAATTTTCCATACAAAATTTAAATTTTCGATAAAATTTTAAATATCCAAAAAAAATTTAAATTTTTGATCCAAAATTTAAATTTTTTATAAAAATTTAAATTTTTTATAAAAATTTAAATTTTTTATAAAAATTTAAATTTTTTATAAAAATTTAAATTTTCGATAAAAATTTAATTTATTGGTTAAGAATTTTAATATTTGATAAAAATTTTAATTTTCGATAAAAATTAAAATTTTCTATAAAAATTAAATTATTTGATAAAAAATTGAATTATATAAAAAAATTATATTTTTGATAAAAATGCAAAATTATGCTGTCTGTGATCAAATCCATCTGCTGTCTGGCAATTTCTCTCCTGACATTCATTCTAATGGTCATTAGCTCGACTCACTCTCCTTTGGTGAAATAACGTAAAACTAAAATTGTCAATACAAATTTAAATTTCCTGTTAAAATTCTGTTTGTGATACCAAATCATAATAATAAAAAAAAATTTTTTGGCAAAATGTAGTTGTTCGAAAAACACTACATTTTTCGATAAATCTAATGAAAAACTAAAATTGTCGATCAACGTCATATAATTTGTTATCAACAATTTAGATTGTTACCGAAATTTTAAATTTTTATCGAAAAGTCAGAATGTCTTTTCAGTATTACTATGGGACACATAGGACTTCGGGGGCACTTATGTAGAATAGGTGCGGCAAGTGACAGCGTGTGTAGGTGTAACGTTGTAACCTTTCGTAAATCAATGACCCAATATCACCCAACTTAAGGACATATAATGGAAAACGATTAAGCATTTTGTGAGCTGCACAGATTTCCTGGCATAGATCTCTTAGGGCTAACGTTTCTTATTTAGAGCGCACTACAAGCTGATTACTGGTTTAAGTGTATGTCCGTATGTCCATAGCGGCATGGAACGAATTCGCACCCTTCTTTTTAGCCTAACGTAGGTAAATATTGGCTACAAATTAAAAATTAAAATTTTTGATCGACGATTTAATTTTTTATGAATAAACAATTTGTTTTTATCAAAACTAAAATTTTCATAAAAAATTTTTATTATATATAAAATGTTTGTCATATATAAAATTTTTGTCAAATATAAAATTCTTATGAAAAGAATCTAAATCTTTTCAATAGTCAAATCTTTCCGCTGAACAAAATTCTCAATGTCATAACGCACGACCCTGAAGCCATCACACCTAATATGGTGGAAAAGCCTTCTAACCAAAGACGAAACGCGTCCCATAGTGGTTGGTGTGTGTTGCTATCGTTGAGAAACAAACAAAAATTGTAAAATTTAATGATCTCACCCTAACAGGCAAAAAGCTTGAAAAAGGAAAAAATAATATTGTTATCGAAAAATAATACTGTTATAGGTAAATAATATTGATATCGAAAAATAATATTGCTATCGAAAAATAATATTGCTATCAAAAAATAATATTGTTATCAAAAAAGAAAACTGCTATCGAAAATTTAAATTGTTATCGAAACAATACTGTTATCAAAATTTGTAGTTTTATACAAAATGAAAATTTGTTATTCATATATATAAATTTAAGAATTAAGAATTTCAAGAAATAAAACTGTTATCGAAATTTAAAATTGTTATCGAAAAATAATTTTGTTATCGAAATTTTAACAAAAATTAAAAACTTTTAACTAAAATTTTTGTCATATATTTAAATTTCAAATTTTAAGAATTTCGTTAATAATACAAAATTACGATTACTTTTATAAAAGTTAGATCATTAACATTTTTAATTAATTTTCTTTTGATAATAGGCTTAGTATCGATAAAAAGTATTTTTGCTGCAAATGAAATTAATCGAAAGAGCTACATATATCTAAATCTGGACGGACGACAGTTGTTTAAAATATTATTTGTTATCGAAAAATAAAACTGTTATCGGAAAATAATACTGTTATCGAAAAATAATATTGCTATCGAAAAATAATATTTTTATCAAAAACTAAAACTTATCCTTTAATTTTTACTTTAATTTTACCCAAATGAAAGACTTTTAATTAAAATTTTTTGCATATATTTAAATTTAAAAAATTAAGAATTTCGATAATAATACAAAATTCCGATTACCTTTATAAAAGTTTGTTCATTAAAATTGTTGATTAAATTTTTTCTTTTGATAACAGACTAAGTATCGATAAAAAGTATTTTTGCTGCAAATGAAATTAAGCGATAGAGCTACATATATCTACAGGGTGGCTGATGAAAGCCGCTACCAAAAAAAAATGTAATAACTTTTTTTCTATTTAATAATAATAATTTAATAATTAATTTAATTAATTAATTAATTAATTTAATTAATAATAATTTAATAATTAATTTAATAATTTAATTTAACATGAATAAAAGAAAAATGTATTCCATACACCGAAAAAAAAATGTAGCAATATTCATCATTGTAGCAATATTCATCAGCCACCCTGTATATGTGGACGGACTTTGATAAAATTTAGCACACGTACTGAGACGTCAAATAAAACACCTCACACTTAATTTTATGAACATCAAAACAAAATTGTTGCTTCTATATAGAGCTGGCAAAATATCGATGGCTCTATTGATACTATCGATATTTTAATTTTTGACTAAATATCAATTGATATTTTTTCGATGGAAAAATTAAATTTTTTTTTCCAAAATTAAACAAAAATAAGTGATGAGACCCTAAATGTATCTTTTAGGTTAGGTTGTAAAGAGGGTGCAGATATTAATCCGCCCCATGCCACTATGGACATACACCTAAGCCAGTAATCGGCTTGTTGTGCGCTCTAAAAACTATGAAGTAACCTTTAAGAAGCATTGCACCTACAGAGGGCGCAATTATTCTCCGATTAGGCTAATATTTTGCACAATGATTTCACTCACAACTTCCAAATGACTTTATTAATCTTGATTTTATTTGGTCTGTGCATTGATATTGCTTCTATATAAATCGATCTCCTGATTTTTAGTTCTCATTTTCGTTTGAAATATAGGAGTTGGGAAAATAACTATAGTATCGATACTATCGATATTTATTAAAAAAATATCGAATGTTGTGTTTATCCATAGTTTTCAGCTCTACTTCTATAGCCTTAAGAGGCCATATCGGATGTAAGATATATATAGTAACAATATAGAAATCTGTGCCGATTTTTATGACATTTTCCACTTTTATTGAAAAATGTTATTACTTTTGATGATTAATTCCTAGTCTAGAAATTGTTTTTCTAGACTAAAATTAGTCATACAAATGAAATGAAAATTAATGGTCTCTGGATTCCTGTATGAAGAGACCACCACAATGTCTAGTCACTTCCATATTGCAAAGAATTATGGCTCCCATGTTTGTGACGACGAAAGGCAACAAAAAAAAAGTCAACCATTCACGGAACTTTAAGTAAAACAGAGAAGAGCTGTCCAGACAAACAAACAAGGAAAGGTCGTTAACATCATCAACAGTGACAGTATTTGGTGTTTTTTGTTTTTTTTTCTTCATCTTGTTAACAAACAGCCAGAATATAAGAAACGCTACTATTCATTGATGTCAATTAAGAAATTGTCTTAAAAGAACAACATCTTCATCATAGTGAGAAGCAAAAGCAGAAACGATAGAGATCATTGCAAAAAGGTCCAATGATTGGAAGCGTTATGAGAATTTCACATATTTTCCACATCAAAGGCAAGGAAAGGCGGCGAAGACCTTGTGGGATGGGGGAAATGAGAAAAAAAAGCTAGCTCGAAAAGTTGGCGATAATTTGCATAAGAATGAATAGCTCTGGCACAAAACTGAACAAAAAATCTTATATTTCAAAAGTTTTTCTTGAATGTTTATTTTTTCAAATTTTGTGAAGAAATTTAATTTTAGTTTTTTTTTTTTTCAATTTTATAAAACTTTAATGCTGATGTTGTTCTTTAGTTTTTATACCCTCCACCATAAGATGGGGGGTATACTAATTTCGTCATTCTGATTGTAACTACTCGAAATATTCGTCTGAGACCCCATAAAGTATATATATTCTTGATCGTCGTGAAATTTTATGTCGATCTAGCCATGTCCGTCCGTCTGTCCGTCCGTCCGTCTGTCTGTCGAAAGCACGCTAACTTCCGAAGGAGTAAAGCTAGCCGCTTGAAATTTTGCACAAATACTTCTTTTTAGTGTAGGTCGGTTGGTATTGTAAATGGGCCATATCGGTCCATGTTTTGATATAGCTACCATATAAACCGATCTTGGGTCTTGACTTCTTGAGCCTCTAGAGTGCGCAATTCTTATCCAATTGGGATGAAATTTTGCACAACGTGTTTTGTTATGATATCCAACAACTGTGCCAAGTATGGTTGAAATCGGTTTATAACCTGATATAGCTACCATATAAACCGATCTTGGGTCTTGACTTCTTGAGCCTGTAGAGTGCGCAATTCTTATCCGATTGGAATGAAATTTCGCACGACGTGTTTTGTTGTGATATCCAACAACTGTGCCAAGTATGGTTCAAATTGGTTCATAACCTGATATAGCTGCCATATAAACCGATCTGGGGTCTTGACTTCTTGAGCCTCTAGAGTGCGCAATTCTTATCCGATTGGAATGAAATTTTGCACAACGTGTTTTGTTACAATATCCAACAACTGTGCCAAGTATGGTTGAAATCGGTTTATAACCTTATATAGCTGTCATATAAACATATCTGGGGTCTTGACTTCTTGAGCCTCTAGAGGGCGCAATTCTTATCCAATTTGAATGAATTTTGGCACGTAGTATTTTGTTATGATATCCAACAACTGTGCCAAATATGGTTCAAATCGGTTTATAACCTTATATAGCTGTCATATAAACCGATCTTGGGTCTTGACTTCTTGAGCTTCTAGAGGTCTCAATTATTATCCGATTTGGCTGAAATTTTGTACGACGGATTCTCTCATGACCATTAACATACGTGTTTATTATGGTCTGAATCGGTCTATAGGCCGATACAGCTCCCATATAAATCGATCTCTCTATTTTACTTCTTGAGCCCCCAAAGGCCGAAAATCTTATTCGAATTGGATGACATTTTACACAGGTCTCCAACATATAATTTAATTGTGGTCCAAACCGGACCATATCTTGATATCGCTCTAATAGCAGAGCAAACCTTTTCTTATATCCTTTTTTTTGCCTAAGAAGAGATGCCGGGAAAAGAACTCGACAAATGCGATCCATGGTGGAGGGTATATAAGATTCGGCCCGGCCGAACTTAGCACGCTTTTACTTGTTATTTCTTATATATATATTTCAAAAAACAAATGTTTAATAAAATTAAAGCTTATCTTTTGCTTTCACTGGTCCTGAAAACTGAACCTGAAAACTCCCTCGGTTAAATTGTCTATTGCCAGGATTTTAGTTACCTCCATCCACCCACTCCAAACATCCATTAAGATGGTATTACCTTTTAGTCCTTATGCCTTAGTACAACAACATCCCACATCCCTTAGGACCCACATATTGAAGAGTTGAAAGGGTGGGAGTTCACTGTCAGTGAACTGCATGTGCGTGTTAGCCGTTCGCACTTAATGAAAAAGGAAACCGACAACATTTTTCTTTTTTCCTTCGTTTTTGCCATAAAGGCAAATGTTGGTTTGATGGTAATTATGGTATAGACAGAGAAGGCAGTATGGGGGCAAGCAACATAAGCCATAGCTAAAAGGTTGGAAATAAAATGAAATCAACTTTATCCAGAATTGGGTGCCAAATATAATAAAAACCGGAAATAGTATACACTGTAATGGATTGGAGAGGGTGGCAATTTTACTAATTAAAAAATATTGTTCAAGTCCTTGCAATATGTACAACATTCGGCCTTTAGTAGCATAGCATGGCAACATATATCATGGTTATGGGAAATTGAGTATGTGTAGTAGATATCATGAGACTTGATTGGGACACGCGACAAAATTGTCAGCGGCTTAGCCATAAGGGAGCTTGAATTTGTTTTTATCACTTTGATCATGAACACTTTGTAGAAATCCAAGATAAGTTTTGAGAGTGCGGTGGAGAGACCAAAACTTGATGGGAAAAAAGTTGATCTGTGGACAGCATGCGAACTCCGCAACAAGTAAAACTGGCCCCGGCGAGGGTAACGATCTTTCCACGATGCGGGGGCTTAAGGGTTGAACCTAGGCTTAATGCATTCATTCAGGAGTCAACTGCCTTTCGGCGCCTTGTTCTCCCAAGTAAATACAATGACTTGCGGGTCTACCCAAAACGAAAAGTTATACAAAACAAGTAAAAGAGTGCTAAGTTCGGCCGGGCCGAATCTTATATACCCTCCACCAAGGATCGCATTTGTCGAGTTCTTTTCCCGGCATCTCTTCTTAGGCAAAAAAGGATACAAGAAAAGATTTGCTCTGCTATTAAAACGATATCAAGATATGGTCCGGTTCGGACCACAATTAAATTATATGTTGGAGACCTGTGTAAAATTTCAGAATTGCGCCCATTGGGGTCACGAAGTAAAATAGAGAGAACAATTTATATGGGATCTGTATCGGGCTATAGACCGATTCAGACCATAATAAACACGTTTGTTGATGGCCATGAGAGGATCCGTCGTACAAAATTTCAGGCATATCGGATAATAATTGCAACCTCTAGGGGTCAAGAAGTCAAGATCCCAGTCGGTTTATATGGCAGCTATATCAGGTTATGAACCGAATTGAACCATACTTGGCACAGTTGTTGGATATCATTACAGAACACGTCGCGCAGAATTTCATTCCAATCGGATAAGAATTGCGCCCTCTAGAGGCTCAAGAAGTCAAGTCCCCAGATCGGTTTATTTGGCAGCTATATCAGGTTATGCACCGATTTGAACCTAACATAGAACAGTTGTTGGAAGTCATATCGAAACACGTCGCCCAAAATTTCATTCCAATCGGAGAAGAATTGCGCCCTCTAGGAGCGGAAGAAGTCAAGACCCAAGATCGGTTTATATGGCAGCTATATCAGGTTATGCACCGATTTGAACCTAACTTAGAACAGTTGTTGGAAGTCATATCGAAACACGTCGTGCAAAATTTCATTCCAATCGGATGAGAATTGCGCCCTCTAGAGGCTCAAGAAGTCAAGACCCAAGATCGGTTAATATGGCAACTATATCAGGCTATGCACCGATTTGAACCTAACATAGAACAGTTGTTGGACGTCATATCGAAACACGTTGTGCAAAAATTTATTCGAATCGGATAAGAATTGCGCCCTCTAGAGGCTCAAGAAGTCAAGACCCAAGATCGGTTTATATGCCAGCTATATCAAAACATGGACCGATATGGCCCATTTACAATCCCAACCGACCTACACTAATAAGAAGTATTCGTGCAAAATTTCAAGCGGCTAGCTTTACTCCTTCGGAAGTTAGCGTGCTTTCGACAGACAGACGGACGGACATGGCTAGATCGACATAAAATGTCACGACGATCAAGAATATATATACTTTATGGGGTCTCAGACGAATATTTCGAGTAGTTACAAACAGAATGACGAAATTAGTATACCCCATCCTATGGTGGAGGGTACAAAAACAAACATAAGTGACAATGTTATACAGAGTAACTCGGCAGGTGTTAAATGGTCAAGAATCGGAAACCCAGCCGAATCCATGGGTTCGGCAGGAACGTAATATCCGCAGATGCCAACCTCATGTGAAACAAAACACTAAAATACTTATCCAACGACCAACAACACACTGTTTAGACAAGACAACATCAACTTGTACACTTGCGAGGATACTTGTAAAACGAATGAGGAAGCTGGAGGACAGAGTGGGCCTGGGGGTTTACATTGAGAACCCAGGGACTGAGATCTGTTTTAGACTGCCTGACCATAATACGGTCCTGCAGGCAGAGATCCGGGCGATCACGGAATGCTTGAAGTGGTGTGGTGATAGCGCGAGGATGTCGAGTGTGATTATCTTTACTGACAGTAAAATTCCCATAAGGGCAATAACAACCAGGACGGTAAGGCCACGAACAGTCTTTTAAGAAGGAGATTAACGCCTTCTCTGAGGATGGCAAAATCCGAATCGTTTGGGTGCCGGGCCATAATGGAGTAAGGGAAAATGAAAGGCAGACGATTTGGCAACAACTTTTGAAGGCCAGATGACTGCCGTCAATAAACTTGGTTATTGGATCTCAACGCAGGGGGCGTGAGACTGATCGCATATGCTGATGACGCACAGTGTGTAGAATCGAAAAACCGAACAGGGATCCACCCGAATATCTCCCGGTGGACGGATAATATGCTTCGCGACAGCATAATAAATGCAGACTTGGGAGAAAGTGTGGCCAGAAAGCGGGTGACAAAGGAGGGGTATTTTCGCTGATTTTAGAGCCTACCTGGTGATAAACGAAGTACTATTGGATCTCAGCGCAGGGGGCGTGAGACTGATCGCATATGCTGATGACGCACAGTGAGTAGAATCGAAAAACTAGAAAAAAGAGCAGAGAGAGATAACTCCTTGAAATTTGAAGTGGTAAGACTGAGGTGATATCGAGATCATATGCAAAACTTCATAAGCTTAAGTTTGTCACCTTGGTATTTCGGAATATTGTTTCGGCTGCGAAATCCTCGAAGTATAAAATACCGGATTTCAGACCCCCATCTTTGGACGGCACCACTTTGCGATTATCAAAAGCTGCGAAATACTTAGGCCTAGTCCTCGATTCGAAACTGTTCTAGAAAAGTAATACAGAGAAAAGTGCCAAAAGGTAATGGGCGCCTTCTACTCCTGCAGAAGGATGTTCGGTAGGAAGTGGGAAGATAGCCCGAAGATGATACACTGGATGTACACGCTCGTTGTGAGACTAGTGCTGATATATGGAGCACTGGCATGGCGGAAGACTGTGAAGAAGAGCACACGAACCAGGGAACTTCGAAAGGTGCAGAGACTAGCCTGCGTCGGGATCAAAGGGGCGTTAAGATTCACACCGCAAGCGAGTCTGGAGGCTATGCTGAATATACAGCTTTTGAAGTTTATATGTGCCGCTAAAGTAGTGCACCTGAGCTGAGGGAACTGAGAAAAGGCGGACACTTCGCGACTGCTCCATTTCGGTCTCAGACTACCTTTCACCAAGAACGATTCGAGAGAGGTTGCTCCGGATTCGCTTTTTAGGAAGGGAGGAGCACACGAACCAAGGAACTTCGAAAGGTGCAGAGACTAGCCTGTGTCGGTATCATGGGGTCGTTAAGATCCACACCGCAGCTGGGGCTAGTGGCGGTGCTGAATATACAGCCCTTTGAAGTTTATATACGGGTATGTGCCGCTAAAGTATTGCGCCTGAGCTGAGGGAAATGAGAAAAGGCAGACACTGCTACTGCTTTATTCTGGATACCATGGATGCAGGGGTAGGATGAGGTGGGTCTCAGACTACCTTTCACAAAGAACGATTCGGTAGAGGTTGTTCCAGATTCCCTCTTTAGGAAGGCGGGGGTGTTTTGCGGACGCTGTGTTTGAGTTGGATGATACCTCGGTCTTCACTGACGGCTCCAGGTTGGAGTCAGAGACTCTCAAACATCGGCATGTTAATTAGATTTCCGGACGAGTGTAGGTCTCTTCCAGGCAGAGGTTTATGCCATTACGTTTGCTGCAAGAGTTCGAATAATGGACCTAACAACTTCGAAACTCAAGACATAAAAAGACAGTAGGGCGGTTCTCAAGGTCTTCCATTCGAGGACGATGAGGTCCAAATGAATGGCGTTGTGTTTGGTGGCCCTGAACGTGCTTCTAGCTCATGACGTTGTGTTTGCCTGGGTTTCCGGACACGTCGGTATTCTAGGGGATCCTACAAGGCAAGCAGACCTGTGGACGGTCTTGCCCACCTGCCTACTGGACATAGTTGAGGAGATGCCCAATACGGAGGCGGTGGTAAAGTGGGAGTCTGTGGATGGATGTCGAATTGTCAGAAAACTCTGCCCAGCTGCTGACCGGAAGAGGACGAGGGAATTACTGCCCCTTTTGAAGGGGTCACTGAACACGATTACCGGAGTCATAACCGGATACTGTGCGTTAGGGTTCCGAGGATCTTGAACGTGCTTCTAGTTCATGAGGTGACTGTGTTCCCGGACACGTCGCTATTCTGTCGATGGCGGACAAGTATGACAGACGGGGATCGTCTACGGCAGGCAGACCTGTGGCCGATCTTGCACACCTACCTTTTGTCGAACTACTCAACATAGTAGAGGAGATGGCCAAGGCGGAGGCGGAGCAAGGTAGGAGTCTGTGGATGGATGTCGGATTGCAGAATACTCTGGCAAGCTGTTGACCGGAAGAGTTCGAGGGAATAACTGGCCCTTATTAAGGGGCCACAAAGTATGATTACAGGAGTCATAACCGAACACTGTGCGATAGAGTCCTGAGGGTCCTGGAAGTGCTTCAAGCTCATCAGGTGGGGAATGAAAGGGCGGACGAATATGGCAGGAGAGGATCCTCCACGGCAGGCAGACCTGTGGCCGATCTTGCACACGTGCCTTTTGTTGAATTACTGAACATACTAGAGGAGATGGCCAATGAGGGGGCGGGGCGAAATAGGAGTCTATGGATGGACAGCGGATTGCCAGTATAATCTGGCCAGCTGTTGACCGGAAGAGGACGAGGAAATGGCTCTTGTAAAGCGGTCTTTGAGTACGATTACAGATGCTATAACCGGACACTGTGCGATAGGTTCCTGAGGGTTCTGAACATGCTTCTAGCTCATGAGGTGACTGGGTTCCCGGACACGTCGCCATCTGGGGAATGAAAGGGCGGACGAGTATGGTAGACGAAAATCGTCCACGTCAGGCAGACCTGTGGCTGGTCTGGCACACAAGCCTTTTATCGAACTACTGAACGTAGTAGAGGAGATGGCCAATGCGGAGGCGGGCCGAAATAGGAGTCTATGGATGGATAGTGGACTGCCAGAATAGTTTGGCCAGCTGTTATCCGGAAGAGGACGAGGAAATGGCCGGCTCTTGTAAAGCGGTCTTTGAGTACAATTACAGATGTTATAACCGGACACTGTGCGAAAGGTTCCTGAGGGTCCTGAACATGCTTCTAGCATATGACGTGACTGGGTACCCGGATGCGTCGGTAATCTGGGGAATTGAAGGGCCGACGAATATGCCAGGGAGAGATCCTCCACGGTAGGCAGACCTTTGGCCGGTCTTGCACACGTGCCTTTTGTCGAACTACTGAATGTAGTAGAAGAGATGGCCAATGCGGAGGCAGGGTCTACGGATGGATGTCGGATTGCCAGAACACTCTGGCCAGTTGTTGACCGGAAAAGGGGTTACGGAGTACGATTGCAGGAGTCATAACCGGACATTGTGCGATAGGGTCCTGAACATGCCTCTAGCTTATGACGTGACTTGGTTCCTGGACACGTCGGTGATGTGGGGAATGAAAGGGCCGACGAATATGCCAAGAGCGGATTCTCCTCGGCAGAGACACCTCTGGACAGTCTTGCACACGTGCCGTTTTTCAAGCTACTGAACATAGTAGAGATGGCCAATGCAGAGATGGGAGCGAGTCTGTGTTCCCATGTCGGATTGTCAGAATATTCTCCGAAACTGTTGACCGAAAGAGGGGTCAATGAGTACGTTTACAGGAGTCATAACAGGACATTGTACGATAGGACATATAACCGCACTCTTTGGAGTCCCACACAACGACTACTGGGGACGCTGTCTTGATGAGGAGGAGAAGGAGACGTTTGAACATCTGATCCGCTCATGCCTGGGTCTACAGGGGCACAAGATTTTCATCATAGGGAGGCGGTTCTTTCCCATCTCGGGGCACTTACAGATGTGTCTCAGGGTAGCCTCCTCAGATACGAAGATAAAACGAGGTTTCATACATTGTCATGTATACGCAGATGCGCAGTAACAATGCTTGGCACTTGGCGAATGAATACTTGGTGAGGTGATGGATAGGCGATTGCTCTCTATTCTATTCCAATATTTCTTATACTTTTCACGTCTCCTGATCAACATGTCTCCCCTTTGGGTCGGAACAGGGGTCAGGGTATTTCGTCAATATATGTTTCATGTACTCTTCCTTTTTCCTTCTCTTCTTTTTCTTATCAGGGTGTCAAAATGTTTCTGACTGGCCTCTTAGTGAACCCACCTTTCGGGTTGAATTACCCATTCAACTTAGACCTTAACCTAAAGGTGGCCATGATTGTAATTGGGCCAAATCGGTCCATGTTAAAATATATATCTCCCATATAAAACCACATGATATGGGCTTATATTACTCAAAATTTGGTTAAGTGACATGTAAAGAACTACAATATGGACATATAAGTAGGTGCCGCAAAACTCGGTAAGGATTGTATTCGCGACAACGCTTTTCCCATCTAAACTCATAGAGACATCAAAAAAAATTAAATGTCCTTTTACCTCCATATATTTGATATCTCATCAATTTGGGTCTCTTTTTCCCATAAAAAAGGATTTCTTATAAATTTTTCCATAATATTTTGTCAAATGAAATTTGATATTTACCACCTCCTACATTTGGTTCCTGCATAAATATCAAACCTAATAAGCAGATGTTAAAATCCACAACCCATTTGAAAATTATGACACCCTCAACCCCCTCCCCGCCTATATTTCTTTTTTGCCTCTGTTACAAACCCTCCTCAACTTTAGCTATAAAATACAAATTTTAGAAAAACACGCAATAATTCCATAGAAAAAATTCATTCACATTGTGATTCCATTTCCTTGGCCATACTCCAAACCATAAGCGTTGATGCAGGGCCGTTCGGTCAATTGCTTTGGCGAGTGTGGGCAAATTAAATGAAAAAACAAAAATGATTTCCGCTTACGACATGTGGCCGAGAAAACTAAGAGAAGGGGGGAGGAAATGACAGGAAATCTATCATTTAATTCAAGGGTAATTCCCCAAGGGAGGAAAAAGGGCAGGAATAATCATTAAATAACAAACCTTACTAAAAAAATATTTGAAAAGTTTTGTTGTTTTTTGTTTAGAATATGATAGGGAAGATGGAGGGGTGGGAGTGAAAAACAGCAAAACTTTGCCTTTTAACATAGTTGGAGGCATTCTCTAAAAAAGGGTGTATATATCCCTGCCAACAACTCCCTGCTCACTTCGCAGCTAGAAAATGAAACCCCAGCCATAAACTTCTTGTGGTAATAAATAGACAATAACAGCTAGAGAATACAACATCAACAAAGGCAAGGAGCAAACGAATGTTTAACTTAAAGTTTGTAAATGTCCTTAGTCCCAAAGGCGCTCTGCCATTCAATTCCTAACTAACATCCTCTCTTCCTTCCAACGTCCAACCCACCAGCCCTAACTCCCTCTCTCTTTCTTCTAACTTGGCCTTTGTGAGTTTAATTTAGGTATCTTTTGTTTATACGGATTTTTTTTGCTATGTATTTTGGGGAATTCTTTCATATCTTTGTTTCCCGAGGACTTTGACTTTTGCCATGTGATGGCGACAGGCGCATGTCCTTGTTGAATTTTGTTGTATTTACATCTGGTCTCCCTACTCTCACCCATTTAGCCAGCAAAATTTCCTCTTTTTGTTATCTTAAACCCAGAGAGAGAGATGGGCGAGGGAAGTAGGGAGATAACTACACAAAAAAGTCTTTGTTGCCTTTGGCCAAGTAAAGGAAAAGGCAAGTGTATGCCCTGTTTTTGGGAGGCCCATAGTGGTTATTGTTGACTTACAGTTTTTCCTTTCTCCTAGACTCTTTAGAAAGCCCTAGCCCTCAAAGAGAAAGGGGCAGGGATGCCAATTAGAAAACAATTTAAAAAACTAAATGAGAAAATTTTTTCCAAATTTAATTTTTTTTTTAAAACCAGCTGAACAGGGCTCGCTTCGCTGCGCCTTATTTTACATTTACAAAATTATCCTTTGAATATTTATTTTCGATAAATAAAGAGATTTAATTATTTTTTTATATTTTATTTGCATTCCATATAATCTTTATTGGACTATGAATTCGTTCGGAGGGTTAAGAGTGATCTAAGCTTGGATGTTAGATCTACTCCAATATTTAAAAAATTTTTTTGTTTAAGCCCGATACTCTCCTGGGGTTTTGGGAGTGGGAAGGCCTCCAGGGTGGTGGTTTGTGGTATTGTCCCCCAGAAACTTGGTCCCGAAAGTGGATATCAATTTCGTGTTCTTCTCCCAAATACTTTTTTTTTGTGAGCCCCATATTGCCATGGTCGGTAAATATGTATGTTCGATTTAGGAGTGTTTTAGGGGGTGGTCCCCCAGACACTTAGCCCTGAAAAACTTTCACCATCGTGGTCTACACTCAAATACCACTTATTTAAACCCCATATTGCCATTGGTTTATAGGATGAGGCTTCCCTTCAAACACTTGGTCCTACATTTGTATATCAGATTCATATTGTACTACCAAATTCCTTTTATTTGAGACCCATATTGCCATAGCCAGTAAATAAGTCCTGTTTGGGGAGAGTTTTGAGGAAGTGGTGGATCCCAAGAAATTTCGTGTTCCACTTCCCAAATACATTTCATTTGAGCCCCATATTTCCATTGGCGGCAAACATGACTGATTTGGGGGGTGTTTTGGGGGATGGGGTGGCCCCTAGACAGTTAGTCCCGCATTCTGATGTCAGATTCGAAGTATACTCCCAAATACCTTTCATTTGAGCCCTATATTTCCATTGTCGGCAAACATGACTGGTTTGGGGGTGTTTTGGGGGATGGTGCGAACACTTATTCAGTGACTTGGCCTTGAAAATATATATCAGAATCGTGATCTACTCTCCAATACCTCTTATTTGAGCCCCATATTGCAATGGGTGGTGTTATGCGGGTAGTGTGGCCCCATAGAAACTTTTTCCCGAATATTGATATCAGATTTGTGCTTTGCTCCCAAAGACCTTTCATTTGAGCCCCATATTGCTATGGTCGTAAATTTTTCCTCTTTGGGGGGTGATTTCGGGGAGGGGCGCCTTCCCAAACACTTGGTGCCACATTTGGATATAAGTTTCGTGTTCTACACTTAAATACCTTTTATTTAAGCCCCGTATTGCCATGGTCAGTAAATAAGTCGTGTTTGAAGGGTTTTTTGGGGAAAGGGTGGACAACCAGAAACTGGGTCCCACATTTGGATAACAGATCCATATTGCCATGGTCGGATATACGTCCGATTTAGGGCTGGATTGAAGGTTGGGTGGGGGACCACCCCAACGCTTGACCCCATAATTAGATATCGGATACGTTTTCTACTCTTAACTACCTTTCATTGGAGTCCCAAATTTTTAGAGAAAAAAATTTCGGTAGCAAATTTTTTAGAGAAATAATGTCGTTACCAAATTTTTTAGAGAAAAAATTTCGGTAGCCATTTTTTTATAGAAAAATTTAGGTGCCAGATTTTTATAGAAAAAATGTCGGTACCAAATTTGGTAAAAAGCACGTTCAGTATCCTCAGAACCCTTTCGCACAGTATCCGGTGATGACTCTGTAATCGTGCTCAGTGACCCTTTAACAAGGACTGGCAATTCCGTCTTCCGGTCAACAGCTGGCCAGAGTATTTTGGCAACCCGACCACCATCCACAGACTCCCAACTCGCCCCCGCACCGGCCATATCCTCTATCATGTTCAGAAGTTCGACAACTGGCATGCTCGTCCGCCGTTTCATTCCCCAGAATACCGACGTGTTCATGAGCTTAAGGCACGTTCAGGACCCTCATACACTTCGTTATGCACTTCGACCCCATCGTCCTCAAATTGAAGGCCTTGAGGGGCGCTATACTGTCCTCTTTTATCTTGAGTTTCGAAAAAAGTGGGTACCGAAATTTTTTCTATAAAAAATTGGGTAAAAAATTGGGTACCGAAATTTTTTCTATAAAAAATTGGGTACCGAAATTTTTTCTATAAAAAATTGTGTACCGAAATTTTTTCTATAAAAAATTGGGTACCGAAATTTTTTCTATAAAAAATTGGGTACCGAAATTTTTTCTATAAAAAATTGGGTACCGAAATTTTTTCTATAAAAAATTGGGTACCGAAATTTTTTTTTATAAAAAATTGGGTACCGAAATTTGTTCTATAAAAAATTGGGTACCGAAATTTTTCCTATAAAAAATTGGGTACCGAAATTTTTCCTATAAAAAATTTGGTGCCGAAATTTTTTCTATAAAAAATTGGGTACCGAAATTTTTCCTATAAAAAATTTGGTACCGACATTTTTTCTATAAAAAATTGGGTACCGAAATTTTTTCTATAAAAAATTGGGTACCGAAATTTTTTCTATAAAAAATTGGGTACCGAAATTTTTTCTATAAAAAATTGGGTACCGAAATTTTTTCTATAAAAAATTGGGTACCGAAATTTTTTCTATAAAAAATTGGGTACCGAAATTTTTTCTATAAAAAATTGGGTACCGAAATTTTTTCTATAAAAAATTGGGTACCGAAATTTTTTCTATAAAAAATTGGGTACCGAAATTTTTTCTATAAAAAATTGGGTACCGAAATTTTTTCTATAAAAAATTGGGTACCGAAATTTTTTCTATAAAAAATTGGGTACCGAAATTTTTTCTATAAAAAATTGGGTACCGAAATTTTTTCTATAAAAAATTGGGTACCGAAATTTTTTCTATAAAAAATTGGGTACCGAAATTTTTCCTATAAAAAATTTGGTACCGAAATTTTTTCTATAAAAAATTGGGTACCGAAATTTTTTCTATAAAAAATTGGGTACCGAAATTTTTTCTATAAAAAATTGGGTACCGAAATTTTTTCTATAAAAAATTGGGTACCGAAATTTTTTCTATAAAAAATTGGGTACCGAAATTTTTTCTATAAAAAATTGGGTACCGAAATTTTTTCTATAAAAAATTGGGTACCGAAATTTTTTCTATAAAAAATTGGGTACCGAAATTTTTTCTATAAAAAATTGGGTACCGAAATTTTTTCAATAAAAAATTTGGTACCGAAATTTTTTCTATAAAAAATTGGGTACCGAAATTGTTTCTATAAAAAATTGGGTACCGAAATTGTTTCTATAAAAAATTGGGTACCGAAATTTTTTCTATAAAAAATTGGGTACCGAAATTTTTTCTATAAAAAATTGGGTACCGAAATTTTTTCTATAAAATATTGTGTACCGAAATTTTTTCTATAAAAAATTGGGTACCGAAATTTTTTCTATAAAAAATTGGGTACCGAAATTTTTTCTATAAAAAATTGGGTACCGAAATTTTTTCTATAAAAAATTGGGTACCGAAATTTTTTCTATAAAAAATTGGGTACCGAAATTTTTTTTTATAAAAAATTGGGTACCGAAATTTGTTCTATAAAAAATTGGGTACCGAAATTTTTTCTATAAAAAATTGGGTACCGAAATTTTTTCTATAAAAAATTGGGTACCGAAATTGTTTCTATAAAAAATTGGGTACCGAAATTTTTTCTATAAAAAATTGGGTACCGAAATTTTTTCTATAAAAAATTGGGTACCGAAATTTTTTCTATAAAATATTGTGTACCGAAATTTTTTCTATAAAAAATTGGGTACCGAAATTTTTTCTATAAAAAATTGGGTACCGAAATTTTTTCTATAAAAAATTGGGTACCGAAATTTTTTCTATAAAAAATTGGGTACCGAAATTTTTTCTATAAAAAATTGGGTACCGAAATTTTTTCTATAAAAAATTGGGTACCGAAATTTTTTTTTATAAAAAATTGGGTACCGAAATTTGTTCTATAAAAAATTGGGTACCGAAATTTTTTCTATAAAAAATTGGGTACCGAAATTTTTTCTATAAAAAATTGGGTACCGAAATTTTTTCTATAAAAAATTGGGTACCGAAATGTTTCCTATAAAAAATTTGGTACCGAAATTTTTTCTATAAAAAATTGGGTACCGAAATTTTTCCTATAAAAAATTTGGTACCGAAATTTTTTCTATAAAAAATTGGGTACCGAAATTTTTTCTATAAAAAAATTGGGTACCGAAATTTTTTCTATAAAAAATTGGGTACCGAAATTTTTTCTATAAAAAATTGGGTACCGAAATTTTTTCTATAAAAAATTGGGTACCGAAATTTTTTCTATAAAAAATTGGGTACCGAAATTTTTTCTATAAAAAATTGGGTACCGAAATTTTTTCTATAAAAAATTGAGTACCGAAATTTTTTCTATAAAAAATTGGGTACCGAAATTTTTTCTATAAAAAATTGGGTACCGAAATTTTTTCTATAAAAAATTGGGTACCGAAATTTTTTCTATAAAAAATTGGGTACCGAAATTTTTTCTATAAAAAATTGGGTACCGAAATTTTTTCTATAAAAAATTGGGTACCGAAATTTTTTCTATAAAAAATTGGGTACCGAAATTTTTTCTATAAAAAATTGGGTACCGAAATTTTTTCTATAAAAAATTGGGTAACGAAATTTTTTGGGTACCGAATTTGAGATCTGTTTTCGACTGCCAGACCATAATACATAGGACTGCCGTCGTTAGATTTGGTTAACCTGAAGCCTTTCGGGATGACTCAGTCCGAGTAAAGGGCATGGTCGACGACACAGCGAAATTGTCGCAAGGACGGCGAAAATTCTATGGGGAGATCGGGATCGTGAGAAGACGAGACTATCACTGAAAGGAAGTAAGAAAGAGCTTTCGTATCATAACGGGACACAAAATTTTTTCTATAAAAAATTGGGTACCGAAATTTTTTCTATAAAAAATTGGGTACCGAAATTTTTTCTATAAAAAATTGGGTACCGAAATTTTTTCTATAAAAAATTGGGTACCGAAATTTTTTCTATAAAAAATTGGGTACCGAAATTTTTTCTATAAAAAATTGGGTAACGAAATTTTTTGGGTACCGAATTTGAGATCTGTTTTCGACTGCCAGACCATAATACATAGGACTGCCGTCGTTAGATTTGGTTAACCTGAAGCCTTTCGGGATGACTCAGTCCGAGTAAAGGGCATGGTCGACGACACAGCGAAATTGTCGCAAGGACGGCGAAAATTCTATGGGGAGATCGGGATCGTGAGAAGACGAGACTATCACTGAAAGGAAGTAAGAAAGAGCTTTCGTATCATAACGGGACACATACAAGTTCACTTGTGCAAAATCGGTGCGGCAAGTGATAGCATGTGTAGGGCATGTTGCGAAGATGATGAGACGTGAGAGCATTTTCTATGTCATTACCTGGGTATCGCGGCTAACAGACACTGGCACTTAGGTGCGGATACAATACCAGACATGAACCAACATTGGGGAGTGGTATGGAATACAATTAAGGATTTTGTAAGTAGCACGGAATTCCTAACAAGCCGATTACTGGCTTGGTGTATGTTACAGAAAATAAAATAAAAATAATATAAAAAATTTGGTCGCGAATTTTTTCTATAAAAAATTTGGTCGCGAATTTTTTCTATAAAAAATTTGGTCGCGAATTTTTTCTATAAAAAATTTGGTCGCGAAATTTTTTCTATAAAAAATTTGGTCGCGAAATTTTTTCTATAAAAAATTTGGTCGCGAAATTTTTTCTATAAAAAATTTGGTCGCGGAATTTTTTCAATAAAAAAATTTGGTAACGATTTTTTTTTTTTGAGAAAAATAAATTTAAAGGCAAGTAAAAACGTGCTTAGTTCGTCCGGGCCGAATCTTACATACCCTCCACCATAGATTGCATTTGTCGAGTTCTTTTCCCGATATCTCTTTTTAGGCACACAAAGGATAAAAGAAAAGAATTGATTTAATATTGGAGCTACAGCGGTCAAAAAAAGTATTCATCATTAGCAAAATTGATAATAAATTCACTTATTTTGGGTAATTGAAGAAAATTTAAAGTAAACAAATAATGCAGTTTTATGCAATAGTTTATTTTTCGTAATATGTTTTAAAATAAATTCAAAAAATAAATTTAATTAGCGCAAAAAATGCAATTTTATATAATAACACCAAAAACAGAACAAAAAAAGTATTCATCATTGATGTGCTATCATCAAAGTCAAATTCAAATATTATTTGGGAATCCCCCTTTTCTGTTTTATTTAGTAAAGGAGGCTTTGCCCTTGACAGCAAATATTTAATTTCATTGAAAATATAGTTTTTGTCAAAATGGGTCGTAAGCAAAACGAGGTTTCTGATGAGGTAAAAGTTTTGATAATAAAACACCACAGGAATGGTTTAACTCAAAAAACTATCAGTGAAATATTAAATAGACCACGATCTACTATACAATCCATCATCAGAAAGTGGACAGAAACGAAAACTGTTGACAATAAACCAAGATCTGGTCGACCAAAAGCACTTTCAGTTGGAGATGTGCGTTGGCTAGTGCGGCAAGTTCAGAAAACTCCGAAGACAAATGCGACCATTCTTCGTAAAAACACTATGGAATATTTAGGGAAGGAAGTTACTACACAAACAATTCGAAATACACTCAAAAGGCATAGTTACAGAGGAAGAACTGCACGTAAGAAGCCCTTTATAAATAAAATAAACCGAGTGAAAAGGCTAAACTTCGCAAAAATGTATGTAAAACAGCCCGAATCATTTTGGAAAACAGTCATTTTTGCAGACGAGAGCAAGTTTAATCTTTTTGGGTGCGATGGAAAGGTCATAGTGTACAGAAAACCAAATACAGAGCTTGAGGAACGAAACACAGTTGCTACTGTAAAACATGGTGGAGGTGGTTTAATGGTTTGGGGGTGTATGGCGGCTTCAGGAGCGGGAAATCTTGAAATTATTAATGGAGTAATGGATCATAAGTATTACATTGACATTTTAAAGAGGAATTTAAAAGATAGTGCTGTAAAACTTGGGCTTGGTAATAACTTTCAATATTATCAAGATAATGACCCCAAACATTCTGCTTTAAATACCAAGATGTGGATGCTGTATAACTGCCCCAAAGTCATTAAAACTCCTCCTCAAAGTCCCGACTTGAACCCAATTGAACATCTTTGGGAACATCTCGAACGCAAATTGAGAACGCGCAATTTTTCGAGCAAGAGTCAAATGCAACAGGTGATAATGGAGGAATGGACTAATATAGACCAAAATATAACCGCTAAATTAGTCCAATCGATGTCAAACCGTTTAAAAGAAGTTATAAGACGCGGTGGTCGAATAACAAAGTATTAATTTTTTTAAATTATGTTATTTATTTTTTTGTTTTTTTGCAATGATGAATACTTTTTTTGTTTAATTTTTTGTGTTCAGCTGTAAAATGGCCCTTTTTGTTCCAATAAATACTATTTTTTTCTTTAAAAACAATGAAATTGTGTACATATATATCACACAAGCACTACTGCATCATTAGTTTAATATGTTTTTATTCCAATTGTCTTTTGTAGACTTATTAAAAAAAACATTGAATGATGAATACTTTTTTTGACCGCTGTATATATATATATATATATATATCTTTTTTTTTCTCAAAAGAGTTTGTTTTTTATTTTTTTTTTTTTTTTGGTTTTTATTATTTATTCTTTTTTTTATTAATTTTTCTTTTTATATGGCATCTCTGTTACAGCTATGTATTTGTGCAATACTTTCATTTTCACTTTCCTTTGTGCCATTGTTATATTTTATGATTTTTTTGTTTGCAAAACTGTTTTATACTTTGCTTCCTTTGAAGCCTGTTAGCTAAGTTGGTGTGGAAAAACTTGAGTTTTTCCTACATAGTGTTGCAAAGCCAACCACAGACAGTCTTCAAAAAAGTCGCAAGTCCTGAGTGCGGTGTTGAAACGTGTCTGAGAGTCATTAAATTAATTGTTCTCGACATGTTGTTGGTGGCGTGGTGTACTGTTCTGTGATGGTGTTGAGTGGTGTGAGTGCTGGCTGGCTGGCTGCGAAGTGAGAAGACTATGATGGTGTTTGCTTAAGCGATTTATGCTTGTTCTTCTTTTTCTACATCTATAGACATTAGCCGGGGAATGTATAATACACAACAGCAACGCAAAACGTCAACGCCAATGTCAGAAGGTAGCAACAACAATAACAACTAACTAAATATGAAGCATGGCTGTTTGTGTACAATGTACAGTACATGTTGGCATTGCAATGCCCTAGACAAAGACTTGGCGTTTAGCTTCACTCTGCTACGGTTTGTTAATGGTGTTGGCGCTAAAGCCATCATTTAGTCAGCTTGCCTTTCTTTCTTTTTTTTTCTCCCCCTAGGGTAATGTTATTAACTCGAAACAAACATACATTCGTACTTACACACAAATATTGTTAATTGCCATTGACATCTGATGCAACGGCAATAAATAAAAATTACGATACAAATAAATGCTGTATGGCTGTCTTATCTTTGCTCTTTACCAAGTAATTTCCTAAAAATTCATTTAGAGGACAAAAAACAAAGTTATACAGAAAACAAAGGAGGAGATAAGAATACCGGGAAGACATCACGGTTTAAAGATATTCGCTTACTGGCTGAGTACCATAAAACACCCAGTAAGAGAATATCTTAAAACCACACTATATTTGGTATGGTGGAAAGATGGCAATCCTATTTTTATTTTACCACACAATTCCTTTTTTTTGCAAAAATTTTATTTTTTCTCATTTATTTTTATTTTCTGCCAATAAAGTGACAAATCTCTTACCTCCATTTGTTGTAACAACTAATTTGGCCTTAACGTAATTAGTCTTATGGCACACTTTGGCCATAGCATTTGCAGTGTCATTAGAGAAAAAATATGCAAATCTCTTTAATGTTGCGGCTTTAGACTCTACCACTACTAGCATGTGGCTATTTGGCCTGCTAATTTAATATTCGTAGATTTAAATATGCATAAATGTCGCTTTTATCTATGAAAGTCCTTGCCTCAGGGGAATTTCTAAAACACAACCACAACCAACGACTACGACATCAAGTATGTCGTGAGTAGGAACTTTTCCACTATTTTTAGATGTGGCAGCAGAGTACCGCCGCTGTCACTTGACAGTCGTTTAAGTTCACTTTTATGTTTTCGCGCCACTTAGTCAGGCCAAGCGAATTTGCCATAGCCAAAAGAGCCAAGAAAATTGAGCCCATGCTGGTTATTTTTTTTTAATTTTTTCTAAGAATGGCACCAAATATCGTAATAAAAAATAAAAGGTTGAAAAAGATTCGGCCAAGATGAATTTGGAATAATTTGCAACAAAGACAAGAAAATTAAAAAAATTCCCGGGAGCATCTTTAGGAAATAGAATGAGTGTTCTAAAAAGCTTGAGTGAGCAAATAACGTCTTAAAAACATTATGGCAACTCTAGTCCATAAGAAATAAATATAAATATGGAGGTATGGTAACCTTAAATGTGGTCGCAGAGACACTGATGATGATGATGGTTAAATGCTGAGATGTGAAATGAAAGAACTGAACAAGAAACAAAGGCTTCATGAAAATCAAATTAGGAGATCGATTTATATGGCACTCTTTTACAATAAATGGAACATAACTATGCTTAGAATATATATTTTCAATAATGCAAATGCAAATTTTGCCCATGAACATTCCACTAAAGAACAGGGGCAAACTTCTCACCTATCAATTAGCGCCGAGTCCGAACAGCGTACCGCAGTGCGACACCTCTTTGGAGAGAAGTTGTACATGGCATAGCACCTCACAAATGTTGCCAGCATAAAGAGAGTAAAACCACCGCTGAAAAATTTTTCTGATGGTCTCGCCAGGATTCGAACCCAGGCGTTCAGCGTCATAGGCGGACATGCTAACCTCTGCGCTACGGTGTCCTTTCAACAATTAAAGGGCTTTTAGTGCAATATAATGTAACGGGCGGTTTTAACTTGTTGGCAACACTGGTTTAAACAGCTCACGGATGTTTCGTGTTTTGTGCATGCATGCTCTGTTAAGAAAGTTCATCACGCGCTTCTTCCATATTTTTGGCTCAATGGGAACGTAAGTAAGCAGAAGGGTGAAGACCAACAAGAACTACCAATGCGTCCAGAAAAAGTCACAGTTTGGTGCGGTTTATGGGCTGGTGGCATCATTGGACCGTACTTCTTCAAAGATGATGCGAATCGTAAAGTAACTGTGATTGGAGAGCTGTACCGTAAGATGATATCCAACCTTTTTTTTTTGCCCAAAATGCAAGAGCTTGACTTGAATCGTAAAGTAGCTGTGATTGGTGAACGCGAAGATCAGCCAGCAGCATTGCAAGAGCTACCAATGCATCCAGAAAAAGTCACAGTTTGGTGTGGTTTATGGGTTTGTGGCATCATTGGACCGTACTTCTTCAAAATGATGCGAATCATAATGCAACTGTGAATGGTAAGCTGTACCGTAAGATGATATCCAACCTTTTTTTTTGCCCAAAATGCAAGAGCTTGACTTGAATCGTAAAGTAGCTGTGATTGGTGAACGCGAAGATCAGCCAGCAGCATTGCAAGAGCTACCAATGCGTCGAGAAAAAGCCACAGCTTGGTGCGGTTTATGGGCTGGTGGCATCATTGGACCGTACTCCTGCAAAGAGGATGAGTACCATAATGCAACTGTGAATGGTTAGCGCTATCGTGAGATGATATCCAACTTTTTTTTTGCCCAAAATGCAACAGCTTGACTTGCATGACATGTGGTTTCAACAAAACGGTGCCACATGTCACACAGCACGCGTCACAATGGACTTATTGAGAGGCGAGTTCGGTTTAATGGGCTAGTGGCATCATTGGACCGTACTTCTTTAAAGATGATGCGAATCGAAACATAACTGTGAATGGTAAGCGCTACCGTGAGATGATATCCAACTTTCTTTTTGCCCAAATTGCAAGAGCTTGTCTTGCATGACATGTGGTTTTAACAAGACGGTGCCATATACCACACAGCACGCGTAACAATGGACTTATTGAGAGTCGAGGTCGGTGAACATTTTATTTCGCATTCGGGACCGAACAATTGACTGTCTAGATCGTGCGATATAACTCCTTTAGACTATTTTTTGTGGGGCTATGTTAAAGCTCATGTCTATACAGACAATCCCGCTTCAATTGACGCAATAGAATACAACATTGAAGCATTTATTCGTGAGGTACCGCCCGATATGTTGGAAAGAGTAAGCTTAGCGGATAAACCATTTGAGGCGCAGCCACGGTCAACATTTTACAAAGTTTAAATTATATGAATCGTAAATTATATGAACTATCGATTCAAATAAGGATTTCATGAATTTTTCTGAATTTTCTGAATTTTATGTGTTTTTCTGTTTTTTTTTTAACTTTCTATAGCTCTTAAAAAATCACCCTTTATATCGGTTGACTAACATTATAACCATACAGATACCTTTATTTGACCCCCCAATGATCTTATTAGTCTACGAAATCGCTCGGAGGGTTTTGGGTGAATTAAATTTGGATGTTAGATGTACCCCATTCTTGAAAGACTCTATTTGAGCCCGATATTCCCATGTGGACTTTTCCCCGCATACATTTCACTTCGAATCGAATAAATAAAATTCGTTCTCTACTCCAAAATATCTTATTGGCATAATTGGCAAATATGTTCAGTTAGGATTTTATAGGGGATGAGGCGGCTACCCAGGGCAGTGTTTGGAGTGAGGCTTACCCCAAACACTCGGCACCATCAAATATCAAATTCGTTTTCTACATTCAAATACCCTTCATTTGAGCCCCTTATCCTGATAGTCGGCAAATATATCCGATTTGGGGGCTGGGCCCTTAAAAACTATCAACATCGTGCTCCACTCTCATTGAGCCCCAAATTGTCATGGTCAGCAAATACGTCCTATTTGGGAAGTGGGATGACCCCTAGAACTTAGATTTTTGCCCCATGTCGGTAAATTTGTCCTCTTCGAGGTTGTTTTGGAAGAGGGGCGCCCCATTTGAAAGAAGAGCATGATGCCGATTTATTTTCAAAGGCTAAGTGTTTGGCGGACCACCCCGCTTCCTAAATCGGACATATTCACCGACCATGTCAATGTGGGGCTCAAATGAAAGGTATTGGGGAGTAGAGCACGAAATTGGCACCCACTTTCGAGACCAATTTTCTGGGGTTTTACTCCTTTCCCAAACACCAATTATTTACAGACCATCGCAATATGCGGCTTAAACAAAGGTATTTGGGGGTAGAATACAAATCTGATATCCAAATGTGGGGTCATGTATTAGAGGCACCACCCCTTCCCCAAAAGAGTACAAATTTACCCACCATGGCCATATGTGTCTCAAATATAAGGTACTGAAGATTAGAAAACGAATTTGATAACCAATTTATCGGCCAAGTGTTTAAAGACGCCTCATCCCATAAACTTCCCTTAATCTTATGGCAATATGAGGTTTAAATAAATGGTATTTGAGAGTAGAGCACGATGCTCATATATTTGTTTTCAGAGCTAAGTGCCTGAGGGACCACCTCACCCCAAAAACACCCCCAAATCGGACATCATGAGAATATCGGGCTCAAATAAAGTCTTTTAAGAGTGGAGTACATTTAACATCCAAACTAAAACAACTCTTGAGTTGTCGAAAATAAATATTCAAAGGATAATTCTGTTCCATACAAAGTAAAAGAAGGCGCAGCGCAGCGGGCCCGGTTCAGCTAGTCTTAAATAACGACAAGCCAAAAAATGCAAAAGTGAAAATGAAAAGTTTAATAAATGCAAATGCAAATTTTGCCCTTGAACATTCCACTAAGGAACTGGGGCAAACTTCTCACATATCAATGAGTGCAGTCCGATTCAAGTTTAAGAGGCCTCCTTTTTATAGCCGAGTCCGAGCGGCATGCCGCAGTGCGACATCTCTTTGGAGAGAAGTTTTACATGGCATAATACCTCACAAATGTTGCCAGCATTAGGAGGGGAAAACCACCGCTGAACCTTTTTTTTGTGGGGCTCGCCAGGATTCGAACCCAGGGTTCAACGTCATAGGCGGACATGCTAACCTCTGCGCTACGGTGGCTAGTTTAGTAAACTTTGTAAAATTGCTTCCAACGACTACTGTCACAGCCCTTACAGATAAATGAATTTCCCTCTTTTAAGCCAGAATTATTTTAGAACAGGCATAATTTGCTTAAAAATGACAAAGCTGTAGCAGCTGATTGAGCACCACAAGGGCGGCAATGAAGAACATATGACAAAACCAGAATCAATTAGGATGGCAGAATTTGCTAAAATGGCTTTGGCTGAGACAAAATGAAGTTGAGCTCCCCAGGCATTTTGATGAGAGTTCAATTTGGCAAGTGTTCTATAGATTTTAGTCCAGTCTACACTTGACTTTCGAAGGAGACGCACCAGTTGTTGATCAGTTTTGAGGGCATGAATGAAGTTTATTGCAAAAACAACAAATCGTTTTTTAATTTTTTCACCTTTACGCACTTGGTATTCAAAATCTGTCAATAAATGATAAACAATTTCTCAGTCATAGCCAATGCTCAAACACGATAAGCCCTTTGGCATTCTAGGCGGCCATTTCGCATTTGTCCAATGGCATAGCCTATCTTTGTACATAAACTAGCCATGGCAAATATATAAATAACTTAAGGTGTTGCATACCATATGATACAATTATTATACGAGCTCTTTCCTATCCCATGGTGATGAGTATACAAAACAAAGAAATGAAATATTCCTATATTTGCCGCCTTTTTTATATATATATGAGATGCTTTGTCTTTCATTCATGTCATCTATGTGTACATTTGTATATCTACTCTTGCCTCTTCTATGTCAGCTATGACATTTTAGAGCACTTCTGTTTTATTTTTAAATGCTGCAGCCGCCAAGCACCCAGTGACAGACGTTGGGATGAGAGCTTAAAGGCCACATTAACTATGAATGCATTTTTATAACATCATTGACCTAAAGCTTAACGATGTATGGAAAATTGCATTGTTATAATGTAATAAATGACAATTTAAGTAACTATTACTGCTTTTTATACCCTCCACCATAGGATGGTGGTATACTAATTTCGTCATTCTGTTTGTAACAGCTCGAAATATGCGTCCGAGACCCCATAAAGTCTGTCCGTCTGTCTGTCGAAAGCATGCTAATTTCCGAAGGAGTAAAACTAGCCGCTTGGAGTAAAACTAGCCGCTTGAAATACTTTTTATTAGTGTAGGTCGGTTGGGATTGCAAATGGGCCAAATCGGTCCATCTTTCGATATAGCTGTCATATAAACCGATCTTGGGTCTTGACTTCTTGAGCCTCTAGAGGGCGCAATTCTCGTCTGTCTGTCGAAAGCACGCTAACTTTCGAAGGAGTAAAGCTAGCCGCTTGAAATTTTGCACAAATACGTTTTATTAGTGTAGGTCGGTTTGGATTGCAAATGGGCCAAATCAGTCCATGTTTCGATATAGCTGTCATATAAACCGATCTGGGGTCTTGAATTCTTGAGCCTCTAGGGGGCGCAATTCTCGTCCGATTTGACTGAAATTTTGAACGTAGTGTTTTGGTATCACTTCCAACAATTGCGCTAAGTACGGTTCAAATCGTTACATGTTTTGATATAGCTGTCATATAAACTGATCTTGGATCTTGACTTCTTGAGCCAATAGAGCGCGCAATTCTCATCCGATTTGGCTGAAATTTTGCATGAGGTGTTTTGGTATCACTTCCACCAATTGCACTAAGTATGGTTCAAATCGGTCCATGTTTCGATATAGCTGTCATATAAATCGATCTTGGGTCTTGATTTCTTGAGCCTCTAAAGGGCGCAATTCTCGTCCGATTTGACTGAAATTTTAAGCGTAGTGTTTTGGTATCACTTCCACCAATTGCACTAGGTATCGGTCAAATCGGTCGATGTTTTTATATAGCTGCCATATAAACCGATCTGGGGTCTTGACTTCTTGAGCCTTTAGAGGGCGCAATTCTCGTCCGATTTGACTGAAATTTTGAACGTAGTGTTTTGCTATCACTTCCAACAACTGTGCTAAGTATGGTTCAAATCGGTCCATGTTTCGATATAGCTGTCATATAAACCGATCTTGGGTCTTGACTTCTTGAGCCTCTAGAGGGCGCAGTTCTCGTCTGATTTGACTGAAATTTTAAGCGTAGTGTTTTGGTATCACTTCCACCAATTGCACTAGGTATCGGTCAAATCGGTCGATGTTTTTATATAGCTGCCATATAAACCGATCTGGGGTCTTGACTTCTTGAGCCTTTAGAGGGCGCAATTCTCGTCCGATTTGACTGAAATTTTGAACGTAGTGTTTTGCTATCACTTCCAACAACTGTGCTAAGTATGGTTCAAATCGGTCCATGTTTCGATATAGCTGTCATATAAACCGATCTTGGGTCTTGACTTCTTGAGCCTCTAGAGGGCGCAGTTCTCGTCTGATTTGACTGAAATTTTAAGCGTAGTGTTTTGGTATCACTTCCACCAATTGCACTAGGTATCGGTCAAATCGGTCGATGTTTTTATATAGCTGCCATATAAACCTATCTTGGGTCTTCATTTCTTGAGCCTCTAGAGGGCGCAATTCTCGTTCGATTTGACTGAAATTTTGCACATGGCGTTTTGGTATCACTTTCAACAATTGCACTAAGTATGGTTTAAATCGGTCCATGTTTTGATACAGCTGCCATATAAACCGATCTGGGGTCTTGACTTCTTGAGCCTTTAGAGGGCGCAGTTCTCGTCTGATTTGACTAAAATTTTGCATGTAGTTTGGTGATCGGTCCACGTTTTGATGTAGCTGCCATATAAACCTATCTTGGGTCTTAAATTCTTGAGCCTCTAGGGGGCGCAATTCTCGTCTGATTTGACTGATATTTTGAACGTAGTGTGTTGGTATCACTTCCAACAATTGCGCTAAGTATGGTTCAAATTGTTACATGTTTTGATATAGCTGTCATATAAACCAATCTGGGGTCTTGACTTCTTGAGCCTCTAGGGGGCGCAATTCTCGTCCGATTTGACTGAAATTTTGAACGTAGTGTTTTGGTATCACTTCCAACAATTGCGCTAGGTATGGTTCAAATCGGTTTATCTTTCGATATAGCTGTCATATAAACCGATCTTGGGCCTTGACTTCTTGAGCCTCTAGAGGGCGCAATTCTCGTCCGATTTGACTGAAATTTTAAGCGTAGTGTTTTGGTATCACCTCCACCAATTGCACTAGGTATCGTTCAAATCGTTACATGTTTTGATATAGCTGTCATATAAACCAATCTGGGGTCTTGACTTCTTGAGCCTTTAGAGGGCGCAATTCTCGTCCGATTTGACTGAAATTTTGAACGTAGTGTTTTGGTATCACTTCCAACAACTGTGCTAAGTATGATTTAAATCGGTTCATAATCTGGTATAGCTGTCATATAAACTGATCTTGGATCTTGACTTCTTGAGCCAATAGAATGCGCAATTCTCATCCGATTTGGCTGAAATTTTGCATGAGGTGTTTTGTTATGACTTCCAATAATTGTGCTTAGTATGGCGCAAATCGGTACATAACCTGATATAGCTGCCATATAAACCAATCTTGAGTCTTGACTTCTTGAGCCTCTAGAGGGCGCAATTCTCATCCGACTTAGAAAAAATTTTGTACAACGGTTTCTCTTATGACCTTGAACATACGTGTCTAATATGGTCTGAATCTATCAATAGCTTAGTACTGCTCCCATATAAACCGATATCCCGATTTTGCTTCTTGAGCCCCTACAAGGCGCAATTCTCATCCGAATGAACTGAAATATTACACAATGATTTCTACAATGTTCAGCATTCATTTATGGTCCGAATCAGAATATAACTTGATATAGCTCAAATAGCATAACAGTTCTTATTTAGTATTCTTTGTTTGTCTAAAAAGAGATACCGCGCATAGAACTCGACAAATGCGATTAGATTCGGCGCGACCGAACTTAGCACGCTCTTGCTTGTTTATTTCGTTCTATATTCATTAAATTTTCTTTTGTTTTTCCAAGCAACAGAGCATGTAATTGTCATAAGAGTGGTAGTTGTAAATTTTTTATGATAACTAAGGGAGGAGAAATGAGATAGAAAAACTATAATAGCAAATTAACCAGTGAGGGAAGCCAAAAGTCGGGATAACCCGACTCTATAATACCATACACCACCGAGTCTAACTGCCACTTTTGTATAGATCGGCCCAAAATTGTGACACCATAGCCTTAAAAGGCCAATTCGGATGAGAGATATAAGTAAAGGGGTTTTCAACAGGGACGCTACAAAAGTAGACCGATAGAGAAGCAAACGGCCGCACAGTGGCCGAAAATCTAAATATTCGTGAAACACCAAGTATAGGCATGGTTTATGTCACACTTTTGTCTAATCTGCTTATGTAACAAAATTCACTATTGAGTAATTCTTCTTTTGTATCATCTGTCGACGCCGCACAGTGGGCATGACTCAAAAGTGATTGCTTCGATTCTGCGGAATCTTTTGTCTGACCTGCTTATGTAACAGAATTCACTATTGAGTAATTCATCTTTTGTATCATCTGTCGACGCCGCACAGTGGCCAAGCATCAAAAGTGATAGCTTCGATTCTGCGGAATTTTTTTATTATGGTAAAAACCAAATTATAGACTAGATTTGTTTAAGTCTTTGGGCTGGTGTGCTTATATAATAGAAGTCGCTATTAAATAATACTTTTATTATATCATCTGTCGACTCAGCACAATGGTTATGAAACCCATTAGCGAGGAATTCATATCTTTGAAACAACAGGAATCTTTAAATACCTTTAAATTTCAATCTTTAGAACGTTCTTTAAGCCCTTTGTTGTCATAACAATCTACTACTCAGAGCCTAACAAACATTTAGAGAAGGCTAGTGTCAGAAGTACTTATGGCTGTTGACCATATTCAACCAACATTGATGCACTAAAAGCAACACATATGTTTGCCACAGTATGCCGTTGCAGACAATAGAACCACGAATGCATTCTCAAGAGCCTCTAAAATATGAGGGCTTTAACCATAAACACTACAACAGTGTGAAGTGGCCATAACATATATGTACGAGACTCAGACCAAATACAAAAATAACCTTAGGGGAATTGTTTGTTGCATGCAACAAGACCATGCATCATAGGAAGGGAAAAATATGAGAGCAACAAAATGGCACTTGTTGGTATAAAAACAAACTTTCCTTTTATTTTTGTTTTGGTAGTTTAGAAACAATTTAATCTAGCTTTCTCCATATTAAGAAATTATGAACTAAAATTAAGTTCAAAGATATTTGTTGTTTTTTCTTCAATTTAGAAATTTTATAAAGAAAAATTTTGTGGAATTTGTATTTTGACATAAATAAAAGCCAAGCCCAAGTCACTTGCAAGTGCATTAATGCTCAAATATACATCCTCTACTGCTGTATAAAATGACTCATTAAAGCTAGGCTCGCATAAGAATTACAAATCAAAACAAATATTTCTTAAAGATATGTCGGCATATCATTTAGGCTTAGCCTTAGTCACTCAAGGAGGACTTTAGATTTTTTTCTTAATTCTTTCAAAACCTTCTTAGCTGAGAAAAACCACACAAAATTAAAAAAAAAAAAAACAAAAATTATAATTTATGATATGCAGTACCAGTAAATAACAGCCACTGTAGTTGCAGTTGCAGTTTAAATTATCGGACGCTTGTATCAACAAAGCAGACAGGGTTGGCTGTCAGGCTGCCTTGTTGACTGCCTTGCGTTTTGTCAGAGTGGCGATATATGATATGCCTATGTTCTGGTCTTTCGCAATTTCTGCAATGCTGTCATATCTATGATTATGGCAAACAAAACCAGAACGAACACCAATTGCACTAGTACACCACATCTAGAGGGGACCGGCAGCAGCAGGAGAAGCAACAATAACAAGATGCAAATTATTTATTATTAAAAGAGCATATCTCTTTAAATATGAGAGTAACTGAAACCGCAAAGATACGATAGTTGGAAGAAAAAAAAAAGCAAGTCGTAGATAGACAGACGTATAGATGGATGCATATAATATCAACTAGCGAGTAAAATTGCAGATAAGGGCGTAGGAGGAGGGGAAAGTAAGTAAAAAGGGGTTTCCAAAATAGCAGGTTTAAAATTTGCAAAATTTCACGTAAATGTACAGTACATTTTGGGGACAAGTACTGACAACATCACATTTTGGGAACATGTGCTGAAACAGCAAATTTGGAGGAAATGCATTGTTAAAAGGAAATTCCAGGATAAATGTACTTTAAAAAGGAGTTTTCAAAATAGCAGATTTAAATTTTGCAAAATTTCGGAGAAATGTGCAGTAAATTTTGGGGACAGATCTGTTAACAGTAAATTTTGAGGACATATACTGTAACAGCAAATTTTAAGGAAATGTACTGTAAAAAGAGAAATTTCAGGAGAAATTTACCTTAAAGAGGAGATTTCCAAAATAGAAGATTTAAATTTTTCAAAATTTTGTGGAAATTTGCAGTAAATTTTGGGGACAAGTTCTGTTAATAGTAAATTTTGGGGACATGTGCTGTAACAGAAAATTTGAGGAAATGCACTGTAAAAAGGAAATTTTAGGAGATATTTACTTTAAAAAAAGGGGTTTCCAAAAGAGCAGATTTAAATTTGGAAAATTTCGGGGAAATTTGCAGTAAATTTTGGGGACAAGTTCTGTCAACAGTAAATTTTGGGGACTTGTACTATAATAGCAAATTTCAAGGAAATGTACTGTAAAAAGAGAAATTTACCTTAAAAAAGGGGTTTCCAAAAGAGTAGATTTAAATTTTGCAAAATTTCGGGGAAATTTGAAGTAAATTTTGTTGACAAGTTCTGTTAACAGTAAATTTTGGGGACATATACTGTAAACATCAAATTTTGAGGACATGTACAAAAATAAAAAATTTCGAGAGAAATTTACTGTAAACAAGAAATTTTTGAAAAATTTTTTTATAAAAAGCAAATTTTGGGGCATTTACTGTGAAGAAAATATTTTTGGGGACATGTACTGTAAATAGCAAATTCTTAAGGAAATACACTGTAACGGCCAAATTTTAAGGAAATGCACTGTAACCGGCAAATTGTAAGGAAATGTACTGTAAACATAATTTTTTTAATAAAATGTACTGTAAACTTTATGAAAATGTACTGTAGACAACACATTTTTTAGAAAATGTACTGTGTATTTTATCGAAACGCACTGCAAAAAGAAAATTCAGGAGAAATTTACATTAAATAAGAAAATTTTGAGGAAATTTTGTGTAAACAGCAAATTTTGGAATTACTTTATCGGGTCAAACTGGTACGTACAACCGGCTGCCATGGTATTAAACCTTTACTGTAAACATCAGTTTTTTTTTGCAGAAATCTACTGTATACAGCAAATTTTTGGGGGCTTTTACAGTAAAGAGAAAATTTTGGGGAATATTTGCTGTTTACGGAACGTGTTGGGAAAGTTTACTGTTAATAAAAAATTTTCTGTGTATTAAGTGCAAAACCAATATTCCTCCAAATATGAACAGCAAATTTGGAGGAAATTTTAGTAAGAAGTTAATTCAGGAAATTTGCTAAATGCGAACCATTTTCACTACGCAAATTTCCTCGAGATATGAACTGGAAATTTGCTATATGCGAACCTTTTTTGCCACGCCTTTGAACTGGAAATTTGCTATATGCGAATCTTGTTTGCTACGCCTTTAGTGGCCGTTGAACAGAATCATCAGTACTAGCTCACTTACTTCATGATTTTTAGATTTTGCACTTTTATCAGGGCGAAAGTATCTTCATTCATGTGGAAATGATGAAGTGCTACAGATTCTGTCAGAAATTTTATTTTCTTTTCTTTCATTTGACAAGATAGGCAGGCAGGGCGACCAACCTCACTGAGAAACGCCATTTAGAGTGCTGCAGTAGCAGCCGCAACAGCAACTGTTTTAGTTATAAGTGTTTGGTTTCGCCTAAATTATTCCCATCTTGTAATGACGATGCATTTACTAGATATTTGCCATTTGCTATTTGGCTCGTTTTGAGTTCGCCCCTTGTAATATAAGTTCTGCCTATGTTAATTTCTTAGTTTTTCATATCGCAGAAATTTGATCTTTTGTGTTGAACTTTTCATGGGGATTTGTTTTTGCAAGATTAGAACCATAACAAATTTAATGAGAATTTATCCAAAGTTGAGCAAAGTTGAGGTCATTTGTTTCGCTAGAACAAGGGCGATGAGTAATAAAATTATGAAGAAAAATGCAGAGAATTCTAAATTTAACACAAAACAAGAAGAACAAAAGTTTAGTTCGGCCGGGTGGGGCCTTGGGCTACATCTACTTATTTATTTTTTGAAAAATTGAGTGTGGAAATTTTTTTTATAAAATATTGGCACGCAAAGTTTTCTTAAAAATAAATTTGGTATCCATTTTTTTCAAAAAAATTTGGAAGCAATTTGGTTTTTGCAAAAATTGTTTTCGATGTTTTTTCAAAAAAAAATTTTATCTAAATTTTTTATATAAAATTTGTTATCGAAATTTTTTATATAAAATTTGTTATCGAAATATTTTATATAAAATTTTTATCCAAATTTTTTGTATAAAATGTTTTTCCTGATAAGAATTTTTATAGAAATGGTTTCTGTTTAATATCGATTCTTTTATAAACATTTGTTATCGAATTTGTTTACTATGAATGGAAATTTTTTCTATAAAATATTGGCACGCAACGTTTTCCTAAAAAAATTTGGTATCCATTTTTTTTTCAAAAAAATTTGGTAGCTGATTTATTTATAAAAATTGTTGTCGATGTTTTTACGATGAAAATTATATAAAAAAAATTATATAAAATTTGTTATCGAAAATTTTTATATAAAATTTGTTATCGAAATTTTGTATATAACATTTTTATCCAAATTTTTTATATAAAATTTGTTAACGAAATTTGTTCCTGGCAAGAATTTTTATAGAAATTGTTTCTGTTAAAATTTGTTGTTAAAATTTGTTATCGATTTTTTTATAAACATTTGTTATCGAATTTGTTTACTATGAATGGAAATTTTTTCTATAAAATATTGGCACGCAAAGTTTCCCTAAAAAAAATGTACTATCCATTTTTTTTTCAAAAAAATTTGGTAGCAGAATTTATTTGTAAAAATTGTTGTCGATGTTTTTTCGATGAAAATTGTTATCGAAATTTTTTATATAAAATTTGTTATCGAAATTTTTTTTAAAAAATTTGTTATCGAAAATTTTTATATAAAATTTGTTATCGAAATTTTTTTAAAAAAATTTGTTATCGAAAATTTTTTAAAAAATTTGTTATCGAAAATTTTTATATAAAATTTGTTATCGAAATTTTGTATATAACATTTTTATCCAAATTTTTTATATAAAACTTGTTCCTGGTAAGAATTTTTATAGAAATTGTTTCTGTTAAGATTTGTTATCGATTTTTTTCTCTAAACATTTGTTATCGAATTTGTTTACTATAATTCGAATTTTTTTCTATAAAATATTGGCACGCAAAGTTTTCCTAAAAAAATTTATTATCCATTTTTTTTCAAAAAAATTTGGTAGCAGAATTTTTTTGTAAAAATTTTTTTTTTTTTATGTTTTCTTTATTTGCAATCTATTTGTATAACAAACAATAAGCAAATTTTCTTAAAAATATCTACAAAGTGACAGAAGTGCCAAACTCCAGTGAGCACGACAACACTATTGATTCATCTGTTTTATGTCCTCTTAAAATTTTACAATTGTTTTGAAATTAAATTATTTTAGCTAGGATCAAGTAATATAAGGTAAATCTAATACATGAGATCGTTTTAGTCTTTTGGATTCGTTACTATCATCTAATAAGTTTATAGCCAAAACATTTGAATGATTGCTTAATCGGTTTAAGTATTTAGAACTGTAATTACGAATTACATTTTTAACTTCAGGAATGCAAAGGTCCTTATGTATATTTTTATTGCTGACAAACCAAGGCGAATTACTGATGAGTCGAAGAGTTTTTGATTGATATCTTTGCAGTATTTCTATGTTAGAGTTGCTTGCTGTTCCCCAAAGTTCAATTCCATAGGTCCATACGGGTTTTAATATACTTTTGTAGAGCAATACTTTATTTTCTAAGCTTAATTGTGATTTGGATCCTAGCAGCCAATACATTCGTTTTGTCTTTATATCTAACTGCTGCCGTTTCAGTTTGATATGTGTTTTCCAAGTTAACCGCTTGTCTATATGTAAACCCAAATATTTAACACAGTTGGATGTTGGAATTTCTTCTCCACCGAGTGATACGGGAGGACAAGTATCTTTTCTAAGAGTAAAAGTTACATGGACAGACTTCTCGGTATTTACTTTAATGTTCCATTTTTTCAGCCAAGATTGGGTCGAATCAAGTTGTTTTTGCATTGCATTTGAAGCAAGAATGGGCGATTCATCAACCGATAATAAACTAGTATCATCTGCATACGTTGCCACTATAATATTTTCGTCTGATGGAAAGTCGGATGTAAACAGTGTATATAGAATCGGTCCCAACACACTTCCTTGAGGGACACCAGATTTTATTAAGCCAATTTCAGAATCTGCGTCATTTACATTAACAAAAAATCTTCTTTCACTCAAGTACGATTTCAACAGTAAATAAAATGGGGTAGGGAGAAGGGTTTTCATCTTAAATAGTAATCCATCATGCCACACTTTATCGAAGGCTTGCTTGACATCCAGGAAAACCGACGAACAATACTGTTTGTTTTCCAAACATTGCCTAATTGTATGAACCACTCTGTGGCATTGTTCTACTGTCCCATGTCCGTGCCTAAAACCAAATTGATGTTCTGGAATTATATTTAGTTTTTCGAGCACGGGGGACAGTCTTTTTTGAATAAGTTTTTCAAAGACTTTGCATATCACTGGCAACAGACTAATAGGCCTATAAGATGATATAACGTCTTCCGGTTTGTTGGGTTTCAAGACCATGAAAATCTTTGCGAATTTCCATTGAAAGGGGAAATATGTTAATCTAAGAGCTGCGTTAAATAGTAGCGACAGAAAAATTAAACCTTTACGCGGTAGTGATTTTAGTATTTTGGCATCAATGAAGTCATAGCCAGGGGATTTCTTAGGGTTTAATTTTATTATTTCTCTCTCAACTTCTCGCGGTGAACAATGTTTTATCGGCCGATACATTTGGCACGGTACATCCAGAAAATCTTTAATTTTCCTTTCATCCTCAGCTTCACAAAACGAAAATGGACTGAACGTTTCTTCTAGAAATTCTTTAAAAGCTTCCGATTTGTTTTTATCATTTCTGCACCATACACCACAAGTGTTTTTGAAAGGGATGTTTCTTTTCTGTGGTCTTTTTAGAAATTTGGTTGCTTTCCAGATGCTGTGCTCTTTATTATTGGAAGGACTAAGGTTGCTTAAAAACGCGTTAATAGAATCGTTTTTGTATTCTTTTAATGTGTTCGTCAAAGAGTTTTTGGCTCTATTATAATTTGTTCTGTCATCTGGGTGTCTTGTTGTCTGCCAAATTTTACGCAATCGCCGCTTTTGTGCTATCAACTTTTTGATTTTATATGAAATACGAACATCAGAACAAGATTTTTCGTCCTTATGCGGGGTAGCAAGGTGTGCAGATTCGTGGATCAAATTAGTAAAAGTTTCTATCGCTCTATCTAATTCATCAGGTGTTTTAAGTGATATATTTAGGTTTAAACCTTTTTCAATCCAATGCTTAAAGAAATTGACGTCAGTTTTTGCTGAAAACAGTTGTGGTTTTGCTTGCCGTTTACAATACGATGTACAAAAGTTTACTATGACTGGGCTGTGATCTGAACTTAAATCGTCACTTGTAGCAATGTCTAGGCATGCCTGGGGAATACCGCTAAAAATTATAAAATCCAAGAGATCAGGTCTTTTGTTTGGATCGCTGGGCCAGTATGTTGGGCTACCGGTTGATAAAACACTGTAGTGATTGGTGGATATACATTTATAAAGCTCGCTTCCTTTTGGGTTTATTAGCCTTGAACCCCACCATGGGTGCTTGGCATTGAAGTCGCCGCCTACAATAAATTTATTTCCAAATTTACTAAAAAATTGGTGGAATGTATCAGATTTTACATTGAAGCGAGGAGGAAAATAGGCAGAGTATATTGACGTCTTTGAATTATTGCAAGTTAAAACCACTCCCGCAGCTTGGATAAAGTTTTCAGAAACAGGATCTGCAATATCATATTTAATATTTGATCGTATTATGACAGCAGCTCCTCCATGAGCTCGATTTTCTGGGTGATTTGTCGTAATAATATCATATCCGTTTAATTTAATATAAGACTTACTTGTTAAGTGTGATTCAGATACTAATAGTATATCAATAAGATTATTTTTAAGGAATAGTTCTATTTCATTAATATGATTTAGAATACCATTGGCATTCCATACAGCTATTAAAAGATTTACTTGCATAACTTAGAAATGAGCATTGACATCATATTCATTAACGTATTCGTCAATTCTATTTGTTTGGCAAGCATTGTCTCTATTTTACTTAGAACATTATTCAAACCTGGTTGGTCATCTCTTACAGCTTGCGCGTAGGTAAGGTTATTAGAATCTTGAAAACGGGGTATGTTGTTGTGCTGGTTTCCAGATTGTAGATAGTGGCTGCTTTCGTTTGAAATATTTTGAGTTTTATTCGTTCGAATATTTCTAGAATGCAATAGCTTTTGATAAACTACACAACCTCGGTAACTGGCAGTATGTTCGTTGTTACAATGTACACATTTGGCTGGTGTAGTTGGCAATTTCGTGCACTGCCCTGTTGCATGGTCCTTTCCGCATTTAACGCAACGAAAATCCTTTTTACAGTATGATTTAGTGTGGCCAAAATCTTGGCATCTGTGGCATTGGACTATGTCTTCAAATTTTTTAGGTGCTTCAATTGATATAATAGCATTATCAAATGTTCTAATATTGTAAATTTCTTTGTTATTTTCTTTTGGATCGACATCGACAAAGAACATTGGAAGAGGCATTTTAGACACCCTGCTAATAACATTTCGAACACTTCTGACCTGGTGCCCCAGACTGAGCAGCATTGCTTTTATGTCCGCTATAGGTGTAGTATGGTGAAGACCTTTTATAATTACTCGGAATGCCCTTTCCTTTTTCAATTGGAAAGTATGATAGCTAAAATTTTCTTGGTCTAAATACTTAATGACTTTTCTGTAGGAATCCACATTCTTTATTGCAATACGAATTTGACCATCACTTAGAGATTTGTAGTGGTAGTCCGTAGAAGGAATTTCTTTGTTGATCCTATTTACCATTTTAACAATATCTGTCACATGAGGTATAAAAATTGGTGGTGGTTTCGGTTCACTAGTGACAGCATCATTACTAGGGCTAGTATCTGCATTGTCGTTGGCCAAGGCTTGGTATCTGTTAGATGTTGAAGGTCCGTCATCAATATGCATACGTTTTCCTTGAAAAATGTTGGGAGACCCTGCATTTCTTCTTTTCGTAGCTACCGTCTGCCAGTTGTTTTCATCGTCTTCACTTTCCTCACTTAAATTTACACCTTCTGACTTGGAGCCAGTGATGGTAGGTATTGTTGTTGTATTTTTTGTCTTGTCCATAATGTTTGTTGTTACTACCTATGCACCAAATGTACATGCACTTGGTGCATGCAGTTTGTTATTGTTTTTGGCGATCCACTAACCGTTTATGGTCGCGAAATTTTGGGGATTTTAAAACTGCGTACAATTTGTTTTTGTACAAGGAAAAAAAAAATTTCTTTTCTTTTTAACACAACGTTCTTACAATGCACACAACACGTCTTTCAGCAATCGCAGTCAAACGTAGACTGATTGTAAAAAAAATTGTTGCCGATGTGTTTTCGATGAAAATTGTTATCGAAATTTTTTTAATAAAATTTGTTATCGAAAATTTTTATATAAAATTTGTCATCGAAATTTTTATAAAAAAAAATGTTATATAATTTTTATCAACATTTTTTATATACAATTTTTATATAAAATTTTTTATATAAAATTTGTTTTCAAAATTTGTTCCTGATAAGAATTTTTATAGAAATAGTTTCTGTTATGATTTGTTATCGATTTTTTCTATTAAAAATTTGAAAAGGAAAATTTTCTACAAAAAAATGACACCAAAGAAAAGAAAGTGGAAAGGTTAACCCATGGTTACCATTTCCTTTTTAACTACATACCCTTTAAACTGGGTTTGATGTTATATATTTTTTGTGTTATATTTCATGAGCTAAAAATATTTTACCCAATTATTCATAGGAAGCCAAGATTTGCTATTTGAAAAATTTCCTTATAAAACCAAAGAAAAAGTTTTAAGCTATTTCGTTTTTTTCCAACACAATCATTTTCTTATGCTATCGGTCCTGAAAATGAGTTTATGCCGAAACACAAAACAAGGATGACCTTTTTTCTGCAACCTATGGCTTCGGCCCATTTCCTACAAAATTATACTAATTTTTCTTTCTTCTTCATTAATCTAAAGTAAGTTTGACCTTTGACCGCAAAGAAATTCTCTTTGGCTATTTTTCTTAAAACAAAAAGAAAATCGGCATGGTTATTCCTAAAAACTGGTTTTTAATTAGGAAAAACCTCATGGGCAGTCTTCATAGTGAAATAGAAAATGTTCCTGACCAAAAGAAAAGATCATTTGGTATGTAAAGTAAGGGAAGGGTTATAAGGGGGTCCCCCTAATAAATGCCAAACACCACCGTAAAAACCCTTAATGGATTTGAAGAGCAATTAGCCTGGCGGCTGTTTAACTGCACCTTGCCGTAGGCAATTAAAGTTTCATGTTTCATTATTACACAGAATATTTTTTTAAATAATTATGCCATAAAATAAGGGAAAAGAAATGCAAAGGGCACAAAAGACACAAAAATATTCATATTCATTAGCGGCTTAAATTTTTAAATAACGACAAAACAATGCGAAGCAAGGAAACCAGAAAAAGGGGTGCGTATTCCTTTAAAGGATATCTCGAAACGGGGGTTGATTATGGTTCCGCTATCTTGTGGGGCGATAGCCCTAGACCCCTCTCTTAGTTGGCGTTCGGTCAGCCACATTTTAATGACGCCTGTCAAAGGAACAAATTAAAACATATTTCTTTGTTTTTGCTCTTCTGGCTTTTGCTCTGTAATGGAAAAAACTGAACTTGTAATTGTTTTGTTTGTTGGCTGGCTTGGCGGGAGAAAATGTTTGTTCTAAAAATAAAACAATTGCACATAGTTTACTGGATGGGGGGCTATCTCTGGTGGGTAAAGACAATGACCGGCGATTAGCTAACCGAATGGCGGGCTAGCAAGCTAACTGATGATTGACAGAGTGATACGGTGCTGTTCATGCTAAGAGATAATTACAAAGTTTGCTTGAATTTAACATGAATACAAGATCGGGAGATTAGATAAAGTCGTAAAGAAGAAGAGATTTAATAGAAAAAATTCCACGAACAAATTTTTTATAGAAAAAAATTCGGTACCAATTCTTTCATAGGAAAAATTTCGCTACCAAATTTTTTATAAATAAAATTTCGCTACCAGTTTTTTATAAAAAAAAATTGGAAAAAAATTCTAAAAAAAAATTCGCTACTAAATTCTTTATAGAAAAAATTTCGCTACCAAATTATTTATAAAAAAAAATTCGCTACTAAATTTTTTATAGAAAAAATTTCGAGACCAAATTTTTTATAGAAAAAATTTCGAGACCAAATTTTTTATAGAAAAAATTGTGCGACCAAATTTTTATAGAAAAAATTTCGAGACCAAATGTTTTATAGAAAAAATTTCGAGACCAAATTTTTTATAGAAAAAATTTCGAGATCAAATTTTTTATATAAAAAATTTTGCTACCAAATTCTATAGAAACAATTTTCGCTACAAAATTTTTTATAAAAAAATTTTTGGTAACAAATTTTTTATTAAAAAAATTTTTGCTAACAAATTTTTTATAAAAAATTTTCGTTAACAAATTTTTTATAACAAAATTCGCTACCAAATTTTTTATAGCAAAAATTTAGCGAAAAAATTTGTTATAGAAAAAAATTCGCGACCAATTTTTTTATAGAAAAAATTTCGAGACCAAATTTTTTATAGAAAAAATTTCGAGACCAAATTTTTTATAGAAAAAATTTCGAGACCAAATTTTTCATAGAAAAAATTTCGAGACCAAATTTTTTATAGAAAAAATTTCGAGACCAAATTTTTTATAGAAAAAATTTCGAGACCAAATTTTTTATAGAAAAAATTTCGAGACCAAATTTTTTATAGAAAAAAAATTTCGCGACTAAATTTTTTATAAAAAAATTGCGCAACCAAATTTTTTATAAAAAAAATTTTGCTACCAAATTTTTTATAAAAAAATGTCGCGACTAAATTTTTTATAGAAAAAATTTCGCGACCAAATTTTTTATAGAAAAAATTTCGAGACCAAATTTTTTATAGAAAAAATTTCGAGACCAAATTTTTTATAGAAAAAATTTCGAGACCAAATTTTTTATAGAAAAAATTTCGAGACCAAATTTTTTATAGAAAAAATTTCGAGACCAAATTTTTTATAGAAAAAATTTCGAGACCAAATTTTTTATAGAAAAAATTTCGAGACCAAATTTTTTATAGAAAAAATTTCAAGACCAAATTTTTTATAGAAAAAATTTCGAGACCAAATTTTTTATAGAAAAAATTTCGAGACCAAATTTTTTATAGAAAAAATTTCGAGACCAAATCTTTTATAGAAAAAATTTCGAGACCAAATTTTTTATAGAAAAAATTTCGAGACCAAATTTTTTATAGAAAAAATTTCGAGACCAAATTTTTTATAGAAAAAATTTCGAGACCAAATTTTTTATAGAAAAAATTTCGAGACCAAATTTTTTATAGAAAAAATTTCGAGACCAAATTTTTTATAGAAAAAATTTCGCCACCAAAACTTTGTGTAACAAAATATACCGCGACAAAAATTTGTATAAAAAATATCGCGAACAAATTTTTTATAGAAAAAATTTCGCGACCAAATTTTTTATAGAAAAAATTTCGCTACCAAATTTTTTATAGAAAAAATTTCGAGACCAAATTTTTTATAGAAAAAATTTCGCCACCAAATTTTTTATAGAAAAAATTTCGCTACAAAATTTTTTATAGAAAAAATTTCGAGACCAAATTTTTTATAGAAAAAATTTCGAGACCAAATTTTTTATAGAAAAAATTTCGAGACCAAATTTTTTATAGAAAAAATTTCGAGACCAAATTTTTTATAGAAAAAATTTCGAGACCAAATTTTTTATAGAAAAAATTTCGAGACCAAATTTTTTATAGAAAAAATTTCGAGACCAAATTTTTTATAGAAAAAATTTCGAGACCAAATTTTTTATAGAAAAAATTTCGAGACCAAATTTTTTATAGAAAAAATTTCGAGACCAAATTTTTTATAGAAAAAATTTCGAGACCAAATTTTTTATAGAAAAAATTTCGAGACCAAATTTTTTATAGAAAAAATTTCGAGACCAAATTTTTTATAGAAAAAATTTCGAGACCAAATTTTTTATAGAAAAAATTTCGAGACCAAATTTTTTATAAAAAAAATTTCGAGACCAAATTTTTTTTATAGAAAAAATTTTGAGACCAAATTTTTTAAGAATAAATTTCGCTACCAAATTCTAAAGAAAAAATTTCGCTACCAGTTTTTTATAGAAAAAATTTCGATAACAAATAATTTATGGAAAAAAATTCCGTTACCTAATTTTTTAAAGAAAAAATTCGCGACAACATTTTTTATAGAAATTTTATAACAGATTTTTTTTTTTATATATTTAATAAAAAAATTTTCGCTACAAAATTTGTTATAAAAAAATTTTCGCAAACAATTTTTTTTATTAAAAAAAATTTTTTTATAAAAAAATTTCGCTACCAAATTTAAAAAAAAAAAATTCGCGACTAAATTTTTTATAAAATAATTGCGCTACCAAATTTTTTATAAAAAAATTTCGCTACCAAATTTTTTATAAAAAAATTTCGCGACTAAATTTTTTTTGGAAAAAATTTTGCGACCAAATTTTTTTTAGAAAAATTTCGTGTCCGAATTTTTTATAGAATAAATTTCGCGACCAAAAATTTCATAGAAAAGATTTCGCAACCAAATTTTTAGAGAAAATATTTTTCGACCAAATTTTTGTATTTAAAATTTCGCGACTAAGTTTTTTATAGAAAAGCTTTTTCAAAAAAAAAAAATTGGTACCAAAACTTTTACCATGATAGCATTTGTGAAAGACTGACAGCCATTATGTTAAGCTTTTAATTTGTGATGTTTTCTTTTATTTGGCTGTTGTTTAATTCTTTAATTAAGTTTTGTTTAATTTTCATTTCCGCTCGGTTGTACTTCTCATCTTCAATGCCAATTGGGACTTTGAGAAGAGAAGAGAAGTAAAAATAAACATTGAAGTCACGTATGTTCGAGTGACCTATACATAAAAATAAAGAACGAAAACCAAGTGGTAATAAAGGAACAAATAGAACCTCATTTCCCCACAAAAAAATAAAAATAATGCACAATAGTGGAAAGTAGTTTTGCGGCTATCACCGTTTTTTTTTTTTCAGTTTTAACGATTATACCAAATTTTACATCATTAGCTCCAAAATTGCAAGTGTTAAAAAACACACCTCATTAAATCTACAAATTTCCATAATTAATATTTGCTTCCAAATATGTTCCTCATTTTGGCCAAAAACCAAATTAAAATGTGCCCATGCCAATTTGGAGATATTTTTTTCCTAAATTTGGTTTTGCAATTTATGCCATCATAATTAGCTTTGAAGGAGAGAAAGTTTGTTTTCTGAATATTTCAATATTTAAATTCAGACCAAAAACAGCCCTAATGAATGCCTCAAAACTATTCATATTTATGAAAAAAAGTTTGAAAGAGAAGGTAAAGAAATTGGTAATTAGTTCGCACGTGTTAAAAATTACAGTGCAATGCATTACGTATAAGAAAAAATCGAAAAGATGTAATGCACTTCGGAATGGTTTTGTGTGGTAACAAATTACTTCAATCATTGCATCAGCAGTCTCAGCGATAGCCTCAAGTTCAAGGCTAGGTTACGTTAGGTTTGAGTAACAGTCTGCCATAAGACCTACTAAGACGTTTTCGTCCATTGTGATACCACAGGAACAGAAGAAGAAAGATGCCTTCTAGTTCCTACAGTTGTACCATCGAGATCGTTTTAAAAAATATATGCATGGAATCTTTATTTGAATCGATAGTAGTGTTCATATAATTTATCTCACGGTCGGTCGGTATCTCACGAATAAATGCTTCATTGCTGTCTTCCAATGCGTCAGTTGAACCGGGCTTGTCTGCATAGACATGAACTTTAACATAGCCCTACAAAAAATAATTGGAGGGTTAAATCGCACGATCTAGGCGGCGAATTGACCGGTTCCGAACGTGAAATAAAATGTTCACCGAACTCTCCTTTCAATAAGTCCATTGTTACGCTTGCTGTGTGACATGTGGCACCGTCTTCTTGAAACCGCATGTCATGCAAGTCAAGCTCTTGCATTTTGGGCAAAAAAAAGTTGGATATCATTTCACGATAGCACTCACCATTCACGATTCGCATAATGTTTGAAGAAGTACAGTCCAATGATGCCACTAGCCCATAAACCGCACAAAACTGTAACTTTTTCTGGACGCATTGTTAGCACTTGCAATGCTTTTGGCTTAACTTCACTCCAAAATTGAAAATTCTGCTTATTTACGTACCCATTGAGCAAAAATGAGTTTCGTCGCTGAACACAATTTAAACACGATGAACTTTAATAACAGAGCACGCATTTTGATAATAAAATTCAATAACTTGCAAGCGTTGTTCGTTTGTAAGACGGTTCATGGTTAAATTATAGACCAAACTGAAGATGTTTGACAGTGAAACAAAACTCCAACCGAGCGTGAGCTGTTTAAACCAGTGTTTCCAAAAAGATAATAGCTTAAAAATCACCCTTTATAAAAATATTATTCGTATCGATATTTTTTTTTTTTTAAATTTTACGAGATTTTTTAATTTTTTTATCGAAAATCCTTCTATAAAAAATTTATCGAAATTTTTCTAATAAATTTGTTATCGATTTTTTTTTTTAATTTTTTTCAAAATTTTTAAAAAAAAATTGTTATCGAAATTTTTCAATTACAAAAATGTTTTCTCAATTTTCTTTAAAAAAATTTTAATCGAAATTGTTTTCTAAAAAGATTGTTATCGAATTTTTTTCTAAAAAAACTGTTATCGAAATTTTTTCTGTTAAAATATTTTATTGAAATTTTTTGTATAAAAAATTTTTATAGAAATTTTTTGTATAAAAATTTTTTTTTATAAAAAATATTTTACGAAATTTTTTTCTATAAAAATTTTTATCGACATTTTTTCTATAAAAAAATTGTTATTACATTTTTTCTATAAAAATAGAAAGATATGCAGAGGGCCAGAAAGTGCGTTAGAATCCGAATCTTGTTCTTTAGGGCACAGTTCTTAGTTTGTAACCTTAGATTTCACATGAATTCTAAACATATATATCAGAAAATAGCAAGCTATAAAATGTGGGCCGGCAGACGAAAGGCCCAAAGAGAACACGATAGTGCCGAAGATGGTGGCCTAACCAACTGCCAAAATGTCCTCAAATTGGGTGTTTGTTTCAAGTGATATTCGTTCTCATTCTTTCTTTTACTGACTTTTAAATGTTTTTTGCTATGCTATTCTTTGAATAGAAAGCATTAAACAATGGTCGAAAGCCGGACAATATTCTGTAATTGAATCTTAATGAGATTTAAGATCGAAAAAGAAAACGCAAACAGATAAAACCCCCTTTTTTAAAGTGTTAAGCAACATGTAAGTTTGCTATTTATGTTTTGAGGAGGCTATGGAGATCACGATTTAGAAGCTAACCAAGCTTCATCATGAGTCCGTTTCGCCTCAAAAAGATTTTTTTAATTTGTAAACAAGTTGTTATAAAAATTTTTTCTAAAAAAAAATTGTTTACAAAATCTTTTATATAAAGATTGCTGTCGAAAATTGTTCTTTAAAACATTCTATCGTTTAAATTCTATAATAACTATTTTTTCGAAATTTTTTCTGTTGAAAATTGTTATCGAAATTTTTTCTATAAAAAACTGTTATCGATTTTTTTTTAATTTTCAACAATTTTTTTCTAAAAAAAACTTAGAAATTTTTTATAATTAAATTTCTATCGAAATTTATCTACAAACAATTTTTATCGAAATTTTTTATTTTGTAAAAAATTTTATCGATCAAAAAATTTTCTTTAAAAAGTTGTAATCGAAATCGTTCATATAAATATTGCTGTCGAAATTTGTTCTATAAAAAATTCTATTGTTTTAAATTCATAATAATTTTATCGAATTGTTTCTGTTAAAAATTATTATCGAAATTTTTTCATAAAGAATTGTTATCGATTTTTTTTTAAATTTTTAACTATTTTTATCTGTAAGAAGGTGTTATCATATTTTTTAATCAAATTGCTATTGAAATTTTTTATTTTGTAAAAAATTTTATCGATCAAAAAATTTTCTTTAAAAAGTTGTAATCGAAATCGTTCATATAAATATTGCTGTCGAAATTTGTTCTATAAAAAATTCTATTGTTTTAAATTCATAATAATTTTATCGAATTGTTTCTGTTAAAAATTATTATCGAAATTTTTTCATAAAGAATTGTTATCGATTTTTTTCTAAATTTTTAACGATTTTTTTCTAGAAAAAAAAATTTATAATTTTTTTTATAATCAAATTGCTATCGAAATTTTTCCATCAAACATTTTTATCGAAATTTTTTATTTTGTAAAAAAGTTTATCGAATTTTTTCTATAATAAATTGTTATCAACATTTTTTCCTTAAAAAGTTGTTGTCGATATCGTTTATATAAAGATTGTTGTCGAAAATTGTTCTATAAAAAATTCTATTATTAAATTCTATAAAAACTTTTTATCGAATTTTTTTCTGTTAAAAATTGTTATCGAAATTTTTTGTGTTAAAAATTGTTATCGAATTTTTTTCAGTCAAAAATTGTTATCGAATTTTTTTTTGTTAAAAATTTTTATAAAAAGTTTTTCTGTTACAAATTGTTATCGAAATTTTTTCTGTTAAAAAATTGTTATCGAAATTTTTTCTGTTAAAAATTTTTATCGAAATTTTCTTTAAAATTGTTACCGAAACTTTTTTGTAAGAAATTTTTAACGATTTTGTTTTTTCTAGTATACAAATTGTTATCGAAATTTTTCTATCAAAAATTGCTACCAAAATTTTTTCTATAAAAATGTTGATACCAAAATTTCTCCTAAAAAAATTGGTTGAAAGTTTTGTTTTCTAAAAAAAATTGTTAAAGAAATTGTTTTTATAAAAAAAAACGCTTTATCTTCTAGTTTTAAGCCCTTTGCCTTGCATGCAGTAGTATTTATTATTATCTAACGATCATTTTGTAATTTTTTGCGGTTTTATAACTAATTGTAGTTGCCTCTAGGTGTTGTAAATAAAAACAACTCTGTGTAACATTTAAATACCACAATTAATCACTATAGGTTCATTAAATGGAGTTCAAATCACTTTAATAATGATCAGTCCATCTATGTCTGTCCATCTAATGAATGTCTATTAAAATTTGTTGGTAAGTTTTCCGTTTCAATTTTCCAAATAGCGGAAAACCCGCTCATTAATCGAATAACTGCGTTGTAGAATTTATTAAAGTAGGAAGAAGGAAAATGCAATACAAAGAGCTATTGTTATCTTATTAAGGGAGCCATAGATAAGTAGGAAAATACTGCCATGGCGGAGTAGCAGAAGGGTGGTCATGATGTTTTGGGATTTTAATATATTTAACAACGATTAGGAGATGGATAGTGAAAATAGTTGCGGAATTCACTGTCCAGAACTACATATCGACGTGTATCATCACATGAGGAACGATGCGGTATCTTCCAGGCGCTTTAATAAATTTTGTTCCATATCTCCCGGTTTCATATGCAGCTTTATATGATGGTAACACATATAAAGTGGTTAGGATCTTAGGATCAAAGCCTTCATTGAATCCTCACCATAGTTAGGCTAGGAATGAAGTCGCTGAATTATTCGACATGGTGCCATATTGATGGAATCAAGATTTTGAAATGTTGTATGGCACCAATACTCCATACCATTCCCTTTCTATTTCATATCATTTGACTTTGACCTACATTTTAAATGTTTTTTCTTATGAGCCATTTGAATTTCCCTTTACTTCTATTTTCCTTTAGTTAAACTTGTAACAACTACAATTCTTAAATGTGGGATTATTGCCTGCTATGATTAATGTTCTGCAATTTGTTCTCTATTTTAGTTTAACTTTTGCTCTAAGTATCACATTTAGTCATCATCTTCTGTTTATCAACAATTTCTTTTAGCCTCCAACATAGTTCATTGTTGCTCCATATCTGAAAGCAGTCTACTGCTGCTACTGTTGTTGCTTCTGTTTGTGTCGCCTCCTCTTCATCCAATGGCCAACCATCATGGCCAGCCAATTCATTAGATATTCATTTGAAAATTGCGCATTTGCAATGAGATTCAAATGAGATTTTGCTTTTGTTTCAATTAGCTATTATTGTTGTTGTGCCTCCTTAGGCACAATTTCTAATCAGTGCGCCTTACATGGAAAAGCCTCATTGTTTTCCCGCAAACAAACAAAAGATGACGCTTTTCCATCCAAGTTTTCTCACAATGGCCTATCAGTAACCATTGAATATTTACAACAATTGATTGATGGACAGAATAAATATGCCTTGTTCTAATGAAAGATTTGAATTATAAAATGTTGCTTCATACAATGAGTGTAATTCAAATTAAATTATAGAGCCAAAGGGCCAGACAGTCTCATCACGAAGGGTTTAGAGATCAGATTGAATTGGTTAAGAAAAAAATATTTTTAGAACTTACAAAAAATCTTATATACAATAATCTGTTACCTTTGTTTACAGTAATTAAAATGATTGTCATACCTAAAAAGAAAAAAAGGTAAATATAAATTAACTAATGGTATATAGAAATTAAAACAAAAGGAAATACTTTTCGGTAATTAAAAAAAATTAAAAAGGCCCATTACAAATATAAACAAGTAAGAGCGAGCTAAGTTCGGCCGGGCCGAATCTTATATACCCTCCACCATGGATCGCATTTGTCGAGTTCTATGCGCGGTATCTCTTTTTAGGCACACAAAGAATATTGAATAAGAACTGTTATGCTATTGGAGCTATATGAAGTTATAGTTCGATTCGGACCATAAGTAAATGCTGAATATTGTAGAAGTCATTGTGTAATATTTCAGTTCATTCGGATAAGAATTGCGCCTTGTTGGGGCTAAAAGAGAAAAATCGGGAGATAGGTTTATATAGAAGCTGTATCAAGATATTGATCGATTCAGACCATATTATATATTGAAGGTCATAAGAGAAGCCGTTGTACAAAATATCAGTCAAATCGGAGGAGAATTGCGCCCTCTAAAGGCTTAAGAAGTCAAGACCCAAGATCGATTTATATGGCAGCTATATCAAAACATGAACCGATTTGGCCCATTTACAATCCGAACCGACCTACACAAATTAGAAGTATTTGTGCAAAATTTCAAGCAGCTAGCATTACTCCTTCGAAAGTTAGCGTGCTTCGACAGACAGACGGATGGACGGAGATGGCTAGATGGACTTAAAATGACATGAAGATCAAGAATATATATACTTTATGGGGTCTCAGATGCAAATTTCGAGATGTAGGTAGTAAAGATGTTAAGTAGATCAGAAGAGGTGAAATACTTCTTGCACCACTTAAGAGAGCCCAAACACTTGAATGCTTCTTTCGACACTTCAATTCGTGTTTTGACCAACGGACATAGCACTGTATCTTCATGCCCAGAACATCAAGAGCATCTGACTGCCCAATGTTTATACCGGCAATAGATAATGAAGAATGTAGTGCGTCAGTGAGATGGTTATGAGACAAGAAACAGCAGTGCGTCTTCTGTGCGTTAAAGTCTACTCTGTTCATTATATGCCACTCGAAAATGGCTAACAAATCCTGGGAGAGCGTCTCATCCATAATGTGTCTCCTATCCCCAATTTCTTGATGAATATGAAATGTCATAGATTACTGTCATCGGTAAATGACTAGACTGGATTCGAAGTCAGACCCAATAGATCAATGAAAATAATAAAAAAGAGTAGGGAAAGAACAGAGCCTTGTGGCACACCTGCGGTCTCATCGGATGAGAACCCATATACAACCACTCGTAAGAAAGAAAGCTCGATATAAATCGAACGAAGTTAGTACCGACTCCAAAAGCGACTAGCTTTAATAAAAGTGCACCGTCAGACTCTATCAAATGTCTTAGACACATCCAGAGCCACGACCTTACTCTCACCAAACTGGTGGATAGAGCAATTCCAACGTTCCGAGAGAAATGTCATTAGGTCTCCCGTAAAGCGATTTCTGCGGAACCTATACTGTCTATCGCTAAGAAGGCCATTGGACTCTAGGTATCTCATAAGTTGGTGGTTAACCATACTCTCCATAGCCTTGGAGAGAGCAGAGCATATCGCAATGGGCCGGTAATTTGCAGGGTTGTTCGCCTCACCCATTTTAGGTGAAAACTTCCGCACGTTAAGCAAGGTTGAAATGGTTGTTGCGTAGTGGACGAACAAGCGTCGAAGAACACTTACAAAGGACTAGTGTTGATATACCATCCGGGCATGGAGATTTATTAACGTCGAGATCCGCAAGGACCCTTTTGAACTTTTTGGAGATACGTTTCGGATTTAGATATTACTGGATAAGATGTATGTCCATAATGGCATGTGGGGGATAAGAATACGCACCCTCTTTTCAAATTAACTTCACCTAGCCTTTTAGGCGTTTCCAAGCGATCTGTATCGCACATAGCTATGAATAATACTATATTCTACCATCTCTTGTTCTTGGGCTTCACTTAGTTCACCTAGAAGATTTAAAAGCAATTTACAGCCACTAGAGGAAAATGGTAATTTTCGGTTCCTTTTATTTTTCTGTAAAACTTGTGTCTAACACACACACAGAAACCCTTTTGAAGAATATCTGAGGTAATATTTGCTCAAAATAAAAAAGAAAAAAAATGTCGTAATGTTTACTTAGAATTTAAAAACCAGCAATCGAACATTTGTAAAGTGCTTGCAAGCAGATATTTTTTTCAATTGATGATAGGCACTGATGTTGACTTTTAAAGTTGTTTGCATACAATTCGTCCGGATGTTTATAAAGGGTGATTTTTTTGAGGTTAGGATTTTCATGCATTAGTATTTGACAGATCACGTGGGATTTCAGACATGGTGTCAAAGAGAAAGATGCTCAGTATGCTTTGACATTTCATCATGAATAGACTTACTAACGAGCAACGCTTGCAAATCATTGAATTTTATTACCAAAATCAGTGTTCGGTTCGAAATGTGTTCATTCACCGTAACGTTGCGTCCAACAGCATCTTTGAAAAAATACGGTCCAATGATTCCACCAGCGTACAAACCACACCAAACAGTGCATTTTTCGGGATGCATGGGCAGTTCTTGAACGGCTTCTGGTTGCTCTTCACTCCAAATGCGGCAATTTTGCTTATTTACGTAGCCATTCAACCAGAAATGAGCCTCATCGCTGAACAAAATTTGTCAAAATTTGAACACATTTCGAACCGAACATTTTGGTAATAAAATTCAATGATTTGCAAGCGTTGCTCGTTAGTAAGTCTATTCATGATGAAATGTCAAAGCATACTGAGCATCTTTCTCTTTGACACCATGTCTGAAATCCCACGTGATCTGTCAAATACTAATGCATGAAAATCTTAACCTCAAAAAAATCACCCTTTATGTTTAAAGTTCATTCTAAGTTTTATTAAAAATGCATTTACTTTCTTTTAAAAAATCCGCAATTACTTTTTAGGCAACCCAATATATTCAAAATAGTCCGATCTGATCAGCACTTCAAAGAAATGATTATCTACCAGAACTCACTGTGCTAAATTTCATCGAAATCGAATGAAAAATAAAGTCTGGAGATTGGTCTTTACAGTGGCTATATATAAATAAATTCCGATTTTATGAGATCAGAAGGTCAGGTTTATATACAAAGAATACAAAATCATCAAAAATTGTTAAGAAAATATTTTAATACCCAAGATATCTGTCAAATTATAAATATCCAGCTTTTGGGTATATGGGTAAATACCCTGGTATTTACCCAATTTACCGTTTTAATAACTTTTGGATTTTTACCCATTGCCCAACTTTACAAATCGGGGACCAACCCCTCACTAATGCTGGCGTTAATTGTAAAGTACTCTGCCGTGTAATTGGGAACTAAATAGTGTCACTCTAACATACACTGTGCGGACTCTGTAATAAAATGAATGTCCCTTATCATTAGGTTAACACTTGGATTGGACTGCACTATGCGATGAGATCGAGGTATCGTGGAAGGTTCACGGCAAGTTTGCAATATGCCTGATGGTCTTACCATAAGTTCCTCTCATCCATTATTCATCGGCAGCCCTAGATTGTAGTGAAGATTTTTAACCCAAAATGTGGTAAAAAAAGACTACTGTCTTTTTTTACCACATTTTTGTGTTAATTTTCTTGAAATTCTTGCTCAGTATTTTTTCCATTTTTTAGTTTTTCCTATGATTTTTCCCATAAACTGGTCCACACCCTGCCTTGCAACCAAAAACCGCTCTCTAGTAAAGGGTGATTTTTTTGAGGTTAGGATTTTCATGCATTAGTATTTGACAGATCACGTGGGATTTCAGACATGGTGTCAAAGAGAAAGATGCTCAGTATGCTTTGACATTTCATCATGAATAGACTTACTAACGAGCAACGCTTGCAAATCATTGAATTTTATTACCAAAATCAGTGTTCGGTTCGAAATGTGTTCATTCACCGTAACGTTGCGTCCAACAGCATCTTTGAAAAAATACGGTCCCATGATTCCACCAGCGTACAAACCACACCAAACAGTGCATTTTTCGGGATGCATGGGCAGTTCTTGAACGGCTTCTGGTTGCTCTTCACTCCAAATGCGGCAATTTTGCTTATTTACGTAGCCATTCAACCAGAAATGAGCCTCATCGTGAACAAAATTTGTCAAAATTTGAACACATTTCGAACCGAACACTGATTTTGGTAATGAAATTCAATGATTTGCAAGCGTTGCTCGTTAGTAAGTCTATTCATGATGAAATGTCAAAGCATACTGAGCATCTTTCTCTTTGACACCATGTCTGAAATCCCACGTGATCTGTCAAATACTAATGCATGAAAATCCTAACCTCAAAAAAATCACCCTTTATATACTTTTTTTACACTTTTTTTCTAAAGCAAGCTAAAAGTAACAGCTGATAACTGACAGAAGAAAGAATGCAATTACAGAGTCACAAGCTGTGAAAAAATTTGTCAATGCCGACTATATGAAAAATCCGCAATTACTTTTTGGGCAACCCAATAGCTGCCCTTAGACCGACCACCAGATCCCCTGATAAAGGGTATAGAGGCCATAAAAGATCCATTTATTACCCGAATTCGATGAAATATGGCATAGTGTGTTCTGGTAGATCCCAACCCATTCTTGTGAAATGTGGCCCAGATTGGATCATATTTGAATATAGCTGCCATATAGACCGATCTCCTGATATAGGGTATTAAGCACATAAAAGGTGAGTTCTGGTAGACCTTAACACCTTTTTATGGAATATCGTTCAAATCAGACTATATTTGGATACAGCTGACATATAGACCAATCTCCAGATATAGAGTATTGAGCCCATAAAAAGAGCATTTTACCCAATAAATACCCAAGCAGAAACTCATCTCTACCGATGAGCATTATTTTAATAATTTTGCAAGGAGTCTAATCCAAGTGCGAAAATATCGAAAATATCTTTTTTTTTTCGATTATATCCCACTGTGCGTCACAGAACACCGAACGTCTGTTCATATGTTCTGAAGAAGGCTGTTGGCGTATAACGACTATGTGGCATAGGCGACTCGATGGATTATGTACCTAGCAAATCTTTCTTCGATGGCAGCGTGGAGGCTGTACAACGGGAGAAGGAGCTTTGGGTTGAAGCTGTCTGAATGAGGCACCAATCCTTGGTGTATTGGAGGCCGTCGAGCATCTGCTGCGCCAATGCCACGCGTTGGTTAGGTGAAAGCGTAGAATAATGGGGTCTCTACCCATAATTTCTTCTCTAAGCTCTGTACAGACATTCAAAAGTCTTATCGATGGAAGTCGATGGAAACGATGATTGCTAGGCTAGGCGTCTTCTTTAGCGTACACATGTTCTCAGTTACGGGAGCAATCCCATGGCAGCCGGTTATCGGTTTTGACCCGATGAAGTCGTTTATTGGCAAGGGCTGCCTCCTCATTGCATAACACACTGCTACAACAACAAAAACGGACGGTTGCAGATTGGAGGAGAGATCGGGGCAAGTGTTTCATGGAATTTCTAAGACTAAGGTTATTATTTAGGCTTCTCGTCGGATGTTGCATCTATCAGGAGGAGGTCATCGCCTTCCTGAAGAAGCTGTAGACGATGTTTATACAAGAACGACTGCCTTATCAGATAATCATGAAATAGGAGGGTAGTCAGGCGGAATTAAGGGTTCTGCGGCCGGACCTACAAGGGTGAGACTGGTTTTTGTGTTCCGGTCCATCAAAGGCTCCTAGGCAATGAAGCGACTGATCACCACAGGATTACTGATGAGTGCTGATTGCACTACAGAAACAATAAACCTTATCCTGTGTGAGTTTCTTAAAAGGTTAGACGCTTTCCGTAATGGAAAGCACACGTGATGTCCATGTAAATGGGACATTACCTGATTATATGGATTCCAGAGCAGCAAAGACCCTGTGGGCGAGGATTTCGAGGAACAGGACGCCGCTTCAAACATTCTTCTAACGATGGATTTAATACTTATCTGCACATCGCTTTCATACTTAATGAAAATCGACTCAGATTTTTATATATGTACTTACTTTACTTTAATTGCCTATGACAGAACATTTGTCCCATTGGGCGAACGTAGAATAGCGTACTAAGCGCCTCGATCTTTTGCGCTCCTTCTAAAATCTCTGACACCAAGTTTCAAGGTGTCTCCCACCACATGCTCGGGCTCTTGGTCATCGCGGTTTGTGTGTACCACCGTGATCGCCTTCAAAAGATTTCTTTGTTGGGCCTTCTTCATTTTGACAAAATAACAGACTATGCTATCGTCGTCATACAGCTAGTGGTTCATACGACGCTAATATTCTAAATTAACGTCAACTGGTCCATACCCACATGCACATATGCTATCACGAAGGATTTTTCTCTCAAACACTCCAAGTACCACCTCATTTGATTTCGCAAGTACCCATGCTTCGGAGCCATACAGCAGCACGAGTAGTATCAGTGTCTTGTATAGTGTAATTTTCGTCTGTTGAGAGGTGGCTGTGCTCCTCAGCTACTTGCTCAATCCAAAGAATCATCGGTTAGCCAATATTATCCTTCGTTTTATTTCAAAACTGGTGCCATTTGTTTTGATTACAGCGGTGCCAAGGTAGATAAAGTTTACTATCTTAAAGTTGAAGGCCAGAGGACTGCCATCAATAAACTTGGTTATCCCGAAGCCTTTTGGGTCGACGTAGTCCGAGTTAAGGACTGTGTACCAGCGCAACGGTTGATAGGACGGCGAAAATCATATGGGGACATCTAGATCGTGAAAAGACGAGGCTATAATTGAAAGGAAATCAGTCATAGGACTATCAGCTCACCTATGCAAAATCGGTGCGGAGAAAGAAGAAACAAACATGGTAGCATTCACTCAGCTAGAGTTTATATGTCAAAGACACACTTAACAAGTAAAAGCGTGCTAAATTCGGCCGGGCCGAATCTTATATACCCTCCACCATGGATCGCATTTGTCGAGTTCTTTTCCCGGCATCTCTTCTTAGGCAAAAAATGATATAAGAAAAGAGTTGCTCTGCTATTAAAACGATATCAAGATATGGTCCGGTTCGGACCACAATTAAATTATATGTTGGAGACCTGTGTAAAATTTCAGCCAATTCGTATAAGAATTGCGCCCATTGGGGCTCACGAAGTAAAATAGAGAGAACGATTTATATGGGATCTGTATCGGGCTATAGACCGATTCAGACCATAATAAACACGTTTGTTGATGGTCATGAGAGGATCCATCGTACAAAATTTCAGGCATATCGGATAATAATTGCGACCTCTAGGGGTCAAGAAGTCAAGATCCCAGATCGGTTTATATGGCAGCCATATCAGGTTATGAACCGATTTGGACCATACTTGGCAAAGTTGTTGGATATCACAACAAAATACTACGTGCAAAATTTTATTCAAATCGGATAAGAATTGCGCACTCTAGAGGCTCTAGAAGTAAAGACCCAAGATCGGTTTATATGGCAGCTATATCAGGTTATGGACCGATTTAAACTATACTTGGCACAGTTGTTGGGTATCATAACAAAACACGTCGTGCGAAATTCCATTCTAATCGGATAATAATTGCGCCCTCTAGAGGCTCAAGAAGTCAAAACCCAAGATCGGATTATATGGCAGCTATATCATGTTATGGACCGATTTGAACCATACTTGGCACAGTTATTGGATATAACAACAAACCACGTCGTTCAAAATTTCACTTCAATCGGATAAGAATTGCGCACTCTAGAGGCTCAAGAAGTCAAGACCCAAGATCGATTTATATGGCAGCTATATCAGGTTATTAACCGATTTGAACCATACTTGATCTCCCGATTTAGGGGCTTGCTCCCATAAAACGCGCATTTATTGTCCGATGTCGCCGAAATTTAGTTTAGTTTTGCACAAAACACCTAACATTGGTGTAAATCGTTGGCGATTGCAATTAGCCAAAATCGGCTCAGATTTACATATAGGTGCCATATAAACCGATCTCCCGATTTGATTTCTTAAGCCTCTGGAAGCCTCAATTTTCATCTGATGTGGTTGAAATTTTGCATGCAGTGTTTCGTTATAACTTCCAACAATTGTGCCAGGTACAGTCCAACTCGGTCTATAACCTGATATAGCTCCCATAACAAAACACGTCGTGCAAAATTTCATTCAAATCGGATAAGAATTGCGCACGCTAGAGGCTCAAAAAATCAAGACCCAAGATCGGTTTATATGGCAGCTATATCAGGTTATGGACCGATTTGAACTATACTTGGCACAGTTGTTGGATATCATATCAAAACACGTCGTGCAAAATTTCATTCCAATCGGATAAGAATTGCGCACTCTAGAGGCTCAAGAAGTCAAGACCCAAGATCGGTTTATATGACAGCTATATCAAAACATGGACCGATATGGCCCATTTACAATACCAACCGACCTACACTAATAAGAAGTATTTGTGCAAAATTTCAAGCGGCTAGCTTTACTCCTTCGGAAGTTAGCGTGCTTTCGACAGACAGATGGACGGACGGACGGACATGGCTAGATCGACATAAAATGTCGCGACGATCAAGAATATATATACTTTATGGGTCTCAGACGAATATTTCGAGTAGTTACAAACAGAATGACGAAATTAGTATACCCCCCATCTTATGGTGGAGGGTATAAAAATAGCTTCTAACTTTTCTTCTTCTAAACGCTACCACTACATATTTAAAATACCCTTTAGCACCATTACTATCTTCCTCATATTATTTCGTCTTATCGTCTACATGGCTACTCTCCCATCAAATCCATGGGGAATGTCAATGCTATGAATTGCATTTTAAAACTTTTATCACCATTACTAAACAAAATGGCATGTTATGCATTTTTCTAAAATGTCAGCAGGGTGGGAGCGCTTTGGGACTTACTAATAACAGCCATAACAGAGGTGCTTGCTGCACATTTCCAATGGGGGGGAACCATAAATGTGCCACTAGACTGACTCTACAAGCACATGTAAGCGCATGCATAGCTCATGCCTTAACACTTCACTATGGCCATTGGAAACTATTGGTATTAGAGAACTACAAGTTTTTTTTTTTCTAAATAAATTCACGCATGGATAGCTTTTCACACACCCTCGAGTAAGTTCTCAATGCTTGGCGAATGCCACCTAAAGATTCAGGCAGGCAGGCAAACAAACAACCTAGCAGCCACTTCAATCTCTACTCCTCCAACATTGTTTTGCCTATAAATATGCGTTATTTCGAATGGCATGCGCCCGCACCGCCACCGCTAACCTTTAACAGACAAAGCGCTTATAGGTATCTAAATATTTTTTGAAACTGGAAACCAACCTATTAGGAAAAGTTGTCCTCCATGCGGTTGACTGGTTAACTGAGCGAGCGCAGTGTTACAACGTTGCATGTTGGCATGATATTATCTGAATGTAGAAACGCATTGGAATGAAAAACAATGTAATGCATATTACGGAAAAAAATCTAAAAAAAACATATTTTCCATATTTTAATGCAAAACATTTTTTGATATCAAAAAACTAAAAACTTAAAAAAAACGTAAAAAATAAAAAAATCATTGTTTGAATAAAACTAAAAAAAATTGTTAAAAATCTTTTCTGAAAAAAGAAAAATTTCAAGAAAATTAAAAAAAATCCCAAAAGAAATTTTAAAAAATAAACAAAAACTTTTGTTTTAAGGAATAACATATTGGCATGGTCGAAAAATGTTCACCCTTGGGGGGGGGTGTTTTGGGGAAGGGGTGATGCCCTAAATACATGGTCCTATATTTGGATATCACTTACGTATTCTACTCCCAAATACCTTTACTTGAGTCCCATATTGTGATGGTCAGTAAGAAAATGCTGTTTGTGGGGTATTTTGGGAAAGGGTAGGCAGAAAATTGGTCCCAAAAGTGGGTATCAATACTTGCTCTACCCCCCAATTCCTTTCATTTAAGCCCCACATTGACATGGTAGGTAAATATGCTCGATTTAGGGGTGTTTTGGGGAGTGGGATGGTCTCCTAAACACTAAGCCCTGAAAATATAACAGCAACGTGCTCTATTCTCATATATTTGAACACCATACTACCATTGGCCTCCAAATTGGATATCAAATTCGTTTTCTAATCTCAAATACCATTCACTTAAACCCCTTATTGAAAAAGCCAGCAAATATTTCCGGTTTGGGGTATGGGCCCTAAAAACTATGAATATCGAGCTCCACTGTCTTAGAGACCTAAATTGTCTTGGTGAGCAAATATGTCCTTCTTAGGGGTTGTTATGGTGGTGGTACGTCCCCTAAACAGTTGGTCCCAAATGTTGATGTCAGATTCATGGTCTACTCCCAAATACCCTTCATTTGAGCTCCATTTTCATAATCGGCAAACATGACCGGTTTGGGGGTATTTTGGCTTTGAAAATATATATCAGATTCGTGTTCTACTCTAAAATACCTTTTATTTGAGTCTCATATTGCAATGGTCAGCAAATATTGGGTTGCCCAAAAAGTAATTGCGGATTTATCATATAGTCGGTGTTGACAAATTTTTTCACAGCTTGTGACTCTGTAATTGCATTCTTTCTTCTGTCAGTTATTACTTTTAGCTTGCTTTAGAAAAAAAGTATAAAAAAAGTATATTTGATTAAAGTTCATTCTAAGTTTTATTAAAAATGCATTTACTTTCTTTTAAAAAATCCGCAATTACTTTTTGGGCAACCATACTTCCTATTTGGGTGGTGTTATGGAGGTGGGGTGGCCCCATAGACACTTTTCCCGAATATTGATATCAGTTTCGTGCTTTACTTCCAAAGACCTCGGGGATGGGCGGCCCCCAAAACACTTGGTCCCACATTTGGATATCAGATTCGTATTCTAAACTCAAATACCTTATTTTTATTTCAGCCCCATATTGCCATGGTCACTAAATAAGTCCTGCTTGAGGGGTGTTTTGGGGAAGGGAGAAGCTTTGTCTCAAATTTGGATATCAGATTCGCATTTTACTCGCAAATACCTTGCATTTGAGTCCCATATTGTCATCGTCGGTAAATATGTCCGATTTAGGGGTGTTTTGAGGGTTGGGGTGGTCCCCCAAACACTTGGTCCGACAATTGAATATCAGATACGTTTTCTGATCTTAAATACCTTTCATTTGAGTCCCATATTGTCGTAATTGGTGTATATATCTGTATTTGATAGGTTTTTTGGGGTGGGGCGCCCCCCTCTAGATACCCCATCCGAAATTGGGATACCAAATTTTTGTAGGTTACTGTAAGAGAGCACACAAAATTTCGTTTAAATCGCACCACCCATCTTCGAGATCTGGCGTTTTTGAAAATTAGGGTAAAGGGGAGGGTCTGCTCCCCCTTCAAATATCAAAAAAATTTACTACTCTATTTTCACCACGAGATCATTATGCACCATCAGTGAAAATGTAAAGGAAATCGGTTCAGCCGTTTCTGAGTCTATAAGGTGCACAGAAACAAACAAACCTAAAAACAAACACAAATTGATTTTTATATATTGGGTTGCCCAAAAAGTAATTGCGGATTTTTTAAAAGAAAGTAAATGCATTTTTAATAAAACTTAGAATGATCTTTAATCAAATATACTTTTTTACACTTTTTTTCTAAAGCAAGCTAAAAGTAACAGCTGATAACTGACAGAAGAAAGAATGCAATTACAGAGTCACAAGCTGTGAAAAAATTTGTCAACGCCGACTATATGAAAAATCCGCAATTACTTTTTGGGCAACGCAATATAAGAAGAAGATAAAAAATTTTGTTTAATTAAACAATTTTTTAAACTTTTCTCCAAAGTTTTATTTTGCCTGTTAGGACGAAGATCATTAAATTTTACAATTTCTGCTAGTTTCTCTTTCGAAACGAGCTCAATGATCGGAGATTTTCTTTATAAATGGAAAAGGAAAGCCAGAGATAGCAACACACACAAACCACGTTCCATCTTTGGTTAGAAGAATTTTCAACCATATTAGGTTAGGTTAGGTTAGGCTTCAAGGGCCGTGCGTTGGTATGGTGTAATTGAATCTTATTTTTTTGTTGCGAAAACGCCTCTATGATACAATTACCACATTAACCACGCTTGAAAACCCTGTCTATTAACTGTACTTTTTCCCAAAACATGTATTTTTGTGTAATGACAGACTTATTTTCTGTGACAATTACACTACTTCCGTGGTACACATGATTCTGTGCATCTGTTGGAAGTTGTATTGATAGGCTTCGAACGATAGACAACGGCAACGGCTCTCGCTTTAGTTGAAGGGCATAATTGCATTCTAACAAGCTAAAATTAAAGCTACTAGAAACCGAGAAACTAGTTTATATGGTTATAGACCTGATATAGCTCCCTAACAACCTACAGCAGTACTAAGTATCTGTGCAAAATTTCAAGTGGCTAGCGCTATCGTGATTTCGACAGACATGGCTAGATCGACTTAGAACGTCGAGACGATCAAGAATATATATACTTTATGGGGTCTTAGACGAATATTTCGAGGTGTTACAAACAGAATGGCTAGAATAATATACCCCCATAAAAACGGTTGAAATTTTCGCAGATGGCAGAGTCCCCCTGTGAAAATAGGGTACTTCATTTTGGGACATCCGCGAGGGGGCAGATGAAATGTTTACCGAATGGAATAATATGGGCATCAAATGAAAGGTATTAAAGAGTAGAGTACGAAATGTATGTAATACACTACCCCAAAATTATGCAACAAATAGACATGTACAACAAATGGAACAATATGAGACTCAAACGAAAGGAATATGAAACTCATATAAAACAAGTAAAAACAAGTTCGGCCGTGCCGAACTTTTGATACCACCAACATGGGTATATTTATTATCAAAATGTATTATAACTCTACTATATACATATTAAAATCCAAATAAAGTCCGATCCTTATCATATTTGGTTCAGGAGTCGAGAAGCTCTTTGCAAGTAACAGTTCGAAATTTCAGCGAAATTAGGTAATAAGTGCGCCGTTCATGTGATTAGGCCCTAATTCGGATGATCGATCTATACCTATGATAGCTATGGTCCGATCTGGACCATATTTGGGTTGGAAAATCGGGAGTCTTCAAGAAGCTAACTGTTTCAAATTTCAGCAAAATCGGAAAATAAATGCGCTTTTAAGCCCTAGGCTGAAGATTTAGGCCCTACAGCTGAAGATTGGTCTCTATGGCAGCAACATCTAAATATAGCCCGATTCGGACCATTTTCGGGACAAATGTCTTGACAAAACTTACTGTTCCAAATTTCAACGAAGTCAGGTACTAAATGCGCCTATTATAGGCCTAAGACCGAAAATGGGTAGATCGGTCTATATGGCAGCTATATCCAAAGATGTTCCAATCTGGACTATATTTGGTTCGGGCCTCACTGTTCTGAGTTTCCGCAAAATCAGGTAATAAATGCACCTGTCATAGGCTTGAGACCCTAAATCGGCATATCGGTCTATATGGCAGCTGTATGTAAATATAGCCTGATATACACCATATTCGGGTCGGTTGTCTAGGCGCCTAGTGCAAGTCATTAATTCAAATTTCAGCAAAATCAGAGAATAAAGACGCCTCTTATAGTCTTTAGACCCTGCATCTGGAGATCGGTCTCTATACATGGCCCGATTCGATTACGGGTGTAGCAAAGCACACCGGTCCAGCTAGTTGAAAAAAAAAAAACAAGTTAAAACGCATTAAATTTGGTCAGGCCGATCTTTGGATAGACACCACCTCGGGTATATATAAACAACATTTTGTCAAAATCCGGTGAAAATTGGGGGATTCTAAACTAATAGCGGCTATAACGAAATATGATCCGATTTTGATCCGGATATCGGTGTATATGGGGGCTATATTCAAATACAGACCGATCCCCACGATATTCACATGAATGTTGAGCATGTTAACAAAAATCATTGTGCCAAATTTCATCCAAATCGGGTAATAAATGCAATTTTTATAGGCGAAGGACGTTAAATCGGGTGATTAGTACACCAGTCCAGGGGATCTTAACACAATTCATTGTATCACATTTCAGCCAAATCGGGTAGTAAATGTGGCTTTTATGAGCCTAAGACCCTTAATCGGAACATCAGTCTGTATGGGGGCTATACTAAGATACAGACCGATCAGGACCACATTCGGCACAGTTGTCGGGGTTCTTAGCACCAATCATTGTGCCAAGCTCAGCAAAATAGGGTAATAAATGTTACTTTTATAAGCCAAGTACGTTAAATTCGAGATTAGTATATATGAGGGCTATATTAAGATACAGACGGATCGGCCGAATATATCGGGGCTATATCAAGATATAGTCCGATACAGCCCATCATCGGACATAACCTAACTTAAAAAAACTAATAGCGTGCTATGTTCGGCCGGGCCGAATCTTATATACCCTCCATCATAGATCGTATATGTCGAGTTCTTTTCCCGATATCTCTTTTTAGGCAAACAAAGGATAAAAGAAAATAATTGCTATAATATTGAAACCATACCAAGTTATGGTCCGATTCGGACCATAATTGAATTGAATGTTGGAGACCATAGTAGAAGTCATTGTGTAACATTTCAGCCAATTCGAGTAAGAATTGTACCCTTTAGGGGCTCAAGAAATAAAATAGAGAGATCGGTTTATATGGGAACTGTATCAGGCTTTAGACCGATTCGACAAGTATGTTGAAAGTTATGGGAGAAGTCGTTGTACAAAATTTCAGCCAAATCGAATAATACAATAATTACGCCCTCTGGAGGCTCAAGAAGTCAAGATCCCAGATCGGTTTATATGGCAGATATATCAGGTTATAGATAGATTTGAACCATATTTGGCACAGATGTTAGAAATCATAACGTAATAAGTCGTGCAAAATTTCCCTTTAGGGGCTCAAGAAGTAAAATAGAGAGATCGGTTTATATGGGAGCTTTATCAGTATATAGACCACTTCGGACCAAATTTATCACGTATGTTGAAGGTCATGGGAGAAGCCGTTGCACAAAATTTCAGCCAAATCAGATAATAATTACGCCCTCTAGAAGCTCAAGAGGTCAAGACCCCAGATAAATTTATATGGCAGCTATATCAGGTTATGGATCGATTTGTACCATATTTGATACAGTTGTTAAACATAACATAACAAAGCATCTCATGCAAAATTTCAGCCAAATCGGATAGGAATTGCGCCCTCTAGAGGCTCAAGAAGTCAAGACCCCAGATCGGTTTATATGCCAGCTATATCAAAACATGGAACGATATAGCCCATTTACAATCCCAACCGTCCTACACTTATAAGAAGTATTTGTAAAAAATTTCAAACGGCTAGCATTACTCCTTCGAATTTGCTTTCGACAGACAGACGGACGGACAGCGCTAGATCGACTTAAAATGTCATGGCGATCAAGAATATATACACTTGATGGGGTCTAAGACGAATATTTTGTGGAGTTACAAACAGAATGACGAAATTAGTATACCCCAATACTATGGTGGAGGGTATAAAAAGAATCTGCGAAAAAAAAAATCTGTCCGTCTGGCGAGACTACAATTCAGTACCTTATTAATAGAAAGAAAGGAGGAGATGGAGGCCACCTTTGCGCAGAGGATAGCATGTCCGCTCATGACGCCGAACGCCTGGGTTCGAATCCTGGCGACACCAACAGAAAAAATTTTCAGCGGTGGTTTTTCCCTCCCAATGCTGGCAAAATTTGTGAGGTACTATGCCATGTAAAACTTCTCTAAAAAAGAGGTGTCGTATTGCTGCACGCCGTTCGGGCTCGGCTATAAAAAGGAGGTTCCTTATTAATGAGCGTAAACTTGAATGTGAGAAGTTTGCTCCTGTTCCTTAGTGGAATGTTCACGGGCAAATTTTGTATTTGTTGAAAGAAAGAAAATTTGTTCATTATCAATGCCTTCGTCCTTATATCCGTCATTCCTTTAGGCCTACAATTCTTTATTTTTTTGTAATTTATTATTTTTCTTCGAGTGTAAAACAAAACCCCCATAATCAAATGGTGTGAAAAACTATTTTCCCTTACAGTCATTCATTTACATGGAAACTATGTTGAAAATGGGCAATGCGTGCAAAACAATGCCAATGACGTTATACGCGAAACATGGCGACTTTGCAGCTAATGTGCAAGCTAGCAGATAGACAGACGGACGGACAGAGCAGATAGTTGTAGAAATGACCCCAAAGTTCATTCAAAAGGGGTGATAGAAAAATTTCTATTAATCATCAGCTTAAAATTTACCACAGTGAATCAGGTAATGATGCTGTTTAAGGACATTGACTTTGTCCGGAAATAGAAACTTAGTAGACAAGTGAATAATAATGGAAACACCACATAATAAAATACAATTTAAAAGAAGGGTATTAGGTTGTTAAATGGCATGGGAATAAATGAGAATAAATAAAGGGAAAATGAAGGAAGAAAATAAAAAGTTCACAGCATTTGATTGAGTGGCACCATATTGCCCTAAAGTTTTGATTAGTAGAAAAACATATGAATCGATTGTTCATTTATAACACTGACAAAATTAAATAACATTTAAATAGTTTTCTAAAACATCTCCCTTAAAGGTGTCGTTTTAGCGAATGTCACACAGAAATCCAAATTTGACAACTTCACAACTTTAGTTCGTGGATGAATATTCTAACAAAGTAAACATCGCAGATCAGATCAGGACATACAAAGAGATACAAAAAAAAATTTTTTAATTTTTTTGGTAATACTTTTAGATAGAATCTTTAACTGTTTGGAATTTTTCAATTCTTCTTTGAACAAAATCCCCATATTTCTGCCAAAAACATTTTTTGGGGCATTTGGTCTACGAATTTCCTCTCTGAACCACTGAAACCTCTACCTTCTCATTTGTTATCAACCATTTTCTTGATCCACCCTCGCATTTTAAAATCTCCCTTTTAATGCAAACTATTATTGATCCCTTTCGAATTGGTTTCGCTTCATTGCCAAAGTACTTACATGCAATTTCAATTTTAATATTTAAGCCTTTCCAAAAAGTATATCGCAGCCAAAAATGTATTTCGGCGCAATTGCCAAAAATTCGATGCTGTCATTGGCAGGCAGGCAGGTAAAAGTTAATTACAAGTCTCTTAAGTGCACTTTGTCGGCACTCAATAGCCAAGGGGGTGGGCAACGGCCATACTCGATAAAATAGATGAGAGGAAGGCGGGAAACATGGCAGCGCTAGAGACAAATGCATTCATCCAGTCCCTACATTCTTCTTTCGCTTTATATATCTGTCCGTTCATTTGTCTGTCTGCACTCTAAAAGCCTATGAATCAATTCTAATTTTATTCCGGCTGACGGCCGCTATGCATATTTACTGGTGTCGTTGTAGATATCTGTCCATTTTCCATGTTTTGGCTTCTGTTCTCATTGGATTGCAACCTAAACGAGTGGAAATTAAGGCAATTTTTCTTTTATAAGGCAACAGCAGTAGCAGCAGCAGCTCATTTCTATTGGAATAAATTCGGTACAAATGTGTATTTGGCACCGAATTCCATTATGTACACAGAACTGTCAGTGTGGCACACAGCCATTCCGTCACCCTGCGTCAGAGAAAAAAGTCTCATGTTCAGCATGGTTGGATGTTTGGCTTGCTGGCTGGCTGGCCGGTTGTTGTGGGTGACAGGGCAACAAAAGAAAAATTATTGCATACATTGCCACAATTACAACAATGAGCAACAAATTTACAATTGTTCAAATAAAGTTGCTGCAGGCAACTGGGCTAAGAGTTGCCAGCGGCTAGAAAAAAAATAACAACCTATAGTCCAATTCGGACCATAAATGAATGCTGAACATTGTAGAAGTCATTGTGTAATATTTCAGTTCATTCGGATAAGAGTTGCACCTTGTAGGGGCTCAAGAAGCAAAATCGGGAGATAGGTTTATATGGGAGCTGTATCAAGCTATTGATCGATTCAGACTATATTAGACACGTATGTTGAAGGTCATGAGAGAAGCCGTTGTACAAAACTTCAGCCAAATCGGATGAGAATTGCGCCCTCTAGAGGTTCAAGAAGACAAGATCCCAGATCGGTTTATATGGCCGCTATATCAGGTTCTATGCCGATTTACGCCATACTTAGCACAGTTATTGGAAGTCATTACAAAACACCTTATGCAAAATTTCAGCCAAATCGGATGAGAATTGCGCGCTCTATTGGCTCAAGAAGTCATAATCCAAGATCGGTTATATGGCAGCTATATCAAAACATGGACCGATGTAAATCATACTTAGCGTAGTTATTGGAAGTGCTACCAGAACACTACGTGCGAAATTTCAATAAAATCGGATAAGAATTGCGCCTTCGAGAGGCCCAAGAAGTCAAGACCCAAGATCGGTTTATATAGCAGCTATATCAAAACATGTTCCGATGTAAATCATATTTAGCGTAGTTGTTGGAAGTGATACCAAAAAACTACGTGCAAAATTTCAATAAAGTCGGATAAGAATTGCGGCTTCTAGAGGCTCAAGAAGTCAAGACCCAAGATCGGTTTATATGGCAGCTATATCGAAACATGGACCGATTTGGCCCATTTACAATACCAACCGACCTACACTAATAGAAAGTATTTTTGCAAAATTTCAAGCGGCTAGCTTTACTCCTTCGAAAATTAGCGTGCTTTCGACAGACAGACGGACGGACATGGCTAGATCGACATGACGATCAAGAATATATATACTTTATGGGGTCTTAGAGGCATATTTCGAGGTGTTACAAACAGAATGACGAAATTAGTATACCCCCATCCTATGGTGGAGGGTATAAAAATAAACAAAAAAACTCTAAAATTAAAAAAAAAAAAAAAAAAAATATATTAATAAATTAAAATTATATAAAAACTAAAAAAAAAACAAAAACCATGAACTGAAAAATTTTAGAAATAGTAAAAAAAGTAAAACAACCCTCCCTGGGGGAAGGATACTAAAACTAAATTTCCTTAAGGGAAAGGATACTAAAACTACTTTTCCCTGAGGGAAGAGGTACTTCAACTACCTTCACCTGAGGAATGGGATACTAAAACTAATTTTCCTGACTGAAAGGGTATTAAAAAACCTCTCCCTGAGGGAAAGAGTACTTAAACTGCCCCCCACCGAGGGAAAGGGTACAAAACCCTTGCTTTTTTGAGGAAAAGATTACTAAACCAACCTTTTATCGAAGAAAAGAGTACTAAAACTAACATTCCCTAAGAAACGGGGTACCAAAGCTACCCTTACCTGAGGGAAAGTAAACTAAAATTTCCTTTCCCTGAGGGTAAGGATACTAAAACTACCTTTCCCTAAGGAAACGGAAATTAAAGATACCATTACCAAAAAGAAAGGGTACTAACACTTCCTTTCCCTAAGGGAAAGGATCCAAAAACTACTTTTGCCTGAGGGAAATGATAATAAAACTACCTTCGCCTGAGGGATAGCACACTTAACCGTATTTTCCGGAGGGTAAAGATACTAACACTTCCTTTCCCTCAGGGAACTAAAATGTCCTTTCCCTGAGGGTTAGGATACTAAAACTACCTTTCCCTGAGGAATAGGTTACTAAAAATAAGCTTCCTGAGCCTTTCCCTGGATTATTAGGATTACTAAACCTACCCTTCATTGAAGGAAAGAGTACTAAAACTACCTTTCCCAAAGGACCCGGGAATTTAAATTACCCTTACCTGAGGGTAAAGATACTAACACTTCCTTTCCCTGAGGGTAAAGATACTAACACTTCCTTTTCCTGAGGGTAAGGATACTAAAACTACCTTTCTCTGAGGGCTTGGCTACTAAAACTGCCTTTCCCTAAGGGAAAGGGTATTAAAAATACCTTTCTCTGAGGGAAAGGATACTAAAAATACCTTTCCCTGAGGAAAAGGATACTAAAACTACCTTTCCCTGAGGGAAAGGCTGCTAAAACTACCTTTCCTTCCGGGAAAGGGTAATAAAACTGTCTTCCCTTGAGGAAAAGGGTACTATAACTACCCTTCCTGAGGGAAAGGGTTCTAAAACTAAATTTCTCTATGGGAAAGGATACTAAAACTACATTTAGTTGTGGGAACGGATAATAAAACTAACTATCCCTGAGTCAAAGGATACTTAAACTACATTTACTTGTGGAAAATGATACTAAAACTACCCTTCCTTGAGGGAACGGATACTAAAACTACCTTTCCCTGGGGAAAAGGTTACTAAAACTAACTATACCTGAGTCAAAGTATACTAAAACTACCACACCCTGAGGGAAAGGATACTAAAACTACCCTTCCCTGAGGGAGCGGATACTAAAACTACCTTCCCTGTGGGAAAGAATACTAAAACTACTTTTCCTTGAGGGAAACGATACTAAAACTACCATTACCTGAGGAAAAGAATACTAAAACTACTATGTCTGAGGGAATGGATACTAAAAGTACCTTTCCCTGAGGGAAATATATAAAAACTATCATTTTCTAAAGGAAAGGATACTAAAACTACCTTTCCCTCAGGGAAAGGGAACCAAAACTACCTTTCCTGAGGGAAAGGATACTAAAACTACCTTTCCCTGAGAGAAAGGATACTAAAACTACATTCCCCTGAAGGAAATTACACTAAAACTACCTCTCTCTGGATAGTATACTAAACCTACCTTTCCATGTGGGAAAGGACACTAAATATATCTTTCCCTAAGGGAATGGATACCACAACTACCTCTCTCTGTGGGAGAGGATAATAAATATATCTTTCTCTGAGGGAAAGGATACTGCACCTACTTTTCCCTGTGCGAAAGCATACTAAATTTTTGTTTCCCTTAGGAAAAGGGTACTAAATCTATCTTTCCCTGAGGAAAAGGATACTAAAACTACCGTTCCCTGAGGGAAACGATACTAAAATTACCTTTCCCTGAGGGAAGGATGCTAAAACTACCTCTCCCTGACGGAAAGGATACTAAAACTACCTTTCACTGACGAAAAAGTTACTTAAACTACCTTTCCCTGAGGAAAAGGATACTAAAACTACCTTTCCCTGAGGGAAATGCTACTAAAACTACCATTCCTTGCGGGAAAGGGTAATAAAACTGTCTTCCCTTGGGGAAAAGGGTACTATAACTACTTTTCCTGACGGAAAGGTTTCTAAAACTACATTTCTCTGTGGGAAAGGATACTAAAACTACACTTACTTGTGGGAAAGGATAATAAAACTACCTTTCCCTGATGGAAAGGAAATTAAAACTACCTTTTTCGAGGGAAAGGATATTAAACCTACCTTTGCCTGAGGGAAAGGATACTAAAACTACCTTCTTTTGACGAAAAGGACACTAAAACTACCTTTCCCTAATGAAAAGGATACTAAAACTGTCTTTCCCAGAAAGAAATGATTCTAAAACTACCTCTCCCTGAGGGATATGATACTAAAACTAACTTTCCCTGAAGGAAAGGATACTAAGGCTACCTTTTCCTGAGGGAAAAGTTATGATACTAAAACTAACTTTCTCTGAGGAAAAGAATACTAAAACTAACTATCCCTTAGTCAAAGGACACTAAAACTACCTTAACCTGAGAAAAAGGAAACTAAAACTAACTTTCCCTGAGGGAACGGATACTAAAACTACATTTCCCTGAGGAAAAGAATACTAGAACTACCTTTTCCTCAGGGAAAATATACTAAAACTACCCTTCCCCAAGGGTATTGATACCAAAACTAAGGGAAAGGATATTAAAACTACCTTTCCCTGAGGAAAAGGATACTAAAACTAACTTTCCCTGAGGGAAAGGATGCTAAAACTATCTTTCCCTGAGAGAAAGGATACTAAAACTACATTTCCCTGAAGGAAATGATACTAAAACTACCTTTTTCTGAGGGAAAGGATACCAACGCTTTACTTTACTTTACCGAGGAAAAACTACCTTTCCTGAGGAAAGGAAAGGGTACTAAAACAACCTTTTCCTGAGGTAAAGGGTACTAAAACTACATTTTCCTGAGGGAGAGGGTAATAAAACTCATTTCCCTAAGGAAAATGATACTAAAGGTACCTTTCCCTAAAAAAAAGGGTACTAAAACTACTCTTCCCAGTGGTAAAGGGTACCAAAACTACATTCCTCGGAGGAAAGGGGTATTAAACTTCATTTCCCTGTGGGAAAAAAGGGCACTAAAACTACCCTTCCCCTTTGGAAACGGTACTAAAACCACCTCTCCCTGAGGGAAAGAGTACTAAAACCACCTTTCCCTTAAAAAAGGGTACTTAAACAACATTTCCTGTGCGAAACTACCTTCCCCTTGGTAAGGGAACTAAAACATTCTTTCCCTTTGGGAAAGACAACTTAAATTACTTTTACCTAAGAGAAAGGCTAATAAAGCTATCTTTCGTTGAGGGAGGGGCACTAATACTTCCCTTATAATGCAGAAAAGGTACAAAAACTTCCTTCCGTAGAAGGAAAAGGTAATAAGGCTATCTTTCTCTAAGAGAAAGACTACTAAAACTACATTCTCCGGAGGAAAAATTTCTTAACAAAATTTTCTATAAAATGTACTTAAAATAAAAAATGTATAATAAATTTACAGCAAATTGTTTGGCAACTCTGCCCTTGTCTATTATTTTTCATATTGGGTTTTTGTGTGTTTCTTTGCCTTTGAATGTGGTATCAGCTATTTGGTGGCGTTGCATATTCCAATTTATGTTTACTTGAATTGTGCGAGTTTTTTTTTTTTCTTGTACTGTTGATTTAAAATTTGTATTCAACCTCTTCTGGTGGACAAATTTATGCCAAAATGCACTTTAAAAGCAAAGAGTTTTGCACTTTCAAGGAGTGGTATATGGCAAAGCAACAGAACTTTGTTTCCAATGCCATTCTTGGCGAAACCCTTTTTTCCTTACAATGGTATGTGGTAGACTTACGGTCTCTTTTTGGTTGGTAGGTAATGTAAGTAATTGTCACAAGATTTGTGTAATTTTTATGCAAAAGTTCCGAAAGAACTTTGGAAATTAGTTTACACTACGACTGCCATATAAACATTGGTACCATGCACAGAGGTTAATGTGCGATAACGAAGGACAGGCTCCTTTTTTAGGAGAAAGAGAGAAGTAAGTGAAAAAAGCTGTGAAATTGAAATTTATAGCCATTTGAATTTCCCTCTAATGTTCTGGGTAAAATTTATGGTTAAAGGAGTTTCAATGGGGCGAGTTTTAAGTTAAAAGAAAACAGACGATAGGGAGTTCAAAAAAGGTTTTGAAGATAGAACACAGAAAAAATGTTGAAATACGAACCCCAAATAAGAATTCGTTGATTGAATAAAGTTTATATAAAAACTTTTAAATTTAGTATGGAGTTTAAAATTTAATGTAATGTAAAACAAACTATTCGAAAATTTAAAAAAAATCTAAATTTTAATCACAAAATCTCTAATTTTTTATTTTCAAGTATTTGCCCAAAAAGTAATTGCGGATTTTTCATATAGTCGGCGTTGACAAATTTTTTCACAGCTTGTGACTCTGTAATTGCATTCTTTCCTCTGTCAGTTATCAGCTGTTAATTTTAGCTTGCTTTAGAAAAAAAGTGTAAAAAAGTATATTTGATTAAAGTTCATTGTAAGTTTTATTAAAAATGCATTTACTTTCTTTTAAAAAATCCGCAATTACTTTTTGGGCAACCCAATACATTGTCCACCACTGGAGGATATGGAAAGAACATTTTACCCAACTGCTAGTGTCCGACGTTGGCGGCGAGGAGGATACCGCAGAACCAATCCCTGATGATGGTATAGAATGTTTACCTCCTAGTCAAAATGAGGTCCAAGTTGCAGTCACCCGACTGAAGAATAACCAGGCAGCAGGAGCCGACGGGTTACCCGCTGAACTATTTAAGACCGGAGGCGACACACTGATAAGGTGTATGCATCAGCTTATCTGCGCAATCTGGCTAGAAGAACTCATACCCGATAATTGGAACCTCAGCATACTATGTCCAGTACACAAGAAAGGAGACAAGACGGAATGTGCCAACTACAGAGCTAGAAGCGATGGGGACCATCGCATACAAGATACTCTCAAGAGTACTGTGTGAAAGATTAAAACCTAAAGTCAATGAGATAATTGGGTCCCATCAATGCGGCTTTAGATCTGGTAAATCCACCATGGACCAGATATTCACATTGCGCCAAATCCCGGAAAAGACCCGAGAAGGACAAATCAACACCTACCATCTCTTTGTTGACTACAAAGCCGCCTTCGATATTTCTTTACGTTCAAAGGTATTTCAAGCCATGTCTGAGTTTGGTATCCCTGCAAAATTAATAAGACTCTGCAGGATGACACTTGCTGATACGCGTTCCTCAGTAAGAATAGGAAAGAAACTCTCCGAACTATTTAATACCAAACGAGGTTTCAGACAAGGAGACAGCCTATCAGACAAGGAGACAGCCTGCTGGAGAAGATTATACGAGATGCAGATGTGAATAGACATGGCACACTAATCACAAGAGAACATATGCTACTCGCCTATGCCGACGACATCGATATCATAGGTCGGCCACTGGAAGTAGTAACTGCAGCCTTTGACAAAATCGAAACAGAGTCAGTGAAAATGGGTCTGGCAGTAAATGGAGATAAGACGAAATGGATGGTTTCAACTCGCAAAAAGCCTTGCACAACCGAGCAGATAAAGAAAATGGAGAAAGTTGGGAACCACAACTTTGAGACAGTCATTAACTTTTATCTACCTCGTGAGCGCCGTAACCGAAACGAATGACACCAGTTTTGAGATTAAGCGAAGAATAATACTGGCAAGCAGATGCTACTTTGGACTAAGTAAGCAGTTTAGAAACAAGGCCATCTTTCGACAGACGAAGATTACACTATACAAGACACTGATATGAGGCAGTACTTGGAGTATTTGAGAGAAAGATTCTTCGTAAAATATATGGACCAGTTTGCGTTGATGGAGAATATTGGCGACGTATGAACCACGAGCTGCATGAGCCGTATAACGACAATAGCATAGTTACACGCATCAAAATACAACGGCTAGGTCATGTTGTAAGAATGGATGAAGAAGCACCAGCTAAGAAGTCTTTTGAAGGCAAACACGGTGGTACACGCAAACCGGGAAGACCAAAAGCCCGATGGAAAGATCAAGTGGTGAGAGACACCTCGAAACTTGGCGTCAGAGATTTAAGAATGAGCGAAGAAGACCGAGGCGCTTGGAACGCTATTCTACGTTTGGCTAGTGGAACAAATATTCTGTCCTAGCCAATCAAAGTAAAGTAAAAGTAAGTTTCCAACACTGAACCATTATGTCTTACCCGAGAAATAGGGACTGCAAAACAAAACAAAAATGTCATCTTTCATATTTAAAAGTTGTTATTCCCAACAACAAAATAAATTTAAAATTTTTTTAAATTCTCAATTTCAAACATTTTTTAATGCTTTTAATTTTTTTTTTTTTAATTTTTACGTTTCTCCTGTTGTTTGATATCAAGTGACGATCCTTACAAATGAATGGCTGACTAAGATTTCTTTCTTTTCATTATTGTGGCAATGAATCGAGAATTTTTCAGATGCCATACAACTTTAGCACGGAGATGCATAATAATAACGTTGAACGTAAGACGGAAGACGACAACAATTATGATGATGATTAATATTAGCAAGAATGTGGCAGTGCGATAAGAGAGGCAGACGTTATTGCTGTCTAAGAACAAAAAAGAAAAAATATGGGAAAACCCATAGAACATTACATGAAGGAATACGCAAAAACAAAGTCGCAAAAACGCAAAAACAAAGTGCCAATCGATTTGTTTAGGACTATCGGGAAAGCAATCATTCGAAAATTTCGAAAAAAAATCAAAAACCCTTTTATTTTGAAAAAATGTTAATATTTAAAAATCAAATTAAATATTGTAAGAAAAAATTCTATTAATAGCTAATTTTTATGAAATTTTTTATAAAAAGCAAATTTTACCTCACCCTAATTTTCAGAAACGCCAGATTTCGTAGAATGGTGGTGCGATTTAAGGGAAATTTTGTGTGCTCTCTTATAGTAACGTAAAATCTAAAATTTGACATCAAAATTTCGGATGGGGTACCTAGGGGGGCCACCCCACCCAAAAACCCACCAAATATATTTATAGACCAATCACGATAATATGGGACTCAAATGAAAGGTATTTGAGAGTGGAAAACTAATCTGATATTCAAATATGGAGTCAAGTGTGTGGGGAGCCGCCCCAGCCCAAAAACACCCCTAAATTAGACATATTTACCGACCATGGCAATATGGGGCTCAAATAAATTGTATTTGGGAGTAGAGCACAAAATTGATATCCACTTTCGGAATCAAGTTTCGGGGGGTCCTCCCCTTCCCAAACACACCCCACAAACAGGAGTTATTTACTGACCATGGCAATATGGGGTTCATATAAAAGGTATTTGAGAGTGGAAAGCGAATCTGATATCCATATGTAAAGTCAAGTGTTTGAGGGGCGCACCCCCAAAATTCTCCCCAAAGAGGACAAACTTACCGACCATAGAAATATATGGTTCAAATGGAAGGCCTTTATGAGAAGAGTACGAATCTGATATCCGCGTTTGGGACTAAAAGTCTAGGGGACGTTCCACCCCCATAACAATCATTAAATAGCACGTTCACCATGACAATTTGGGTCTTAAAGAGAGTGGAGCACGATGTTAATAGTTTTTAGGGCCCACCCCCCAAATAGGTCATATTTGCTGATGATTGCAATAAGGGCTTCAAATGTAAGGTATTTGAGATTAGAAAACGAATTAGATTTCCTTTTTTGAGGCCAAGTGTATGGGGGAGGACTCATCCCATATATTCCCCTTAATCCAATGGCAATATGGGGGTCAAACAAATTATATTTGAGAGTAGAACACGATGCTAATATTTTTTCAGGGCTACCCCACTGCCCAAAACACCCCTAAATCGTACGTATTTACCGACCATGCCAATATGGGGCTCAAATGAAAGGTACTGGGGAGTAGAACACGAAATTGTTTGGGGTTCACCACTTCCCCAAAACACCCCCAAAGAGGACTTATTTACCGGCCATGGCAATAGGGGGCTCAAATTAAAGGAATTTGGTAGTAGAATACGAATCTGATATACAAATGCAGGACCAAGTGTTAGGGTGACGCGTCAGCCCATCCCCAAAAAAGATGGGGCAAACAACCGTGCGAATTACTGGGCAATTGCGATATGATCCACGCTCTGCAAGGTTGTAAAGACTATGGTTAGCCATCATCTTGTCAGAGACTTAGAGTCTAATGGCCTTCTTAGTGATAGACAGTATGGCTTTCGCAGAAATCGCTCTACGGGAGACCTAACGGCATTTTTGTCGGAACGATGGAGTCGCTCTATCCACCAATTTGGTGAGAGTAAATTCGTGGCTCTGAATATCTCCAAGGCATTTGATAGGTTCTGGCACGGTGCACTTTTATCAAAGCTTTTCGCTTTTGGAGTCGGTAATAACTTCGTTCGATTTATATCGAACTTTCTTAGAGATCGCACTATACGAGTTGTTGTAGATGGGTCCTCATCCGATGACTATACATTGACTGCAGGTGGGCCACAAGGCTCAGTCCTTTCCCTTTTTCTTATTTTCATTGACGATCTATTGCGTCAGAATTCGAATCCAGTCTACTCATTTGCCGATCACAGTAGTCTGTGTCATTCATATTCATTCGACCATAGGCCCAATCCTCAAGAAATTGTGGACCGGAGGCACATTATGGATGAGACGCCTTCCCAGGATTTGTTGGCCATTTCCGAGTGGGGTAAAATGAACAGAGTAGACTTTAACGCACAGAAGACGCAGTGCTGTTTCTTGTTTCACAAGCGATTCACTGACCCACTACAATCGTCGATATCTATCAACAGTATAGATATTGAGCAGTCAGATGCTCTTGATGTTCTGGGCATGAAGATACAATGTGATGTCCGTTGGTCAAAACACGTATTCGAAGTGTCGAAAGAAGCATTCGAGTGTTTGGGCTGTCTTAAGCGGTGCAAAAAATATTTCACCTCTTCTGATCTACTCGATATCTATACCACCTACATCAGCCCGAGGATGCAATTTAACTCTCATATATGGACAGGAATCCAAAATCATCCTTGGAGCTACTTGACCGGGTTCAACGGAGAGCGATGGTGTTGATTGGGGACAGTAGAGTATCCAACTCTATTGCTTCGCTTGAACATCGTCGGAATGTGGGTATCAGTGTATTGCTCTATCGTTATTTTCATGGCGTGTGTTCCAGGGATATTCGTCTTCTTATCCCTGACGTTAGGATGTTCACCAGGAATACAAGACTTGCCAGGAACTCACACTCGTTTGTAATTGATTGGCCAGTCGACCGAACAATGTATTACCGAGAAAATTAATTTTTCGTCCGAACAATGCATTACCGAGAAATTAGTTTTTCGCCCGAACCATTCGTATGTGGAATCGACTTCCGGCTAATGTCTTTCCCACCGACATTGACGTTCAGAAATTTAAGACGAATAGCAATAAACACTACTCCCTCCTGGAAGAGGAACACCGAGGAAAGCAGCCGTAAGGCACTGTGCGCTTTTCACTCCAGCAGGAGGATGTTCGGTAGAAAGTGGGGGGTAACCCCCTAGATGATTTATTGATCTGAAGTAATATGACGATGAAAGGTCGTGGAACAGAGAACACGTACGAGGGAGTACGATAAAGTCCAGAGACTGGCTGCGTCGAGTTCACGGGGGCACTTAGATCCGCACCGCAGGCAGGCCTTGAAGCGAAGCTAGATATGCAGCCCATTGAGGCCTATATTCGAAACTGCGCCGCCAAGGTCGCGCTTAGGTTGGGGGAGCTCGGCATGTTGAAAGTGGGCGGTTGTGGCCACAATTCGATTATGGGTTTTATTGATGCGGATACTGAGGAGGATCTCCGACTACCTGGTACTAGTGCCAATTGGGTAAAGGTATTCGCGATTCGTTTTCCTGGGAAGGAAGAATGAAGTACGAATGCTGTACTTGAGGAGGATGAGACCTCGATCTACACCGATGGCTCCAAGATGAAGTCGGGGACTGTATTGGTGGTTTACTCTGATGCACTTTATAGCGGTATGTCTCTGAGACTGCCTGATGAATGTACGGTCTTTTAAGCAAAGGTCTGTGCCATTACAGTAGCCGCAAGAGAAATTCTGACAAGGGATTTATCACCCTCAAAACTAAGAATTTATGTGGATATTATGGCGGCGCTCAAAACCTTGGGAACGAGGACGGCTAGGTCGCGATGCGTGGCGGATTGTCTGGAATACCTGAATAGACTCCGGATCCGCGATGTGACGCTGACATGAGTTCCTGGACATGAGGCGATTGTAGAAAGTGAGAGGGCGGACGAGTGCGCTAGGAGAGGTTAGTCTGCGCTGGGCGGACCAGCCACCGGTCTCGCCTACGTTTTATTTGTCGAGCTACTGAACACAGTAGAGGAAATGGGCCGAACGGCGTCGGTGGCAACATGGGACTCGATGGATAGTTGCCGGACAACAAGGGCGCTCTGGCCGGCCTGTCATCGACCGGAGTTGCTGCCGTTTGATAAGAGGTCAAAGAGTACCTTAACAGGGATCACAATCGGGCATTGTGCCATAGGCCCAATGACGTCGCGCATGGGAATACCGCACAATTACTTTTGCAGGAGTTGCCTCGATGAGGAGGAGACTATCAAGCACTTGCTGTGTTCATGTCCGGTTCTGCAGGGACGTAGGCTCTCCTTTTCGGGGAGAAGTTTCTTCTGCGATCTGGGTGAACTTCCGAAAGTACATCTGGTAGGTCTCCTGGTTTTCTTTTTATTCGTGTATAATCTCTAGTCCTAGGTCTTTCATATTCTTCTTTTCCCTTTCTTTCTAGGGAACCACAATGGGACAAACTGGACAGAGAGTGAACTCACCTATGGTAAACAACCCACTCAACCTAACCTAACCTAAAAGGGAAGATGTGACAAAATTTTTGTAATTTAAAAAATATTTCGACATAATTTCTAATATATATAAAAATCTATTTTTTAAAATTTTTTATAGTAAAAACTTCATAAAAACCATTTTTGATTATGTGGCAACTCTGGCTGTTTGATCATTTAATACTGTCTGAATATTAAATAACCCTCTGTATTAAATACTTATTCAAATTATGGCTAACAAAAGTTGGGGAATAGGGAAGTTGTAGTCTCATCAGAGCTAAATATTACCAAAAAGTTTATTTTTACACAAAAAAAAACGGTTCTTCATAGGAAAAAAAGCAACAGCTTGGCATAAAAATAGTCTTAAAACTATAGTAATTTGTCTGGTCTGCCTTGCTGATAGTGGCTCGTTTGCCACCAGACTACAGACAAACCAATATTAAATAGCCATAAAAAATGTTGTATAAAAATCATAAAGAAAATCAATAAAAACGTAACGAAACAAAACGAAACGATACAAGGCAAAGTCAATGTCAAGAGTAGCGGGCTTCCTTGAGTTTGGTAACTTTTCGCGAAATAAGGAATTTTCTTTCCTCTTAACGAAGAAGAAGCAAATCATTAATGAAATAGTTAGGCAAAGGAAATAAAACGGTATAATAGAGAGCAAAAGGAATAGAAGTTTTTTGGTCGATAAAAATAAGGAGGGCATATACAATTTGTTGGTGAACATAATATTGCTATGAAATTTGGTGTGAAACCGATTTTGTTTTTATAAAAACTAAAAAAATTCCAAAAAAAAAATCAAAAAATTAAAACAAAAAAAAATTGTGTTTTATTAAAAGTTAAAATACACCGAAACGGTTTTAACAAACATAAGTTCCCCTACAAGATCAATTCCCACACTCCCTACAAGATAAATTCCTCTTTTTGAGGTATCACAATAGACTTAAAATTGTCCAAATGAGTCTGTAAAGGACTGCTACCCTTACCTAACCTTTTACTTTCCTAACTCAAGAACTTAACTTATTTTTCCTTTTTATACCCATCTATATATATTGGGTTGCCCAAAAAGTAGTTGCGGATTTTTCATATAGTCGGCGTTGACAAATTTTTTCTACGGCTTGGGACTCTGTAATTGCATTCTTTCTTCTGTCAGTTATCAGCTGTTACTTTTAGCTTGCTTTAGAAAATAGTGTAAAAAAAGTATATTTGATTAAAGATCATTCTAAGTTTTATTAAAAATGCATTTACTTTCTTTTAAAAAATCCGCAATTACTTTTTGGGCAACCCAATACATTGTCCGCCACTGGAGGATATGGAAAGAACATTTTACCCAATTGCTAGTGTCTGACGTTGGCGGCGAAGAGGATACCGCAGAACCAATCCCTGATGATGGTATAGAATGTTTACCTCCTAGTCAGAATGTGGTCCAAGTAGCAGTGACCCGACTAAAGAACTACAAGGCAGCAGGAGCCGACGGGTTACCCGCTGAACTATTTAAGACCGGAGGCGATACGCTGATAAGGCGTATGCATCAGCTTATCTGCGCAATCCGGCTAGACGAAGGCATACCCGATGATTGGAACCTCAGCATACTATTGTATTGGGTTGCCCAAAAAGTAATTGCGGATTTTTCATATAGTCGGTGTTGACAAGTTTTTTCAACGGCTTGTGACTCTGTAATTGCATTCTTTCTTCTGTCAGTTATCAGCTGTTACTTTTAGCTTGCTTTAGAAAAAAAGTGTAAAAAAGGTATATTTGATTAAATATCATTCTAAGTTTTATTAAAAATGCATTTACTTTCTTTTAAAAAATCCGCAATTACTTTTTGGGCAACCCAATATAACAATGAATTTGTGTTTGTTTGTGGGTTTGTAAATTTGTTTGTTCCGTACAGACTCAAAAACGACTGGTCCGGAAGGAGCAATAGGCTATATAATTTTTTGATATCGCAATGGGGGCGGACCCTCCCCCATACCCCAAAAGTACCAGCCAAAAATAAAAGTGGACCGATTGGGACAATATGGGACTTAAATGAAAGGTATTCAAGAGTAGAGTACAAATTCCATATTAAAAATTGGGTCCAAGTAATTGGGGGGCCGCCCTGACCCCAAAGACCCCCCCCCCAAAATAGGTTTATTGGACGATAATGACAAAATGAAGCTCGAATGAAAGGCATTCGCGAGTAGATTACGAATATGGTCCGGAAGGAGCAATAGGCTATATAAGTTTTTGATATCGCAAGGCGGGCGGACCCTCCTACTTACCCCAAAAGTACCACCCAAAACTAAAAGTGAACCGATTTGGATGATATGGGACTTAAATAAAAGGTATTCAAGAGTACGATTTCCATATTAAAAATTGACTCCAAGTAATTGGGGGGCCGCCCCGACCCCAAAGACCCCCCCAAAATAGGTTTATTGGACGATAATGACAATATGGGGCTCGAATGAAAGGTATTCGCGAGTAGATTACGAATATGGTGAGGAAGGAGGTATAGGCTATTTAACTTGTTGATGTTCGAAGGGGGTGAATCCTTCCGAATCAAAACTTGACCGATGGGGACAATATGGGTATCAAATGAAAGATATTGGAGAGTAGAAAGCGAATGTGATATAAAAACTTAGGTTCAAGTATCCAAGGGGTAGCCCAAGCCCAAAAACTGCTCCAAATAAACATATTGAACGTATATATCAATATAGGACTCAAATGAAAGGTATTCAGGAGTAGACATAAAAAACGAGGTCCAAGTAATTGATAGTCGCCCTATCCCCGATAAGCTCGCCAAATGGGAACACTTCTCAATCATAGCTTTATGAAACTCAAATGATAGGCATTTGAGAGCAGATTACGAAAACGACATTAAACTTTGTGCCCAAGAATCTAGGAGGCTGTATACACCAATCATGACAATATCAGGTTAAATTAAAAGTATAAGGTTGTATACTGAGAATCTGATATCATTATTATGCTCATATATCTAGCGGACCACCTAACCTCAAAACAGTCGATCAAGTATAATGACCGAACGGGACACTGTATGATTTAATTAATGTGTAAGCCGCCATAGCCCCGAAATTATAACATTCAGCGTGAAACCAGGAGTTGCAAACCTTAACGATAAGGTTGCAACCATTTTTAGCTCATCGATAGACGAGACCAAACGACGTGTTGGCAACACTTTTTCGGCGAAATCGGACAATAAATACGCCTTTAAAGGGCCCAAAACCTTAAATTCAGAGATCAATCAATATGGCAGCTACATTCAAATCTGGACCGATCTGGGCCAAATTGAAGAAGGACGTCGAAGAGCCTATCTAAACTCACTGTTTAAAATTTCAGCGACATCGGACAATAAAAGCGCCTTTTATGGACACAAAACCTAACACTGAGATACCGGTCTATATGGCAGTTTCCAAATCTGGACCGATCTATGCGATATTCCAGAAGTATGTCAAGGGACTTAACGTAACTCACTGTCCCAAATTTCGGCGACATCGGACAATAAATGCGCCTTTTATGGCCCAAAACCTTAAATTGAGAAATCGGTCTATATGGCAGCTATATCCAAATCTAAACCGATCAGGGCCAAATTAAAGAAAGATGTCGAAGGGCCTAACACAACTCACTGTAATAAATGTGGCTTTTATGGGCCTAAGAACCTAAATCAGAGGGTACAAAAAACAGACTAAATGATGACTATTTAATAGGTAGTCATATGGTATGAATAGTCATTCATAGACAACCACCATACCATATGATCCACTCTGAGAGAGTAGCGATAACATTTAAATTAGCGTCATCTGGCAGTCTCCAATTGAAATTGTTTGATCCAGTTGGATTTAGTTGATCCAATTAAAAACATGCCAACATGAACAGAGACAGGGCAGAGTGGTAAAAATTAATCATCCGCACATATCTTTGTTATGACAACCTATCGGTCCTTTGAATAAAGAAAAATAAAATGTAGGAATATAGGAAGGATCTAAAAACAAAAAATCAAATTCTGGGGTGGGATGCCTAGGAGAGCCGCCCATCCACAAAACCCGGCAAACGGATTTATAGACGAACCACTACAATATGAGACCAAAATTAAAGGTATTTGAGAGAAGAAAACGAATCTGATATCCAATTTCGGAACTAAGTGTTTCGTGGGTCACCCCACCACTATAAAACCCCTCAAATCGGACATATTTGCCGATCATGGTAATATGGATCTTAAATGAAAAATCTTTGGGAATAGAGCACGAAATTGACTTTTACTTTTGGGACCAAGTGTCTGGGGGTACACCACACCCCAAGAAGGGCTTTTACTGACCATTGCAATGTGGGGTTTAAATAAGAGGTACTTGAGTGTAGAAAAATCCATAGGAAAATTGGAATACATTTTCAACTACAACTACGCAGAAATGTTCAAATTTAGAGTACTTCTCTCCAACATATTGGGTTGCCCAATAAGTAATTGCGGATTTTTTAAAAGAAAGTAAATGCATTTTTAATAAAACTTAGAATGAACTTTAATCAAATATACTTTTTTTCTAAAGCAAGCTAAAAGTCGCAGCTGATAACCGACAGAAGAAAGAATGCAATTACAGAGTCACAAGCTGTGAAAAAATTTGTCAACGCCGACTATATGAAAAATCCGCAATTACTTTTTGGGCAACCCAATAGCATAATCGTGCGCAGCAGAACGGGCCGGGCTCAGCTAGTATATATTCTTGAACGTCTCGATGTTCAGAGTCGATCTAGCCATGTCCGTCCGTTTGGAAGTTGATTACGAATATGACATTAAAATTTGTATTCAAGTCTAGGTGGCGCTTTTCTTTCCAAAAATAAGTGAAATAGGTTGATTGACCCATTATGACAATATGGGACTCAAATGAAAGGTATTTGCGAGTAGAAAACGAATTTTATATCCACTTTTGGAACCAAGTGTTTGGGGTACGTCCTAAAGTACCCCCTAAACTAAACTTCATTTCCGATTATGGCAATATGGAGCTCAAATCAACAGTATTTGGGAGTAAAGAACTAACTTGATATATATTTTCAGGGCAAAGTGCCGGTGGACGCCCCAGCCCCAAAATACCCTCCAAACATTTCATTTTTACTGACCATGGCAATATGGGGCTCACATTAAATGGATTTTGGGAGTGCAGCATGAATATGGTATCCAATTTTAAGTCGAAATGTTGGAGTGCCATCCATCACCTAAAAGGCACTTCTCACTACCCTAAATTTCAAAACCACCACATCTCGGAGATTGGTAATACGATTAGTTCGAAATTTTTTTGCACTCTCACAGTCAAAACAAAACATGGATTCTATTGTTGGGGTCGGGTGCCTCGGCCAAATGGGTAAATAGACCAATCACGACAATATAGAGCTCAAACGAAAGGTGCTTGAGAGAAAAAACCGATTTTGATATCCAATTGAAGGGCCATGTGTTTGAGGAACTGCCCCACCCGAAAACACCTCCCTATTATATTGGGTTGCCCAAAAAGTAATTGCGGATTTTTCATATAGTCGGCGTTGACAAATTTTTTCACAGCTTGTGACTCTGTAATTGCATTCTTTCTTCTGTCAGTTATCAGCTGTTACTTTTAGCTTGCTTTAGAAAAAAAGTGTAAAAAAAGTATATTTGATTAAAGTTCATTCTAAGTTTTATTAAAAATGCATTTACTTTCTTTTAAAAAATCCGAAATTACTTTTTGGGCAAGCCAATATAAAAGCTATTTGATGTTTAAATTGATTGAATTTCGGGATATTGATCTTCAATGAAATCTTTCCGATTCAAGTTTAAACTCAATGATCAGGGATTTTTTTTATTGCAGAGTCCGAATGGCGTGCCGCAGTGCGACATCTCTTTGGGGATAAATTTTTACATGACCATGAATGACAAATGTCACCAGCATTAAGAGGGGATCACCACCTTTTTAAATTTTGTCCGATATTACCGCTAGGATTTGAACGCAGGCGTTCAGCGTTATAGGCGGACATAGGCTATAGTGGCACGAATTCGATATACACATTCAGGACGAAGTGCCCCAACCCTAAAAAGATACTAGAGAGTTAAAGAAGGTGCAGCGGAGCAGGCCCGGTTCAGCTAGTAGCTCCCATATAAACCGATGTCCCGATTTGACTTCTTGAGCCCTTAGAAGCGGCAATTGTTGTCCGATTTAGGTGAAATTTTGCATGTGGTGTTCTGTTACGACTTCCAACAACTGCGCCAAGTACGGTCCGAATCGGTCTATAACCTTGTATAGCTCCCATATAAACCGATCTCCCGATTTGACTTCTTGAGCTTCTTTGGCTGAAATCGAGCATTTAGTGTTCTATTATGACTTTCAAAAACTGTGGAAAATACGGTCCAAATCATTTTATAAGCTGATATAACTCCCATATAAACCGATCTCTTGATATATCATCGTGAGACCTTGCAAGCCGCAATTTTTTTCCTATATTGTTTTGTTGCAGTGTTCTGTTACGACTTCCAACAACTGAGCCTAGTACGGTCCAAATCGGTCTATATGTTGATATAGCTCCCATATAAACCGATCTCCTGATTTGGCTTCTTGAGCCCTTACAAGACTCAATTGTTGTCTGATTTGGGTGAAATCTTGCATGTGGTGTTTTGTTATGACTTCCAACAACTGCGCCAAGTACGGTCCGAATCGGTCTATAACCTTGTATAGCTCCCATATAAACCGATCTCCCGATTTGACTTCTTGAGCCCTAATTAGCCGCAATTTTTGACCGATTTGGCTGAAATCGAGCATTTAGTGTTCTATTATGACTTTCAAAAACTGTGGAAAATACGGTGCAAATCAGTTTATAAGCTAAGATATAGCTCCCATATAAACCGATCTCTCGATTTATCATCGTGAGCCCTTGCAAGCCGCAATTTTGGTCCTATTTTGCTGAAATTTTGCATGTAGTGTTCTGTTACGACTTCCAACAACTGAGCCGAGTACGGTCCAAATCGGTCTATATGTTGATATAGCTCCCATATAAACCGATCTCTTGATTTGGCTTCTTGAGCCCTTACAACCCTCAATTGTTGTCCGGTTTGGCTAAAATTTTGCATGCGGTGTTCCGTTGCGATTTGCAACAACTGTGCCAAATACGGTTCAAATCGGTTTATAAGCTGATACATCTCCCTTGTAAACCGTTCTCTCGATCATCCCAGTTCGGTTCCTAGAGCTTTAATTGCGGCTACTTTGAGAGAAGTTTGGTATGTGGAATAAAATTATGCCCTTCAACGAAATTTACTTTGTATAAAAATTTTTAGCAGAATCCATGGTGGAGGATTTCCAAGATTCTGCCCGGCCGAACTTAGCACGCTTTTACTTGTTCTTTATAAAATATAATTTAAAACACTACCATACACAACATCCAATGCCATATAAATTTCCAAATGCTTTAAAAAGAGTAAGGTTACCAAACCCAACTCTTCTGATACAACAAACTCAAATTGCATTAATCAAGTAAGAATAAGGAAAAAACGTTCTTATCGCCTCTTTTTTTTTAGCCAAACTCAAGAAAAGAGTATCGAAATTTTACATGAAAAACTTTGTAATTTTTTTCCCATATATTGGCAATGTGAATAACTCTTCTTATATGTCAGAATACAAATTGCAATACAAACATTGAGGACAACAACAATTAGGGATGGTAGAGAAACAGTAATTAAACTCTCGCCTGAACTTTATTCTCTTTCACAAAGTATTTACTTCAATTACATTGAATTTGTTTTGTTTAGAGTTGTGATGGTAGGTGGTTAGCAGAGGAGTAGGGGTGAAACCATGTGGGGTAACACCACAAGCTACTGTTGTGAGGTGATTTCTATTAGTTTTTTTGCGCTTTCTTGGTTATATCCTTGGTTTTTATTATAATGCTGCTTTGGTTGCTTCTTCTGCTCCTGCAAATGTTTGTTGTTGGTTTTTATAGTTATTTTTATTATTCGTTCCTTTTCTTTGCTTTATTTTCATTTTGTTACTTTTAGTATATTTCTTTTGGTTTGACTAGTTTGCTACTTGGTTGGTAGGTACTTTGGTTAAACTGAATGAAGTGATTCCTTTATGAATCTTTTTTGTTAGTTTGCTCGTTTTGTTTTTTTGGCATGAAATTTAATGGTTAGAAAGGAAACACCAAGAACATGCTAGAGTTGCCAATAGGAAAATAAAGTTAAAAGAAAAATTATTTTAAAAATTTAAGAAATTAAAATAAGTTCCAAGTCGTCTCAGAGAGATACTGAAAAAACAAAACAGCTGACGTTTTAGTCTCCCCATGAAGGTATTGAAGTTTACATCCCTGGAAATTGCAATCATTCCAGCTTTATAGATGGCGCTCTGCTTCTGAAGCTTATGATGATTTCGATTATGCAAAAAAGTGTAGCATTTTTTCTGCATGTTGCACTCAAATCGAAATTTTGTGTTCGTTTGTTCAAAAAAATGTAACCCCACCACCGGGTGTAGTGTTCGTTTGTAATGGAGTTGCCAAAATAGAGTTGACAAATGTTGCATTTCTTACACCGTGGCCAGTCCACGGTGGAGAATGTCGCAATTAAAGTCAGCGGCTATCGTTCAAGCAAATTTAGTTTCAACAGAAGAAGACAAAATTTGTGGAATGTTTGGAAAAAAGCGGAAAAATATTAACAGTGAAAAGCGTGCTAAGTTCGGACGGGCCGAATCTTGGGAACCCACCACTATAGATTGTGGTAAAAATTAATACAAAATAAATTTAGTTGAAGGGCATAAATTTATTCTATATACTAAACTTCTGTCAAGCCAGCAATAATTAAAGCTTCTAGGAACCGAACAAGGATGATCGAGGGGCGGGTTTACATGGGAGCTATATCAGGTTATAGACTGGTTTGGACAGTACTTGGCACAGTTGTTGGAAGTCAAAACAAAACACTATATACTCAATTTCAGCCAAATCGGACAAAAATTGCGACTTGTAAGGTCTCAAGAAATCAAATCGGGAGATCGGTTTATATGGGAGCTATAGCAGGCTAAAGACCGATTTGGACCGTACTTAGCACAGCTGTTGGAAATCATAACAGAACACTACATGCAAAATGTCAGCCAAATCTGACAAAAATTGCGGCTTGTAATCGCTCAAGAAGACAAATCGGTAGATCGGTTTATATGGGAGCTATATCAGGTTCTTGACCGATTTGGAGGTACTTGGCACAGTTGTTGGAAATCATAACAGAACACTACGTGCAAAATGCCAGCCAAATCGGATGAAAATTGTGGCTTCCAGGGGCTCAAGAAATCAAATCGGAAGATCGTTTATCATGGGAGCTGTATCAGTTTATAGACCGATTTCGACCGTACTTTGAACAGTTGTACGAAATCATAACGGAACTCTACATGCAAAATTTCAACCAAATCGGACAAAAACTGCAGCTTGTAATGGCTCAAGAAGTCAAATCGGGAGATCGGTTATCATGGGAGCTGTATCAGGTTAATGACTGATTTCGACCGTACTTAGCACAGTTGTTGGAAATCATAACGGAACACTACATGCCAAATGTCAGCCAAATCGGACAAAAATTGCCGCTTCCTGGGGCTCAAGAAGTCAAATCGGGAGATCAGTTTTCATGGGAGCTATATCAAGTTCTTGACCGATTTAGACCGTCCTCGACACAGTTGTAGAAATCATAACAGAACACTATGTGCAAAATTTCAGCCAAATCGGATAAAAATTGTGGCTTCCAGGAGCTAAAGAAATAAAATCGGGAGATCGGTTTATATGGGAGCTACATCAGGTTTTCGATCGATTTGGACGGTACTTGGCACAGTTGTTGGAAATCATAACAGAACACTACATGAAAAATGGCATTTGAGTATACTATGTGCCGTAGTAAAGAAAGGAGAAAGACAGTTTGAGCCAACTATTGGGTTGCCCAAAAAGTAATTGCGGATTTTTTAAAAGAAAGTAAATGCATTTTTAATAAAACTTAGAATGAACTTTAATCAAATATACTTTTTTTACACTTTTTTTCTAAAGCAAGCTAAAAGTAACAGTTGATAACTGACAGAAGAAAGAATGCAATTACAGAGTCACAAGCTGTGAAAAAATTTGTCAACGCCGATTATATGAAAAATCCGCAATTACTTTTTGGGTAACCCAATACATTTCCTTGTAGTCTCCTTCCTCTTACATAAGAGATTAAAATCTTAAGTCAACGATGTAATTGGGCCATATAAATGCAGCTTCGTTCAGATAAATCCACTATTGACATGGTAAATCCACCATAGACATGGTAAATCCACCATCGACCTGGTAAATCCACCATAGACTTGGCCAATCAACCATATACCTGGTAAGTTCACCATAGACCAGGTAAATCCACCATAGAGCTGGTAAATCCACCATAGATCTGGTAAATCCACCATGGACCAGTTATTCACACTAAGCCATATCTTGAAAATCCCAAAAATAAACGTCTCCTTCGACAACCCTTTTCTTTGAAAGGTGTTTTAAGCCAAAGTTTTGTATATCAGCGAATGGATAACACCGTAGCGCAGAGGTTAGCATGTCTGCCTATGACGCTGAGTGCCTGGGTTCGAATCCTGGCTAGACCATCAGAAAAAATTTTCAGCGGTGGTTTCCCCCTCCTAATGCTGGCAACATTTGTGAGGTACTATGCCATGTAAAACTTTTCTCCAAAAAGGTGTCGTACTGCGGCACGCTGTTCGAACTCGCCTATAAAAAGGAGGCCCCTTATCATTAAGCTTAAACTTGAATCGGACTGCACTCATCGATATGTGAGAAGTTTGCGCCTGTTCCTTAGCGGAACGTTCATGGGCAAAATTTGCAATTTGGATACGACTTCGATGGGAAGTCCAGGACCAGAAAGACCACTAGGTGTCAGAAATTAAAGAAGGTGCACAGAAGGTCGAGGCACTTGGAAATCTATTCTGAGTTTGGTTAATATACAAAATGGTCTGTGATTGTGAAAAATGTAAGAACATTGATAGAAAGAAATGCTGTTCGTCATCAATATCTCACGGTTTTACTTTTTTCAGCACCAAACGGTATTAAACGTTTACATTAATCATCCATACCATACGGCATTGTTTTTAGAAAAGGCGATGTCAGTTGAGTAATAATAACGTATGGTTACAGCACATTTGATATAAATTGTTCTTCGGGAGTACATAGTACTCAGTGGCGTCAAAATTGTTAAAATTTATTTTAAGGGTAATAGTAGAGAGATTGAAAAAGAAAAACTTGAATGCAGCAGTAAACGAACGAGAACAAGCATAGGGCGAGCCGACCAAGTAAAAAGAAAATATAACCACACACGCCGAAGCTGTGCAGCAAAGCAAGCAAAATGGTAAAATGTTTGTTTTATTTTGCTTTTTAATAATATTGTTATTGCTGTTATATGTTTCAACAACAAATTTGTACATTGAGATTTAAAATAAATTGTTGCAGGAAAATTAACAAATTTCGTCGTCGGTTTTGCGACAAAAGTTGTTGATTTGCAAAATTATGTTTATCTGCATAGGTAACAAGATTTCTTAAATTTTTTTGTTTTATGTGAAAATTTTCTCGAAATTGTAATCATTTTTAAATATTTTCTCATAATTTGTATTTCATAGAAAATTTCAACATTTTTAAAATTGGCAACACTACCAACAAGCTAGGCAAAAGAAATTTTGCGTGCATAAAGTTCAACACTTATAACACGACGTTGGTTTTATTTTTGTTTGAATGACTAGACGGACTTGCTTGTAAGGTGATTGCACGAATATTGATTTGCTTAAATGCTCGCATTGAAGTGTTGTTTAATGTGTTTGTTCTTTGTTCCTTTGGACATTTAAAATTAAAGAGAAAAATACTTGGTTTAAATGGGGGAAATACATTTGAGGTTTCCCATGTTACTAATGAAAACAATCTTAAATTACGGAATAAAATAAGAAGCTTAAAAATTGAGATATTTAACGAAAAATTCGGTGAAACCACAATCATTTATAGAATTGGTGACAAAAAGGTTCTTAGTTGGAAAAAATATTTTTTTATCTTATAAAAATTAATGTAATATAATTTTATATTTGTTTTATTTTTGTGAATGATTCGTCGACATCGCCTTCAGGAATAAGATTGCAGGTGTTTTTAATTTTTTTTTTTTACACAGAAAGACGATAAGATGGTAGTACGTTTTTGAGGATTGACTTTATACTTTCCTAGTTTTTGTGTTGGTGGATAAACCATTATCGGATCTTCTACATAAAGACGCATTTTTCAAGATGGTTGATGAAGAGTAATTAATAATTAACGAGCAATTCATACGAAAGCTAATATATTCGGCCAGCAGCGTTGTTGCAGAAAGACTCGGAAGAAGCTCATATCCAACAGTCATTTATTCGAATGATGAAACCGGTCGAAGAACACGGAATCCTGTCAATTGTAGGAGCAATCAAGAAATACAGAACATATGCGAATGGGACTTAGGTTCTAATGCGATGTGGACTTTAATGTGTTTAAAATTACCACTAAGAAGAAGAGGAACTATCGGATTTTCCAATAAGGACTTCACAACTTTTTTAAGTACGACGCAAACCATTTGAGATATTTCAAAAATTTTATTATCGGCTTGAAGTAAAATCAAAACATTTATGAATGAAGTGAAATCGAAACATATGACTTCGTCATATGGCCACCGCGGGAACGTTTGCATCTGTCTTTACGTTGCATCTGTCAATACGATGACTATTTCTTGAGATAACACGCTCATCAAACTTTCTCTTCAATAAATCAATTGTAAGTTGTGTTGTGTGGCTTGTGGCATACAGTACTCTTGAAACCACATGTCGTCCAGGTCCATATCTTTCAATTCAACCCAAAAACAATCAGTGAGCATGGTGCGTTAGCCTTGCTTATTTACGGCAACGCGTCGATTAGCATCGTCAACGAAGAAGTGTGGCCAAATGACGCCAGCCGCATGCAAACCGCACCAAACAGTATATATTTTTCGTGGATGAAGTGTTGATTCTTGAAACACATGTGGATTCTCAACTGACCACTAACGTATATTTTGCTTATTGACTATTAGCTTAATGAGTTCAAGCCCAAAATGAGCTTCGTCACTGATGATGATTAACAATTTGAAAGTAGCGGCCACCGACGTTGTTCGTTCGTGTACTTTACCATGATGAAAATGTTGAGTTTACTGAATCAATTGACAGTGAAATATTGAAATACTGAATTTTGACAGTTCCATAAGTTTAAGACTGCTTTTAAAAATTAAATTCAACGTTGTAAAGTTCCAATTGGAAAACCCTTTACGTGCATCTAGGTTTAAAGATTGGCCTTGCTTCATGAATTTGACTGTGAAATTGAACATAGATCGGGCCCACGACGGTGGTAGAATTCATGTAGCCTTTAGTTTTGGCTGCAGGGTAGCTGAAGGTAAGGAATAGCTCAGTCAGAATAGCTGAAGGTAAGGAATAGTGAGATATTGTACATAGATCTACCCTACGTATCATAACATGTTGGATGGTGTTTTTTTTTCGTTGCCTTTAACTACACATTTGCAAGAAAACGGGTAAATCTACCCGTGCTCTTTCTCAGGGAAAACGGTGGATTTAGTGCCATTTTCCCAGGGAAAATGGTAGTTTTAGCAACCATTTCAACGAAAAGAGTAGCTTTGGTATTTATTGCCCGTTTCCAGGTTAGCTTAAATACTTTCTCTTTAGAAAGGGTAGTTTTGAAACTATTTCCCAAGGAAAAGGGCGGTTTTAGTGCTCTTTCCCAAGGAAAAGGGTAGTCTTAATGCTCTTTCCCAGGGAAAAGAATAGTTTTAGTGCCCGCTCCCAGAAGAAAGCACCCGTCCCCAAGGAAAAGGTAGTTTAAGTGCCCGTTCTCAAGGAAACGGGTAGTTTTAGTTCCCTTTCTTAAGACAAAGGATAGTTTTAGTACCCTTCCCTAGAAAGGGTAGTTTTACCACCCTTTCCTAAGGAAAGGATAATTTTATTGCACTTTCCCAAGGCAAAGGGTAGTTTTAGCAACCATTCCAACGAAAAGAGTAGCTTTGGTACAGTCTCCCAAGGAAAACGCTAGCTTCAGTACACTTTCCCAAGGAAAAGGTTAACTTAAGTGCACTTTCCCAAGAAAAATGGTAGTTCTGTACACTTTTCCAAGGAAATGGCTAGTTTTGGCACCCTTTCCTAAGGAAAAGGATACGTTTAGTACCCGTTCCCAATGAAAATGAAATTTTAGTACGATTTCCAAGAAAGGGTAATTTTAGAACACTTTCCTATAAAAAAGGCCAATTTTATTACCCTTCCCCAAGAAAAGCGGCAGCTTTATTACCCTTTCTCAAGGGAAGGGGTAGCTTTATTACATCTCCAAGGAAAAGGGGTGGATTTTGTATTCTTTCCCAAAGAAAAGCGTAGTTTCAGTACCCGTTCCCAAGAGAATGAGTAGCTTTATTACATCTCCCAAGAAAAGGGGTGGTTTTTGTATTCTTTCCCAAGGAAGAGGTAGGTTTTAGTACCCTTTCCCAAGGAAAAGTTTAGTTTTAGAACCCTTTCTCAAGGAAAAGGATAGTTTTCGTACCCTTTCCTAAGGAAAAGGGTAGTTTTAGTACCCTTTCCCAAGAAAAAGGGTAGTTTTAGTGCCCTTTCTCAAGAAAAAGGGAAGTTTTAGTACGATTTGTCAAGAAAAAAGTTAGCTTTAGTTCACTTGCCCAAGGAGAAGGGTAGTTTTAGTAGTTTCCCAAGTAAAAAGGTGGGTTTAGTACATTTTCCCGAAGAAAAGGGTAGTTTTAGTATCATTTCCCAAGGCAAATGGTTGTTTTGATCCACTTTCCCATGGAAAAGAGTAGTTTTAGTACACCCTCTCAAGGAAAAGAGAAGCCTTCCCAAGAACAAAGTTAGTTTAAGTACCCTTTCCTAAGGAAAAATTTAGTTTTAGTACCCTTTCCCAAGGAAATGGTCGTTTTAAATTCTTTTCCATGAAAAAGGTCGTTTTAATTTCCCATTAATAAGGGTATTTTTAGTACCCTTTCTCAAATTAAAGGGAAGTTTTGATACACTTTCCCAAGGAAAATGCTAGTTATAGTACCCTTTCGCAAGGAACAGGCCAGTTTTAGTACCCTTTCAGTTTTATTACCCTTTCTAAAAAATGGTAATTTTCCCAAGGAAAATGTGATACTTTGAGTGCCCTTTTGCAAGGCAAATGGTAGTCTTAGCTCCATTTTCCATTTTCCTTGGCAAGTGAAAATGGTTGTTTTAGTACCATTTTCCAAAAAAGTGGGTTTTAATAGACTTTCCCAAGGAAACAGTATTTTATGTACCCTTTCCCAAGGATAACGGTAGTTTTAGTACAATTTCCCAAGGGAAAATTTGCCTATGAACATTCCACTAAGCAACAGAAGCAAACTTCTCACATATCAATGAGTGCTGTCTGATTCAATTTTAAGCTCTATGATAAGGGGCCTCTTTTTTATAGGCGAGTTCGAACGGAGTGCCGCAGTGCGACACCTTTTTGAGAAGTTTTTATATGGCAAAGTACCTGACAAATGTAGGCAGCATTAGTAAGCGGTTAACTAAAGCTGAATTTTTTTCTGATGTTCAGGGTTTGAACACAGGCGTTCAGCATCATAAGCAGACATGCTAACCTCTGCGCCATGGTGGCCTCCATATACTTTCTGGGGACTTAGACTGATATTTCGATGTGTTACAAAGGGAATGACGAACTTAGTATACCCCCATGCAATGAATCCTACACAATAACGTGGGGATATATAAATTTCTTAACTTAAAGTTTAAACTTTAAGCCTTATAGTACGTTTACATTGAAATTTTTATGATCTGGATTTAACTAAATCCAAAAACAAATCCTGTCCGTTTACACTGCGTTTTTGGGGATTTAAGTGACATACTCAAGCGCACATGCGCATACATACATGAATGTGCATATCACACACAATCATACACAATTCTTGAAAACAGTTGCCTATTTTGGTACTTTTATCGATTATTCAGCCAAAACAATCGGGTTTATTTGGGATTTAAAAATAAATCCTGTATGGTAAAACCTGTCAAAAAAAAAAACAAACAGGCTTTAGCACTCGAAAAGGCCATTAATCCGGATTAAGTGGCCAATGTTATCGCACTTTTACCCTATTCTTAATCCCTACAACATCAAAAATAAATCTGACTAAATATTCAAGCAGAAGAGAACAATGTAAGCTCTTATAGTAGGATGAAATGGGGAAAGATTGCCATCTCAAAACTAGGCGTCAGAAATAAACTTTTCAATTGTTTTCCACTTTCACGTACGGAAATTGTTTTTTAGATCATAAAAACATATTAAATAACTTAACATAACTTGCATTTGTCTTTTATAACGTAAATAATTGTTCCTATTTGCAAACTTTCATTGATAAGTTGATCACATTGTTGTATACGAACGTCATCTGACATTAACATTCATTGTGATCTCCCCCTCTCCCTCACCATTGGTTATCATCTCCCTCACGTAACGCACACAAATGAGAACAAAGAGTGGCAGAGCAACAAATAAACCGTTATGTGTATTCAAAAAATAAATACAAAATTGAAGCAAGGGGTTAATCAAAAATACCAGCGAATGCCAAAAATGCAGATGGAATTTTGCGCAATGAACAAAAACAAAAACTGATAAGAAACACCAGGAAGGAAATGCTATTTAAATTTTTTATCAAAAATTTTTTTATGATGGAAACATGATAAAACTTTTATTTACCTGGCCCTCAAAGTCAAAGTCATTGAAAAAAGTTTTGAATTTGTTCATAGGCATTATTTTTTAACTCTCGTTCTCTGCTAACAACAAAGAACCATCTCATACAAAATTTTAAAATCCTCTAAGAATACCTATGTATATACATACTATATAAAAAAAAACATTTCGTTTCCTTTCATTTTGTAGGGAGCGGGAGACACTCATGCCAATGAACGCATCACTTGGACGTTGAATAAATTGTTTGTTTATTTTGTTTTATTTTTATTTGTTTTATTCACTCGAGCAAAATTACGTTACCTTCGTACGTCAATTTCTAGTTTTTGTTTGTTTTGATTATTAATTTACAAAAACAAATAAACAACGTTGAAGATGAGAGGCAAAGAGGGTGAACCCTCCTTTTTACCCTCTTTGATGAGAGCTGCAGACAAAAGAGAGTGCGACATACATAGACAAGGCGTTTAATGCTGTTAACCAACCGTCCAACCGAACATACATACGTGTATTTATGTCGTCATATTCTAAGAATTCACGGACTCAACACTTAAAAGAGACATTTTTTGAACAAATACAATACAAAACAAAATGAACCATGATAGCTTGGCATTTTGCAGGCATTTGTAATGCAAAAGCAAAATAAGAACAGGCTGACTGTTTGGCAGTTGATGCCATTGGCAATTATGCACATTTTTACGATATTAGTGTGATGTGTTCTCTTACAAGTTACGATATTGAGCAGAGTTGCCAACACAATGACCATAAAACAAGTTGGAAAAGTTTAAAACGTAGTATACAAAATCTAACCTAAAAATGGAAGAAACAAAACAATTTGTTAGTTTGTTTGTCTGTTCCGTATAGAATCGAAAACGGCTGAACCGATTTTCATGAAATTTTCACAGATGGTAGAGTGAGTTTGAGTCCCCGGTGAAAATAGAGTATTTAATTTTTTGATATTGAGGATGGGAGCAGCTCATACCATCGCCATGTTATCCTTGTGGGGATGATAATGTTTCATATACCTATTTCTACCTTCAAAAGAGTATGTTTTTTATTAGCTTCAGCTGGAGGCCACCGAAGCACAGAGGTTAGCATGTCCGCTTATGAACGCCTGGGTTCGAATCCTGGCGAGACCATCAGAAAAAATTTTCAGCGGTGGTTTTCCACTCCTAATGCTGGCAACATTTGTGAGGTACTATGCCATGTAAAACTTCTCTCCAAAGAAGTGTCGCATTGCGACAGGCCGTTCGAACTCGGCTATAAAAAGGAGGCCCCTTATCATTTAACTTAAATTTGAATCGGACTGCACTCATTGATATGTGAGAAGTTTGCCCTTGTTCCTTAGGCAAAATTTTCATGGGCAAAATTTACATTTGCATTGCATTAGCTTAGATTTGTGGATGGCAGTTGTAATCCATGCTGTAACCCGTGCTGTTATATGGTTCGGAAGCATGGGTACTGGTGAAAGCAGATAAGGCAGTGCTTGGGAGTATTTGAGAGAAAGATTCTTCGTAAAATATATGGACCAGTTTGCGTTAATAGAGAATATAGGCGACATATGAACCATGAGCTGTATGACGACGATAGAATAGTTACATGCATCAAAATACAATGAATGGATGAAGAAGCTCCAGATTTGAGTGTAGTTTGCGTTGCCTTGTTTCTGTTTCTTGTCCTGATAACTTCAGCAATGTCATCTGCATAATTCGCTAAAGGTTAAAACAGAATAAGCGCGTTGAGGAGCGTTGCGTTGAAAAACGACAAATCCTAAAAAAGCAACGACAAATCAACTTTGAAATCGAGCGTCATTTTGTGTTACCATTTGTGAAGTAGTGTTTTTAGGCGTCAAAATTTAAAATGTTTTAAATTTTTTGCTATGCTATGTTTGTTCTGAAATTTGTTTACGGAATTGCATTTTTCAGCGCAACTCTCCTCAACGCGCTCATTCTGTTTTGGTCTTATGTTGGTATCGTCGGGCATATCTATCTTCAGAATCCCATCATAAGTGGCAAAGCAGCTGGCCCCACTAAATTAATCGCACCCATTTCTTGGGTAATGTCCTTTATCACATCCACCCACCCTAGGCATTTTTGACGCCTAGGGTTGCTAGTAGTATCAACCGCCTTGAAAAATAATTTCACATGTTGTGCCGCTTTCACTGTTCCCTATTAATGCTGATTTTCCGGGTAGAAGTCCTTACAGTTGTATAAAAAGACCTAACGCAACTTTGAAGCCATTACCAACTCCAGGCTTAATAAGTCGTTCAAGTAGTTGGCCAGAATTTTGTTTTGGCAACTCTGCCCTGAGAGCAGTACTATTTGCCAAGCGCATTGTTTGTTCTCTTTGATATGTCAACTCTCATTATATGTCTTATATTGAGAGACTTTTTCTCTTAAATGTGATTAGCTCTTGCTCTCAACAGAGTTGGGAGTATTTTCCTCCCCATCTGCATTGTCCTGCGAACATATAATATCGTAAAAGAGCGATAAAACACACGTGTTTCGTATTGCTTTCAACATTTCATTATTGGGTGGGATACCTTGTTGTCTCGCCGCCTTTGTTGTGTCACCAGAAAAATGTAAAGCCATTTAACATTTTGTTCTTCCTTTTTCAATCTTCTAAGCTACCCAAAACTAATGTGGGAGATAGGTGTTGGGGTATTTTAGTATCGTCTGGTTTGAAAAACACTATGGGAACAAAGAAGCCTTTAAAATAAACCAAAAGTTCGTAAACATTTTATAGAAATTGTACTTAAGATATGCTACTCCAAGAAAAATTTTCAGAAATTTAAAATAGAAAATTTTGTCAAGTTGGTCAACATTTGATTTTTGGGGAAATATTCGTCGAAATTTTCTAATGTGGTTTCTGAAAGTTTCAAATTGGTTTTTGTAAATTTCGAAGTGAGAAAGTCAAAAACTATTAAAAGTAAGAAAGAAACGATTATTTAAAGTAAATAACCGATTACTCATTCAAAGTAGGGTTATTTTATTAAAATATTTATGGACTTTTGTGTAAGAGTTTAAAAGGGGTTTTTGAGTTTAACAGAGGTGTTCGATGTTTTGAAAGGATATATGATTTGGAGTTTAAATAGTGGCTAGGAAAGAAACTATTGCTCTAGACAGGTAACCGGTTACTTGTTCCAAGCAGTTATGTATTTTTAAACCTTTTATAGAATTTGGTCTATGGTTTTAAATAGAGATCTGCTAGCTTCTACGAATAATGCTCAATGTTATTGAGAGCTAAGAAAGCAACAATTATTTAAAGTAAGTAACCGATAACTCGTTCAAAGGAGGGATGTATTTGTAAATTATATTTCAAATTGGGTCTTTGAGCTTTGTGAGTTTCAAAGTAAATTGGGGCAACGCTTAAATTTATTGAGAGCTAAAAAATCCTTAATTATACTGTAAAGAAACGGTTAGTCTTTCATAACTGGGTTGTATATTTAAAAGTATTTATGAAAATTGATTTTAGTTCAAAAGGGTTTTGTAAGTTTCAAAGATAAGTTTGGATGGCTTGAAATGGCTTAGGATTATGTTTCAAGTTATAATCAATAACTTGAAACAAACTAAAAAAAGCTAAAAAAAACAATTATTTTAAAAATGTAACCGGTTACTCGTTCCAAGAACCTTTGTATTTTGAAACAACTTATCGAATTTAATTTTTTCTTTTAAAGATGGGTCTGTTAGCTTTTGGGAGTAGATTATAGCAATGCACAATGTTATTGAAATCTAGGAAAAATTAATGAATGGAACCGGTTACTCGTTCCAAGCACAATTATATTATACATTTTTTTGTTAAATTTGGTTTTGAGATCTAAAGTGGGATTTGTAAGTTTCAAAATGAGTTAGGGCAATGCTCAAATTTACTGAAAGCCTTGAAAGCAACAATTATTTGGAAGTGATTAACCAATTACTCAATCAAAGCTGCGTTGCATTTTTAAATGATTTATAAAATTTGGTAACTAAGCCTTAAAGTGGGTTTTATAAGATTCAAAGAGGGTAAAGATGTTGCAAAATGGATAAAGATAATGGTCAAAGTTATTGAGAGCTAAGACAACAAGAGTTCTAAGTAAGTAACCGGTAACAGTGTGGTGTTTTAAATAATATTTATTAAATTTGCTTTATGGGATTTGAAAAGTGTTCTGGGAATATAAATTTTTATTTTCAAAGTTTCATAGTGGTTTGTAATGCTTATGGTTATTAAGAGCAACAACTGTAAAGTGAATAACCGGTAACTCATTCCAAGCTGTAAACGTTTATGCAATTTGGCCTTTACGCTCTAAAATGGGTTTAATCATTTCCAAATAGGGTTAGGAAAGTTTTCAGAAGGGATTAGGACTGTACTCAAAGTTATTGAGATACAAAAAAGCAACAATTGTTTGAAATAAGTAACCGGTTACCCGTTCTAAGCATTAACAAAAAATTGGTATTTGAGTTCTAGAGTAGGTTTTGTGATTTCATAGAATATTAGGACAATCCTTCAAGTTATTGAGAGCCATGATTGAAATAAGTAACCGGTTACTCATTCTAAGCATTTATGAAATTTGGTATTTGAGTTCTAGCGTAGGTTTTCTGAGTTTCATAGTAGATAAGGACAATCCTCATAGTTATTGAGAGCTAAAAAATCAACTATAGTTGCAAGTAGTCAACCGGGTACTCTTACCAAGCCGTGTTTAAAACAACATAAGGAATTTGGTCTATGGGAATGTAAACAGAATAATACAAGCTTAAAGGAGTTTCTGAAAGTTTCATCGTAGATAAGGGCAATACTTAATGTTTTTGAAAGCTCAGAAAGTAACAACTGCTCTAAGTTTTTATAAACCATTTATAAAATGTTGTCCTAAAGCTCCGAAATTTTTTTTGTGGGTTTCAAAGAAGTTTAGAATGTCGGATTTGCTATTTCAGGGAAATTCTTTTTTACGATTTGCTGTTATTTATAGACAATATTTTCCGAACTTAAACAGAAATTTTCGTGCATATTTGCAATTTAGAAAAGTTTCTCGCAATTTGTTATCTATAGAAACCATCCTAGAAACCATTCTACTTTAGATCCTTTTTCTTCCATAAAATGTTTCCGCGAAATTTTCTTTCTTATCCTTTCCATAGTGCTTCGAATAAAATTCCCTCTTTATTTCCTTCCTTTCAAAAAATGTCCCCCCTATCGAAACAATTTACTTTCATTTTTATCGAATTTCCTTTAAAAATGAAAATATGATGGCTACAACAAATGTTGTGCGTCTCAGTTAAGCAGCAAATACTCCCTTCTGCTGCAGGCAACCAAACCAAAAACAAAAAAACAAAACAGTCAACCAAAGTCATATCCTTTCATCAACATCATTATCAGCATCCAGAGTAGTCATCATCATCGTCATGGTAACCATTACCCATACTCAATTCAAACATTACAAAGAGGCAGGGAGGAGAGTACGTACAATTTTGTTACAGACACCCAATGAAGGTAGTACATACGCTTCAACCGAAAATGTTTGTCACCTCTCACCACTTGTTTTCGACGACTTCCATTGTTTGTGGTGCTTTTGATGCTGTTGCCACTGTTTAGATACTTGTGTTGTTAAGCAGACATCATAAATCAATTTCCTTGCACCAGAGGGGAATCAGGAGAAAAGATGAGATGTTGTGGCACAAGTCTGGGTTTCATAATGATGGACGGATATGGCAAGGAGATTGGAAAATTTTCAAGTGCAATGGCAATCCAATACATTTCTATTCAATTTGACGGGTTTTTTTCAAGGATGATGTTAAAAAGTTGTTAAGAGTTAGGAAAGCAACAATTGTTTTTAGTAAGTAACCGGTTACTCATTCATAAATAGGGTTGTATTTTAGATTCAAATTAGGTTCTTAGGGTTTGCAAGCGGGTTTTGGTAGTTTAAAAAAGAAATAAAGCAATGTCGAATTCTATTGAGAGTTACGAAATTAATATTTGTGTAAGATAAGTAACCGGTACTCATTTAAAGCAGGGTTATAGTTTTCCAACATTTATGGAATTTGGTCCCTCAGCTTAAAAGCGGGTTCTTAAAGTTTCAAAGTGGCTTTGGGCAACGGACAATGTTATTGAGCGCTATTGTTGCAACAATTTTTTAAAATAAGTAACTGGTTACAATTGTATTGGTTGTATTTTTAATTATTTATGGCAATTGGTCTATGAGTTTTAAGAGGGTTCTGAAAGTTTTCAAATGCATTAAAACAATGCTCAAATTATCGAGAGCGAAGAAGGCGAAAATTTGGCTTATAGGGTTGAAAGTGTCTTCTAAGAATTTAAAGGTGAATTTTAGTATTTTCATAGATGTTTGCAGCAGTGCTCAATGCAATTGAGAGCGAAGGAAGCAATAACTGTTTTAAGTTAACAATTTTGCCTTCCGACTATTTTCTATGAGGCTTCAACATCGGCTTATTCTACAATTCGAATAAGCCGGTATGAGCGTGAAACTCTCCACTCGGAATTTGCACTGCTCTCACAATTTAAATCGCAGAGCATGTGCAGACCAAATATAGAATGGGAGCATTGACACAATTGGGTGGCTGTGCGAGTGCCGACACAGGACCGGGGAATGCTGACTATTACTCGGAAAGACGCTTGTCACCTTGTCGTAAACGCGACGTTAATGGCCCGTTGAACACGGGTGAGTGGCCCCGTTAATACAACATACGTTGCTGTTAATACGCGTAACGTGACACCAGTACTGCTCCGACGGAGCCAACACGAAAGTTGTGTTTAACGCAGGCACCTACCATTACGGCCTAAACTTATCACACCCAAGGGCGAATAAAATGCGTCTTCCCTTGGAATCCCTTGCTCAGATGTCTTACATTCCGCCCCATCGTTTCAAGCTCTTGGGTCCACCATCGGACTATGCTCGGTTTAGTTTTTAGGCATCTATTTGGTTATCTGTCGCCAGTGGAGTAAGGTCATCTAAAGACAATGCTAATGCTATCTCCCTAAAACTTTTCGCTTAAAATTCCCAGTTTACGTATTGATCTTTCCAACATCTACATCGTACTCTATGTTAACCGTAGTCCGTCTATCCGTTGGGGAGGAGGCCACCGTAGCGCAGAGATTAGCATTAGAGCTGGCAAACTATCGATAATCGCAAAATTCGATATTTTCGAGTTTTAATAATAAATATCGATACTATCAATACTATCGTTAATTTCCCATCTCTTATATTTCATCGAAAATGAGAACTAAAGATCAGGAGATGGATTTATATAGAAGCAATATCAATCCACAGACCAAATAAAACCAAGATTAATAAAATCATTTGGAAGTCATGAGAGAAATCATTGTACAAAATGTTAACCTAATCGGCGCAATGCATCTTAAAAGATACATTTAGTGTCGCATCGTTTATTTTTTCAAAAAATTTAAATTCTCCGATAGTATCCATCTGAAAAATATCAACCGATATTCCTTCAAAACATTTTATCGATAGTGCCATCTATATTTTGCCAGTTAGCATGCCTGCCAATGACACGAAACGACTGGGATCGAATCCTGGCGTGAACATCAGAAAAGTGTTCAGCGGCTGTTGAGATAATATGCCAAGTTAAAAACTTCTTCCCAAAGCGATGTCGCACTGCGGCACGCAATAAAAAGGAGATCCCTTTTCATTGAGCTTAAAACGTGCGATAAATCGGACAGCACTCAGTTATATATGAAGAGTTGCCCCTGTTTGTAAATCTTCATGAGCAAATTTTCATTTGCGTCGATCGTTGATGGTGACCATAATATCAATTGATTTATGGTCCCTGTTACTCAATTGGTCACAAAATCCCCAACCAAATTGGAAACCAGTAAATGCCGCCCCACTTGCACCCGTAACGTCAATGTCACTAACGCCTGCAGCCGATGACATTCAAAGTCAACCACCCGCTGAGGAACTGTCGCTAATTGCGATTCTCATGAGAAAGGGAATGCTATGTCGTTTTCGAGAACCCAATCGGAGAAGTTGTGTTTGCGTCTAGATTTAGGATAAGCGAATTGCTACTCACACCAAAGTAGCAATTCCAAGTCTCCACTTAACCTACAGTAGATGAGATAATATGCCGTACAAAAACTTCTCCCCTGAGATGTCGCACTGCGCCACGCAATTAGGACTCGGCTTTAAAAAGAAAGTCACACACTCTCCTCCCAAACTGGTAAGCAGTTTATTCACCCCCACTTGTACTCTTAACGTCAATATCACTAACGCCTGCAGCCGATGACATTCATAGTCAACCACACGCTGATGTACTGTATCGTTTTCGAGAACCATATCGGAGAAGTTGCGTTTGCGTTTAGACTTGGGATGAGCGAATAGCTACTCGCAAGAAGTGGCACCATATCCATATACCAAAGATAGTGATCCAAGTCGACACTTAACCCACAATAGATGCTAGCCAGGAATATCTTTCCACACCACAAATTTATTTTTTATTTTTAATTTGCCTTTTAATAGGAAAAAAATACATACATACATTATAAAAATTCAATTATTTTATTTATTTTTTTATTTAAAATCTCGTTTCCCCTTTATGCAAACGGTTACTCATTCAATGTGCAATTAAAAGTATCCGGCATTTTTACATCACTAAAACCGCCAGAATGTCATATCCCAGTAAACCAAATGTCGGACAAATTCTGAAGTCTTCCGACAAGATCTAACCGAATTCTGTTCGACATTATGAGGAAATTTTTGTTCCGAATTTCTGAAAGAATTCTGAACGATTTCTGACCGCCTATTCGTATGATTTTTTTTAAATTTTCTTCCGACAGTTCGGAAGGAATTCTGAACGATTTGTGGACTGTTTGTCTGAAAGAAGTTTTGTTCCGACAATTCTGAACGAATTCTGACCGTCTTTTCATATGGTTCTTTTTTTAATTTTTTTCCGACAGTTCGGAAGGAATTCTGGACTGTTTGTCTGAAGGAAGTTTTGTTCTGACAGTTCTGAAAGAATTCTGAACGATTTCTGACTGTCTTTTCGTATTAGGTTTTTTTTGAAATTTTCTTCCGACAGTTCTGAAGGATTTCTGGACTGTTTGTCTGAAGGAATTTTTGATCCGACAGTTTTAAAAGAATTCTGACCATCTTTTCGTTTGCATTTTTCTTCCGACAGTTCGAAATGAATTCGGAACGAAGTCTGAACTCAGTGTTTCATGTTTGTATAGGAAGGGAGGATAACATGCTGCAGTCCGATATCATCACCGCAGTTGTTGCATCTTTAGAGTCCATTTTGAGCCTATTCCTGAAAGACTTGGAAATTTTTACGTAATAGGTAGTACTTACTCCAAAATACAGATACTTTTCTTGGCTCAACGGCTACATATCTTTATTTGTTTACCACTATGTGGTCAATGCAAAACATCAATTCAGTTTGTTGATTGATCTATGTAAGAAGTTTCGAAAGGTATATCCGATTTTAATACGAAATTATTTCAGAAATCTTTACGAAGTTTCGGAAGGTACATCCGATTTCAATAACAAAGTACTTCCGAAATCGTTCAGAATTCTTTACCAAGTTTTGGAAGGATCATCCGATTTCAACACGAAATTACTTCTGAAATCGTTCAGAATTCTTTACAAAGTTTCGGAAGAAACATTCGATTTCATTAAGAAATTACTTCCGAAATTTTTCAAAATTCTTTTCGAAGTTTCGGAAAGAACATCCGATTTCAATACGCAAATACTTTTGAAATCGTTCAGAATTCTTTACCAAGTTTCGGAAGGAACATCTGATTTCTATACGAAATTACTTCGGAAATCGTTCAGAATTCTTGACCAAGTTTTTGAAGGAACATCCGATTTCAATATAAAATTACTTCCGAAATCGTTCAGAATTCTTTACCAAGTTTTGGAAGGTACTTCCGATTTCAATACGGTAGGAACATCCGATTTCTATACGAAATTACTTCCAAAATCTTTCAGAATTCTTTACCAAGTTTCGGAAGTAACTTCCGATATCAATATGAAATTACTTCCGAAATCGTTCAGAATTTTCTACGAAGTTTCGGAAGGAACATCTGATTTCAATGCGAAATTTCTACCGAAATCGTCAAGAATTCTTCGGACGGAACATCCGATTTCTATACGAAAATACTTCCGAAATCGTTCAGAATTCTTTACTAAATTTCGGAAAGAACATCCGATTTCAATACGCAAATACTATTGAAACCGTTTAGAATTCTTTACCAAGTTTCGGAAGGACCATCCGATTTCTATACGAAATTACTTCCAAAATCTTTCAGAATTCTTTACAAAGTTTCGGAAGTAACTTCCGATATCAATATGAAATTACTTCCGAAATCGTTCAGAATTCTTTACCAAGTTTCGAAAGGAACATCCGATTTCATGAGGAAATTACTTCCGCAATCGTTCAGAATTCTGTACCAAGTTTAGGAAGGAACTTCCGATTTCAATACGAAATTACTTCCGACACCGTTCAGAATTCTTTACGAAGTTTTGGGAAGAACATACGATTTCCATACGAAAATACTTTCGAAATCGTTCAGAATTCTTTACGCAGTTTCGGAAGAACCATCCGATTTAATATACGATACTTTCGAAATTGTTCAGAATTTTTTACCAAGTTTCGGAGAGTACGTCCGATTTCAATACGAAATTACTTCCGAAATCGTTCAGAATTTTCTACTAAGTTTCGGAAGGAACATCTGATTTCAATGCGAAATTTCTACCAAAATCGTTAAGAATTCTTCGGACGAAACATCCGATTTCTATACAAAATACTTCCGAAGTCGTTCAGAATTCTTTACCAAGTTTCGGAAGAAACATTCGATTTCTATACGAAATTACACCGAAATCGTCTAGAATTCTTTACCACGTTTCGAAAGGAACATCCGATTTCAATACGAAATTATTTCCGAAATCGTTCAGAATTCTTTACGAAGTTTCGGAAGGAACATCCTATTTCTATACAAAATTACTTCCGAAATAGTTCAGATTTCTTTACCAAATTTCGGAAGGAACATCCGATTTCATTAGGAAATTACTTCCGAAGTTTCGGCAAGAAATTTTTCTTTCCAAATTTCCCAAAGTTTTTCTTTTCAGATTCCGATTTCTCTCCGAAACTTCGACGTTTCGTTCCGAGATCATGTCATTTCGGAGCCGAAGTCTAAAGAATCATCCGAAGTTCATACAGATTTTGAAACGATTGGTTTGCTGGGATGCTACCTCCCTCTTGTCACAATGACGAATTATGCTGCTGGCAGAGTTAGTATTTTCATCTTCCTTATGAGAAATTCATATTTTCTAGAAGTGGTGATATTTCATCAAAATGAAAAAAGGAATGCCAATGATATATGGCGTAATTTATAAATGCGAAACATTTTCAAATTTCTTTTCCTCCAAAAAAAAAAGCATAAGAATACAACAGAAAAATTTAAAGTGCCTTAGCATAAGAGCAAACCATAGATGAATCATAACTTGGAACTTTCATAGATGAAGTGGCCCATGAACATATTCATAATACCAAGTTACTTTCTGCCTATCAGCTTTAAAAGACTTAGACAAAAAGTTTTAAGAGTTTCATTTCAATACTTTGCGTCTGGATTAATGGGTCATAAATTTTAAAATAGTTTTGCAAAAAATTTAAACTAGGCAAAATGGGCAATTACTATCTGTTCTTTAGCATCCATATGCATGACTCTTGGCCTATGAAACTTGATTTTCAATGTCTATCACATCCACTTTCCACATGATGAAGGCTATGTTGGTGATTATGATTTCAAGGATTTTTTTTATTCAACATGCTGTAAAGTGGTTACTCAGTCATGAAAGAAAGAAAAAGTCTAGTAGGAGTATTGCTTATGCCAAGCAATTACTGGAAATTGAAAGATTTATGCTTATTGTGTAAGCAAAGAACAATTTTTAGCACTTGCCAGAAAAAAAACGGACGTGCAAATATGTAAACATAAATATAAAATAAAATTGCTTCCCTTTTGTTAGACTACGTAAAAGAAATAAAACAAAAGTAAAGGAAATAATGTTACGCCATTTCGGGAACATTGTTAAAGTCCAAAGAAGCTGGTCCTTGAAAATAAGGAAATTATGTGTATGGAACCCCAGACTAAAAACAAAAAACTGTTCCGCTTTATTGTTAATGCAACAGGAAGCTTATATAAAGGCTATGAGGAGAGTATCGCATCCAGCAGTAATCGAAATATATTCTTTGAATATACTTCAAAAAATTCTCAGAAATCTCTGAATACATATAGGAATTATGGCTTTCTCAATGTCTGTGCGGTATGTTTAAATCTTTTCTCACTTACTGACTAGCAGATAATACCAGCAATGGGATTTTCATCTTACCTGAAATAAAATAAAAAAAAATAATTAATTAGTAAATATTCAAGCCTCAAAGGTGATTTATGATGCATTTGCTTTAGCAGCTTGCTGATGCAGGTAGCCCATCGGCTCCTGCTGCCTTAATGTTTTGCAACTAGTCTAATGCTATTTTCATCCCAGCTTTAAGAGCATCTGTCTTAAAATTTTAAAACTGAGAAAAAAGACTTTTTGAAGGTTCATGAGGTCAAGCTACTAAATCCACTTCATCATCTTTGTATTGCAGCTGCCAATCCTAGTATATTCTCTAATTCTTTATAATTTATAAAGGACCATGTTTCTATCTGACTGCCAAATGAATAATAGTGCTGCCCTTCCCTTTTTTCTCCATGTTCGTATACGAGTATGTGCAATGATTGGAAAACAAATATCAAATTAAGCCAATATGTGATCAAAATTCTTTAGTCAAGTAGACAACATGTTCCACAAATAAACACTACCAAATACACACATACCCACACGCGCACATCAAACTCCTTTCATAGCTCCATGGACTGAATTGCGGGCTGGTTGGCTGTCTTGCCACCACTTGAATTCTTGGGATGAATAACTAAATTTGGAAGATGTATTTCTTGCTTTTGGTGGCGCGGGGGTTATTGACACAATTTTCATCTTGTCCCTATATGCCTTTGGTAAAAATGGCACAAATTCCATTAGAATAAAATGCCGCAATTACGTGCCGCCATTGTGATGACAACTTCTGTTTTAGCTCGCTTGCCAAAAAAAAAGACGCTGCCAAGAAAAAACTAAATTCTAGTCAGTGCTGCTGCGGCAGCATAATTTATTGGACTATTCAAAGATTTATAAGTGTCACACGGTGTCAGGGCATCCCATTCAATCAAAAGATAAAAGAAACTTGATTGGCTTAAAAAGCAGCAGATTGAGGCAGAAAGACTTTCTTTAAGAGCATGATTTGGAGAACAAATATGGACATTTGTAGAATCCAAGACTATTAAGCTTAAGGTAAACATTAAGGAAATATTTTATAACAGTGTGCGACACTGTTGCCATACAAATTAATCACAAAATCAAATACCAGCAAGAAAAGAATTCGGTAAAAAAAAATAATTTGTAAAAAAATCGATAACAACTTTTTATAGACGAACTTCGATAACAAATTTTTGTAACAACCAACTACAATAAAGAAAAAACTTTAATACAAATTTTTCAAACAACAAATATGAGTACAATTATTTTGTAAAATAATTTCGATAACAATTCTTTATAGAATGATATCGATAATGATATTTTAATAATCCTTTTTTAGAAAAAACTTCGCTACTTAATTTTCTTTCAAAAAATTTTAGTTTCAGTTTATCATGAAAAATTTTTCTAAGAAGACTTTATAGAAAAATTTCGATAAAAATGTGTTTAAAAACAAAAGCTTCTTTAACTAATTTTTATAGAAAAAATTTCACAAAATATTTTTTTTATTAAAAAATCGATAATGATTTTAAAGAAGAAATTTCAATAAAAAAACTTTTTGCAAAAACTTCCATACTGATATTTTATAAAAAATATTGGAAAACAATTTAAAAAAAATTGGATATCAATTTAAAAAAAGTTGGATAAAAATTTTTAGAAAAAAAAATATCGATAACACTTTTTTATAATAAAAATTGGATAACATTTTTTATAGAAAAAATCTTGATAACAATTTCCCATAGAAATTGTTGATAACAAGTTCTCAGAGAAAAAACAATCGATAACCATGCTTATACAAAATATTTCGATAACAATTTTTTTCAATTTCAATAAAAATTTTACAACCAATAAATTTTAATATAAATGTTTTAAAAAATAATTTCGGTAACAATTCTTCATAGTATAAACTCGACAACTATCTTTTAAAAAATATTTCGATAACAATCTTTTTATAGAATAAATATCGCTACCTAATTTTAATATTTTGGTCTCAGATTCTCATAAACATTTTTTGTAAATAGATTTTATAGAAAAATTTCGATAAAATTTTTTTTAAAAAAGGTTTCTTTAACTAATTTTTATGGAAAAAATTTCATAAAATTTTTTGTATTGAAAAAACCGATAGTAAATTTTATTCAAGAAATTTCTGCAACAAAAATGCTCCATAATGATATTTAATATAAAAAATTTGGATTAAAATTAAACAAAAAAATATCGATAAATATCGATTTCTTAAAAAATTTATAGCATTTGTGATAGAAAAAATCTTGATAACAATCTCCAATCGAAAAATGTCGATGACAAACAAATTCCTATCGAAAAATTTCGATGACAAACAAGCTTTTATAGAAAAAATTCGATAAAAAATTTTACACAAAATGTTTTGATAACAATTTTTTCAAGCTAAATTTCGTTAACAGTTTTCTAGGGAAATATTTCGATAACAATTGAAATTGATTTAGTAGAAAATTTTTGATAACAATTTTTTATAGAATAAAAAGAACATTTGGGAATAAGTCTCTTGTGGAATAAATTTAGGTAAACAAATTTAAAAAAATTAATAACTAATTAAAAAACATCACATTTAAATAACAATTGAACAATTTCTTATAGAAAAAATTTTTTTAATAGAATATTTTTTTTAGGTAACATTTTGGTACCATATTTTTTTTAGAAAAAAATTTGTTAAAGAACACATTTCGCTACAAAATTTTTTACAGAAAAAATTTCGCTTCAAAATTTTTTATAGAAAAATTTTCAGTACCAATTTTTTTTATAGAAAAATTTTCACTACCAATTTTTTTAAAGAAAATTTTTCGCCACCAAATTGACTTTATAAATAAATTTTCGATATCTGAAATTTTTTTACACAAAACAATTTTGGTACCAATTTTTTATAGACAACTTCGGTACCAATGCTTTATTCAAAAAATTTCTTCTCTAACATTTTCCCATAACACCATTTCCACATTTTCCCCAATTACCTTCCCTAAGATTTGCTAATTCGTCTTAACTTAGTAAACAATTATTTCATATTTTAGAAAAAGTTTCGGTATTAATGTTTTTATAAAAGGAATTTCAGTACCAACTTTTTTCAAGAATTTTTTTTTTATAAAAACAATTTTACAACCAAATTTTTACAGAAAAAATTTCGTTACCAAAATTTACAGAAAAAATTTCGCTACTTATTTTTTATGGAAAAAATGTCGGTACCAAATTTTTTATAGAAAAAAATTTTGCTACTAAATTTTTTATAGAAAAAATTCCGCTACCAAATTTTTTATAGAAAAAAATTTCGCTACCAATTTTCTTTTAGTTAGTTTTCGGAATTAAATTTTTTTATAGAAAAAAAATCGGTATTAAATTGATTTATCAATACCAAATTTTTTATAGAAAAATTTCGCTTCCAAATTTTTTATGGCAAAAAAATTCTGTACCAATTTTTTTATAGAAAAAATTTCTGTACCAATTTTTTTATAGAAAAAATTTCTGTACCAATTTTTTTATAGAAAAAATTTCGGCACCAAAATTTTTATAGAAAAAATTTCGGCACTAAGATTTTTATAGAAAAATTTTTGGCACCAAATTTTTTATAGAAAAAATTTCGGCACCAAATATTTTTATAGAAAAAATTTCGGTACCAAATTTTTTATTGAAAAAATTCCGCTAACAAATTTTTTATAGAAAACATTTCGCTACCAAATTTTTACAGAAAAAAGTTCTGTACCAAAATTTCGGTACCAAATTTTTTATAGAAAAAATTCCGCAAACAAATTTTTTATACAAAACATTTCGCTACCAAATTTTTTATAGAAAACATTTCGCTACCAAATGTTTTATAGGAAACATTTCGCTACCAAATATTTTTATTGAAAAATTTCGGTACCAATTTTTTTTATAGAAAAAATTTCGCTACCAAATTTTTTATAAATTTTTTTTCGCTACCAATTTTTTTAGAGAAAAAATTTCGCTACCAAATTTTTTAGAAAAAATTTCGCCACCAAATTTTTTAGAGAAAATTTCGCTACCAAATTTTTTTATAGAAAAAATTTCGCTACTAAATTTTTTATAGAAAATATTTCGCTACCAAATTTTTATAGAAAAAATTTCGCTACCAAATTTTTATAGAAAAAATTTCGCTACCAAATTTTTAAAAAAAAAGTTCGCTAATTTTTTTAATCAAATTTTTTGTTTCAAAATAATTATATAGAAAAATTTTCGGTATCCAACATTTTTGTCTATAGAAAAAAAAATCTTCCCAGCCATATTCCCATAGCACCATTTCCCCTATTTTGCCCATATTACCATACTTAATTGCAGTCTATTAAATTTTTCGTTTCTAAGGCAAAAAATATATTTTCTCATGGGAACCATTTGTTAATTCGTCTAAATTTAAAAAACAATTATTTTATACCCTCAAAAGATTCCTATCCTTCTTCTTAGGAAAACAAAAAAAAATGGGGGGAAAAATCTCAACATTTTATTGTATGATATACTTCCTATATGTGTGTCAATAAAGCAAAATAAGCCATTAAGAAGGAGGAGTTTAGATAAAGACATCCTCTATGGGGGGGAAAAAGGCGTTCTTACACTGGGATACCCAACCCCTGGAACTAAAAGACAAAATAATAACGAAAAAAGGCTTGTCTCTGATTTTTCTATGTGGTGTGTAGGAGGGAGGAACCAGAACTGAAGTGTTACCTTTTTGTTTAACTGACATAGGATATAAAAGATATGATAAGGTCCTTCCCCTAACCACTTTGGCCCATCTCAGAGTAACAAACTTTGAACATTAGGTTTATGTGCCATGAAATTGTAAACATTATTAATGTTAATATCAGCAATATCAAAAAAAAAAAAACATATACACAAATAAAGACGCCATTTAGAAGTTTGGGAGTAGCAGTCATGAGAGTCTCAGATAGGCGGCAGATGAAGTTTAAGTTGGGGGGAATGCATTGCTTGTATCCAAACGGACATTAAGGATATGTACGCAATTCTTTAAGAAAATTTCAAATCGTGGTATGGTTAACATATGGCTGTGCTTAGGACATGTAAGCAAAACGTGATAAGCATGAAAAAATGAAATGCAGAGAAAAAATCGAGAAAAATAAGAAAACAAAAATCGTTATAATAATGAAAATAGAATGGAGAAACTAAAACCCACACTGTTTATTGTCTAAGTGCCAAAATAAGAATTTCGCTGGCCCACAACCTTGGTAAAATCCCCCCGCCCCCCATCAGGCAATACAAAAGTAACCTCAAACTCCTTGAAGACCATTACTCGCTTACATAATGAAGATAACAAAGCAAAGGACATGCTGCTAGCGAAGAGAAGAGAAGACAAGAAAAAAATACATGTGTACATAAAGGATACATAATAAATAATGCGAAAAGTCATGGAAGCATATGATGATGGTGATGGACGATGTACTGCCCTGGGTGGGTGTATTCTTTTAGGGAGCCATTACAAATAGATTGGTAGCCAAATTAAGTCCTAGGAAAAAGGATAACTGAATAGACAGGCCCATAAGTAAACTAAATACTGAAACTTGATTAATAATGACCTCAAGGGAGTTTTATCCAGAAGACAAAAAAAAATCCCACAAAAATCTTCCTTCACCCTTCATAAATTAAGTTATTTTGAGGGAAAAAAGATGAAATCTTAAGGAGAAGAAAGAATCAAACAAGTGAAAGCGTGCCAAGTTCGGCCGGGCGGAACCTCCACCATGGATCGCATGTGTCGGGTTCTCTACCCGGCATCTCTTTTTAGGCAAACAAAGGATAAAAGAAAAGTATAGCTATGCTACTAGAGCTATATCAAGTTATGGTCCGATTCGGACCATAATTGAGTTGAATGTTGTTGACCATAGCAGAAAGACTTGTGTAAAGTGTCAGCCAATTCGAATAAGAATTGCGCCCTTTAGTAGCTCAAGAAGTAAAATAGGGAGTGCTGTACCAGGCTAAAGATGGATTCAGATCATATTTGACACGTATGTTGAAAGCCATGGGAGAAGCCTTTGTACAAAGCCAAATCGGATAATAATTGCGCCATCTAGAGGCTCAGGAAGTTATGATCCCAGATCTGTTTATATGACAATTGCTGAAAATCATAATAAAACACCTCATGCAAAATTTCTGCTAAATCGGATAAGAATTGCGCCATCTGGAGACTGAAGAAGTCAGGATTCAAGATCAGTTTACATGGCAGCTATATCATGAAATGGAGCGATTCGAACCATACTTAAAACAGTTGTTGGAAGTCATAACGAAATACGTCATGCAAATTTTCAGCCAAATCGGATAAGAATTGCGCACTCCAGTGGCTCAAGAAGTCAAGATTCAAAATCGGTTTATATGGCAGCTAATTTTGGTACCGAAATTTTTTCTATAAAAAAATTTGGTTCCGAAATTTTTTCTATAAAAAAATTTGGTACCGAAATTTTTTCTATAAAAAAATTTGGTACCGAAATTTTTTCTATAAAAAAATTTGGTACCGAAATTTTTTCTATAAAAAAATTTGGTACCGAAATTTTTTCTATAAAAAAATTTGGTACCAAAATTTTTTCTATAAAAAAAATTTGGTACCAAAATTTTTTCTATAAAAAAAATTTGGTACCAAAATTTTTTCTATAAAAAAAATTTGGTACCAAAATTTTTTCTATAAAAAAAATTTGGTACCAAAATTTTTTCTATAAAAAAAATTTGGTACCAAAATTTTTTCTATAAAAAAAATTTGGTACCAAAATTTTTTCTATAAAAAAAATTTGGTACCAAAATTTTGTACCAAAATTTTTTCTATAAAAAAAATTTGGTACCAAAATTTTTTCTATAAAAAAAATTTGGTACCAAAATTTTTTCTATAAAAAAAATTTGGTACCAAAATTTTTTCTATAAAAAAAATTTGGTACCAAAATTTTTTCTATAAAAAAAATTTGGTACCAAAATTTTTTCTATAAAAAAAATTTGGTACCAAAATTTTTTCTATAAAAAAAATTTGGTACCATAATTTTTTCTATAAAATAAATTTGGTACCATAATTTTATCTATAAAAAAAAATTTGGTACCAAAAGTTTTTTTTTTTAAAAATTACACAAAAATTATAGATTAAATATAGCTCCCATATAAACCGATATCCCGATTTGACTTTCTGAGCCCCTGGAAGCCACAATCTTTGTCCGATTTGGCAGAAATTTTGTATGTAGTGTTCTGTTATGACTTCCAACAACTTTGTTTAGTACGGTCCAAATCGGTTAATAACCTGATATAGCCCCCATATAAACCAATCTCCCGGTTTGATTTCTTGAGCCCTAACAAGCCCCAATTTTTGTCCGATTTGGCGGAAATTTTGAGTGCAGTGTTCTGTTACGACTTCCAACAATTGTGCCAAATACGGTCCAAATCAGTCTATAACCTGATATAGCTCCCATTTAAAGCAGTCTCTCCATCATCATTGTTCGGTTCCTAGAATCTTAAACTTTTGCTGGTTTGACAGAAGTTTGGTACATAGAACTAGATTAATTTTGCACAAATTATTTGCAGTATCCGCATTTTTTAAACACCACGATCAGATGACTAAACCTTGTGGACTTCTAAACAAACAGCAAAAATAATTTAAATCAGATAAAACGAAAAAAACGTGAAACCACAGCGAAATGATAAAACAAAACAGAAAATGATAGGAATGTGTGTACATTATGCAAAACAAGTGAGTGCTTTTTTGGGGTAATCAAATGTTCTGCATGAATTTTAAAAATAATCTTAAAAGGAATGAATCGTGTAGAATTTTTTAACAACGACACGAAAAATCGTTTTAAAAACCACGAATATCCGTCATGATTAACCCACTAACGACGGATGGGTACAAAAATACCCAAGAATAGAAATGTCTTAGAATAATTCTACCTAGAGTTAGAAAAGAGATATTCTATTGAAATAGGGATTGGCGTAAAGTAGTCGAAAGGACCTTGCTGTAAGAAATTGTTCCGCCATATAAGGTTATGGTTTAGGGGAAAATGGGCTTGTCGAAAATAAAAATAAAATAGAAAAAAAAATCCAGAATCCACTTTTCTTCGCTAAATGGTCACACATTTTTTTCTTATATTCTTTTATTCTTGGTTATTTACTTACATCGTTGGAGTTCTTTGTTCAGCTGAAACCAATAGGCTTTGATTTTGCTTCTATTAAGAATAGAAAGCAAAATGAAAGCTTTTTAAGGGCTTAGTAATGTGCTATAATGTATTGATCAGGCTACGGAGATCGCGATTTCGAAGCTAACCAGGCTTTGTCTTCAGTCTGCTTTGCGCCAAAAAGACTACATGCTTTCACCTGCTCAGTAATAAGTGAGCTGTGCAATGGTAAAAGCATGCCTCTCTGAGACGAAACATTGGATCATATTAGGGTACTTTATTTTTGAGCGCATTAAGAAAAGCGAACTCCCAACCGGAGTTTTTTTAAAAAAAATATTAAAAAAAAAAAAAAATATTAAAAAAAAAAAATATTAAAAAACAAAAAATGTCAAAATTTTATTTCTATAGAAAATTTTGTCAATATTTTACTTCTTAAAAAATTTTTTAAAAATTTTATTTCTATAGAAAATTTTGTCAAAATTCTATTTCTATAGAAAATTTTATCAAAATTTTATTTCTATAGAAAATTTTGTCAAAATTTTATTTCTATAGAAAATTTTGTCAAAATTTTATTTCTATAGAAAATTTTGTCAAAATTTTATTTCTATAGAAAATTTTGTCAAAATTTCATTTCCTATAGAAAATTTTGTCAAAATTTCATTTCCTATAGAAAATTTTTTTAAAATTTCATTTCCTATAGAAAATTTTGTCAAAATTTTATTTTTATAGAAAATTTTGTCGAAGTTTTATTTCTATAGAAAATTTTGTCAAAATTTTATTTCTATAGAAAATTTTGTCAAAATTTTATTTCTATAGAAAATTTTGTCAAAATTTTATTTCTATGGAAAATTTTGTCAAAATTTTATTTCTATAGAAAATTTTGTCAAAATTTTATTTCTATAGAAAATTTTGTCAAAATTTTATTTCTATAGAAAATTTTGTCAAAATTTTATTTCTATAGAAAATTTTGTCAAAATTTTATTTCTATAGAAAATTTTGTCAAAATTTTATTTCTATAGAAAATTTTGTCAAAATTTTATTTCTATAGAAAATTTTGTCAAAATTTTATTTCTATAGAAAATTTTGTCAAAATTTTATTTCTATAGAAAATTTTGTCAAAATTTTATTTCTATAGAAAATTTTGTCAAAATTTTATTTCTATAGAAAATTTTGTCAAAATTTTATTTCTATAGAAAATTTGGTCAAAATTTTATTTCTATAGAAATTTTGTCAAAATTTTATTTCTATAGAAATTTTGTCAAAATTTTATTTCTATAGAAAATTTTGTCAAAATTTTATTTCTATAGAAAATTTTGTCAAAATTTTATTTCTATAGAAAATTTTGTCAAAATTTTATTTCTATAGAAAATTTTGTCAAAATTTTATTTCTATAGAAAATTTTGTCAAAATTTTATTTCTATAGAAAATTTTGTCAAAATTTTATTTCTATAGAAATTTTGTCAAAATTTTATTTCTATAGAAATTTTGTCAAAATTTTATTTCTATAGAAAATTTTGTCAAAATTTTATTTCTATAGAAAATTTTGTCAAAATTTTATTTCTATAGAAAATTTTGTCAAAATTTTATTTCTATAGAAAATTTTGTCAAAATTTTATTTCTATAGAAAATTTTGTCAAAATTTTATTTCTATAGAAAATTTTGTCAAAATTTTATTTCTATAGAAAATTTTGTCAAAATTTTATTTCTATAGAAAATTTTGTCAAAATTCTATTTCTAAAGAAAATTTGGTCAAAATTTTATTTCCATAGAAAATTTTGTCAAAATTTTATTTTTATAGAAAATTTTGTCCAAATTTTATTTCTATAGAAAATTTTGTCCAAATTTTATTTCTATAGAAAATTTTGTCAAAATTTTATTTCTATAGAAAATTCTATTTCTATAGAAAATTTTGTCAACATTTTATTTTTTGAGAAAAAAATTTTGTCAAAATTTTGTTTCCATAGCAAATTTTTGGCAAAATTTTAATTTGTGATTTTTCAAACATATTCTAGCTTGAGATGATATTCAATGCTCTTTTTTCAAAGAATAGCAAAGCAAAGTTAGTCAGGTGTGTGCTGTTTTCAAAACACTGTGACTGGCATGGTGGATCGTGATTTCTGATACGCCATGTATCTACAATACCTTTTTCAAATTGATTAAGGTGTTCTATATGCCCAACGACTATTGAACGCGGTGTAGAGGACGCTTTTGTTTTGAACCAGGGTTCAGCAAGTCCTCTAAATTTCCTCAGCGTAGCCAAACTCATTTCCATCAATCAATTTGTCACAGGTGTTGATAAAGATACATGACATATCAGAAATCGCGATCTACTAAACAGACAAAATTTTATTGTTATAAAGTTTTGCGAAAATTTTTTATTTTTCTTTGTTGCATTAGTCGAGCTTAAATGACCACGAGAATGTGTGATAGAAAGGAGAGATTCAAGAGACTCAAGAAAAGAATTTGCCAGCTGTCGACAATTAGTCAAAATTTTATTTCTATAGAAAATTTTGTCATAATTTTATTTCTATAGAAAATTTTGTCAAAATTTTATTTCTATAGAAAATTTTGTCAAAATTTTATTTCTATAGAAAATTTTGTCAAAATTTTATTTCTATAGAAAATTTTGTCAAAATTTTATTTCTATAGAAAATTTTGTCAAAATTTTATTTCTATAGAAAATTTTGTCAAAATTTTATTTCTATAGAAAATTTTGTCAAAATTTTATTTCTATAGAAAATTTTGTCAAAATTTTATTTCTATAGAAAATTTTGTCAAAATTTTATTTCTATAGAAAATTTTGTCAAAATTTTATTTCTATAGAAAATTTTGTCAAAATTTTATTTCTATAGAAAATTTTGTCAAAATTTTATTTCTATAGAAAATTTTGTCAAAATTTTATTTCTATAGAAAATTTTGTCCAAAGTTTATTTCTATAGAAAATTTTGTCAAAATTTTATTTCTATAGAAAATTTTGTCAAAATTTATTTTCTATAGAAAATTTTGTCAAAATTTATTTTCTATAGAAAATTTTGTCAAAAATTTATTTTCTATAGAAAATTTTGTCAAAATTTTAATTTGTGATTCTTCGAACATATTCTAGCTCGAGATGATATTCAATGCTTTTTATTCAAAGAATGGCGTAGCAAAGTTATGCAAGTGTGTGCTGTTCTCAAAACACTGTGACATGGTGGATCGTGATTTCTGACACGCCATGTATCTCCAACACCTTTTTCAAATTGATTAAGGTGTTCTATATGCCCAACGACTTTAACTGCGTAGAGGACGCTTTTGTTTTGAACCAGGGTTCAGCAAGTCCTCTAACTTTCCTCAGCGCAGCCAAATTCATTTTAATCTATCAATTTGACACTGGTGTTGATAAAGATACATGGCATATCAGAAATCGCGATCCACTAAGCAGACAAAATTTTATTGTTATAAAATTTTGCGAAAATTTTATTTTTCTTTGTTGCATTAGTCGATCTTAAATGACCACGATAATGTGTGTTAGGAAGGAGAGATTCAAGAGACTCAAGAAAACGAATTTGCCAGCTGTCTGACAATTAGGCAAAGATACCACACCATTGGCAGATGCGTTTCTGGGCTGGTAAGGCTCTCATCAGTACCTAGTGTATCATATCCGTCCATTTTACCGGTCCACAGTTTCATTGTTTGTTAATTTCCTATTTAAGCTTAAGATTTTTAGCATTAATGCTTATGTGAAATCTACGCATGCGGACATATTAACCCCCAATCACATGCGAGCCAGTTTTCTGTGCAAAATTTTGTCAAACAATTCTAATTCTCATCCAACCTTATGCAGGCTTGCTACATCCTCTATCTGTTTTTAACGTCATCGCGACAAGTATCGCTAGCCAAAAACACCAACAATTACCTACCATCATTGTGGGGGTGTACAATCCCATGGCAGCCGGTTGTACGCACCGGATTGACCCGATGGAATCCTTCATCGGCAAGGGCTGCCGCCTCAGTGTACGTGTTCGTCCTTTTTTCGTCATGGGAGAGGTGCATCCCGGAGTAACTTTCGGGATTGAAAAGAACCCCGGACCCTGGTTCTTTTCGGTTTGCCAGAACCGCCTCCATCATCGGTCGGTGTCGGTAAGGTGTAACCGGTGCATGGAGTTGGTACATTTCCGATCTTGCTCTTACATCTTTAGTTTCGTCATACAGAATATGTTGCAAGGTGCTGTGTGAACATAGACAGCAGTGGGTCACAAGCGTCGTCGCCGGACTATGTGGAATTTGTGGCTGGAACACTTGGAGCAATGTAACTTAGGCACCGGTTTAGGCAAGCTGTGGTCTACTGTTAAGTCACTCTCGAACCCCGGTAAACGGGATGACAGGACCTCAGTCACTTTTGGCAACGTAACCGTGACTGATCCGAAGAGGTTGTTCAACCGTTGCCAGGTTGTTCAACCGTCAATTTATTGTGCATCCCGAGAGTGACAGGGCAAGGAGCAGAGCCATTCACCGTATCCGTGGTCTCCGAGCCGATGGACAGTCATCACAATTTACCGTGGGCGAAATTACGAATGTCATCCTTGGCGCCGCATCATCCAAGGCGTTGAGCCCCAACGGAATCTCTACACTGATGCTGAAGAAACTGGATTACCTGGAGTTGAGTACCTTACTACTGTCCTCAACCTGTTTTTGAAAACTCTTATGGTTCCCGATGTTTGGAAAATGGGCGCTAATAAAGCCTGGAAAGGAACCGAGTTTAGGGGAGTCCTACAGACCGATCTCTTCTCTTGCAAATTTGCAAATTTTGCCCATGAACATTCCACTAAGGAACAGGGGCAAACTTCTCACGTATCAATGAGTGCAGTCCGATTCAAGTTTAAGCTCAATGATAAGGGGCCTTCTTTTTATAGCCGAGTCCGAACAGCGTGCCACAGTGCGACACCTCTTTGGAGAGAAATTTTACATGGCATAGTACCTCACAAATGTTGCCAGCATTAGGAGGGGAAAACCACCGCTGAAATTTTTTTCTGATGGTCTCACCAGGTTTCGAACCCAAGCTCCCCTCTTACTAGTAGCGAAGACGCTTGAGGCATTACTCCTCCCGAGACTCTAAAAAGAACAGAATTGTCGACTACTGGTACATGCCGAACTTGGCAACACTCGCCCTATCGGTTATTTGCTGCCCTTATTACGAGTCTTACCTTCTATCTTTCTCTCATTGTTCAAAATACTTTCATTACCACACCAGCACATATTTATTTAGCAGAAAAATCCATCATGTAAGAGTAGTTTAGTAACTTACAGCTTAAACAGCTGTTTATTTGATTGAGGCAAATGACATTAAGCGACGATCACATGTGTAAACAGACTTGATGTGAAGGTGTTTGGTGTCATCACACTATGAATCATCCATGTTTTTCACCTTAATACGGCGCTGCCGTAGCAGCAAGGTTTGAAGAGAACTAACATACAGCGGTCAAAAAAAGTATTCATCATTCAATGTTTTTTTTTTAATAAGTCTACAAAAGACAATTGGAATAAAAACATATTAAACTAATGATGCAGTAGTGCTTGTGTGATATATATGTACACAATTTCATTGTTTTTAAAGAAAAAAATAGTATTTATTGGAACAAAAAGGGCCATTTTACAGCTGAACACAACAAATTAAACAAAAAAAGTATTCATCATTGCAAAAAAACAAAAAAATAAATAACATAATTTAAAAAAATTAATACTTTGTTATTCGACCACCGCGTCTTATAACTTCTTTTAAACGGTTTGACATCGATTGGACTAATTTAGCGGTTATATTTTGGTCTATATTAGTCCATTCCTCCATTATCACCTGTTGCATTTGACTCTTGCTCGAAAAATTGCGCGTTCTCAATTTGCGTTCGAGATGTTCCCAAAGATGTTCAATTGGGTTCAAGTCGGGACTTTGAGGAGGAGTTTTAATGACTTTGGGGCAGTTATACAGCATCCACATCTTGGTATTTAAAGCAGAATGTTTGGGGTCATTATCTTGATAATATTGAAAGTTATTACCAAGCCCAAGTTTTACAGCACTATCTTTTAAATTCCTCTTTAAAATGTCAATGTAATACTTATGATCCATTACTCCATTAATAATTTCAAGATTTCCCGCTCCTGAAGCCGCCATACACCCCCAAACCATTAAACCACCTCCACCATGTTTTACAGTAGCAACTGTGTTTCGTTCTTCAAGCTCTGTATTTGGTTTTCTGTACACTATGACCTTTCCATCGCACCCAAAAAGATTAAACTTGCTCTCGTCTGCAAAAATGACTGTTTTCCAAAATGATTCGGGCTGTTTTACATACATTTTTGCGAAGTTTAGCCTTTTCACTCGGTTTATTTTATTTATAAAGGGCTTCTTACGTGCAGTTCTTCCTCTGTAACTATGCCTTTTGAGTGTATTTCGAATTGTTTGTGTAGTAACTTCCTTCCCTAAATATTCCATAGTGTTTTTACGAAGAATGGTCGCATTTGTCTTCGGAGTTTTCTGAATTTGCCGCACTAGCCAACGCACATCTCCAACTGAAAGTGCTTTTGGTCGACCAGATCTTGGTTTATTGTCAACAGTTTTCGTTTCTGTCCACTTTCTGATGTTGGATTGTATAGTAGATCGTGGTCTATTTAATATTTCACTGATAGTTTTTTGAGTTAAACCATTCCTGTGGTGTTTTATTATCAAAACTTTTACCTCATCAGAAACCTCGTTTTGCTTACGACCCATTTTGACAAAAACTATATTTTCAATGAAATTAAATATTTGCTGTCAAGGGCAAAGCCTCCTTTACTAAATAAAACATAAAAGGGGGATTCCCAAATAATATTTGAATTTGACTTTGATGATAGCACATCAATGATGAATACTTTTTTTGTTCTGTTTTTGGTGTTATTATATAAAATTGCATTTTTTGCGCTAATTAAATTTATTTTTTGAATTTATTTTAAAACATATTACGAAAAATAAACTATTGCATAAAACTGCATTATTTGTTTACTTTAAATTTTCTTCAATTACCCAAAATAAGTGAATTTATTATCAATTTTGCTAATGATGAATACTTTTTTTGACCGCTGTATGTACATAAACATTTAATTTAATATCTTGATCACACACACACAAACCCCAACAGCCATAAATACCTATTCAAATTTATGAAAGTCAGCGGCAGAGATTTCTCAGAAATGCGAATTTTGTGTAAATTGTTAACGTCAATTCAGACGAATAACGGTAGATAGTTAACGTTAAGCAAATATTTTTTGACTAATGAGAAATTCATGCATTAGCCCAATGCTGCCACAAAAACAAAAACAACGTAGAGGTCACAGCGCTAGACAAATCGTATTCATTCATATGATGAATAAATCAAAATAAAATCGAAAAACAACAACAAGTACAATGCACAAGTGCATGTGTTTGAGTTTCACATTTTTGAATGAAATATGAGAAGTGTGAGATATTCAAGAGTAAATACAAAAGAATTTGGAAACAAGAGTAATAACAAATAAAAAGAGAAAGAGAAACCGTTTATAGAAAAAGAAAACAATGAAGATAAATAGATGTTGGCGCTTAGATGAATAGATAAATGATAGCTATTTTACCCATGCTTAATGGTGAGTTTGATGAAAGCATACTTTTAGGCTTTAGTTTAAATAATAGGGTTGTCAACTTTGATTGTAGATGAAATCTAGTCGAGCCAATAAATATTCCATTAAGAGAAGAAATAACGGCATGGGGCTTACAGTTTCAAAAAATTTTCCAGAAAAAATTTTTGAGAACAGAAATAAAATTTTATAAAATCTACATAATATAAATGAATTTGTATTTGTTTGTATGTTTGTTCCGTATAGACTCAAAAATGGCCGAACCGATTACCTTGAAATTTTCACAGATTGTGTAGGTTGGTCTGGAAGGAAACATAGGCTATATAATTTTTTGATATCGGAAAGGGAATGGACCCTCCCCTTTACCTCAAAAGTAGTACCGAAAAATTTAAAATGTAGCGGTCGGGAAAATATGGGACTCAAATGAAAGGTATTCAGGAGAAGAGTACGAATTTCATATTAAAAATTGGGTCGGAGTAACAGGAGGGCCGCCCCAACCCCAAAATTGGTTTATTGGACGATCATGACAATATGGGACTCAAATGAATGGTATTCGGGAGTAGATTGCGGGTATGGGTTGGAGGGAGGAACATGCATTATATCTTGTTGATATCGGAAGGGGGCGGACCCTCTCCCGTCACCGAGTCCGAGTAACAGGGGGGGCCGTCCCAACCCCAAAACCCCCTAAAATAGGTTTAATGGACGATAATGACCATATGGGACTCAAATGAATGCTATTCGGGAGTAGATTGCAGATATGGGATGGGGGGAGGAACAGGCTTTATAATTTGTTGATATCGGAAGGGGGCGGACCCTCCCCCGTAACCCCAATAACACCACGCAAAATCAAAAGTTAACCGATAATGACAATATGGGTATCAAATAAAAGGTATTGAAGAGTAGAATGCGAATATGGTATTAAAAATTGAGTCCAAGTACCCAGGAGGAGGCCACCGTAGCGCCATGTCCGCCTATGACGCTGAACTCCTGGGTTCGAATCCTGGCGAGAACATCATTTTTCAAAATTTTCAGCGGTGGTTATCCCCTCCTAATGCTGGCAACATTTGGGAGGTACTGCACCATTTGGTATAACAGCCATACCACAAGAGGTGTCGCATTGCCGCACTCCTCTAATCTGAAAAATTTAACGTTCATGTCAATATGAGGCTCAAAAGAAAGGTATTCGGGAGTAGATTACGAATCTGTTATGCAAAATCAGATTGAAATATAGGGGATCAAACCAACCCCCGAGTAGAGTAAAATTTCGCCCATGAACCGAGCATGGGCAAACTTCTCACACATCAATGAGTGCTTTCCGATTCAAATTTAAACTCAATGATAAGGGGAGAATTTACATGGCCATGCATGGCTTGATACCTCTCAAATTTCGCCAGCGCTTTAAATTTTTCTCGATGTTCTCGCCCGAATTCGAACGTAGTTGTCCAGCGGATATGGGCTACAATGGAACGAATTCAATATCCACATTAATGGCGAAGTGACCCCACCCAAAAAAGACATTAAAGAGTTAAAGGAGGCGCGGCGGAGCGGGCCGGCTCGGTTAGTTTTCTTTAGAAATAAAATTTTGACAAATTTTTGTATAGAAATAAAATTTTGACAAAATTTCCTATAGAAATAAAATTTTGACAAAATTTCCTATAGAAATAAAATTTTGACAAAATTTTCTATAGAAATAAAATTTTGACAAAATTTTCTATAGAAATAAAATTTTGACAAAATTTTCTATAGAAATAAAATTTTGACAAAATTTTCTATAGAAATAAAATTTTGACAAAATTTTCTATAGAAATAAAATTTTGACAAAATTTTCTATAGAAATAAAATTTTGACAAAATTTTCTATAGAAATAAAATTTTGACAAAATTTTCTATAGAAATAAAATTTTGACAAAATTTTCTATAGAAATAAAATTTTGACAAAATTTTCTATAGAAATAAAATTTTGACAAAATTTTCTATAGAAATAAAATTTTGACAAAATTTTCTATAGAAATAAAATTTTGACAAAATTTTCTATAGAAATAAAATTTTGACAAAATTTTCTATAGAAATAAAATTTTGACAAAATTTTCTATAGAAATAAAATTTTGACAAAATTTTCTATAGAAATAAAATTTTGACAAAATTTTCTTTAGAAATAAAATTTTGACAAAATTTTCTATAGAAATAAAATTTTGACAAAATTTTCTTTAGAAATAAAATTTTGACAAAATTTTCTATAGAAATAAAATTTTGACAAAATTTTCTATAGAAATAAAATTTTGACAAAATTTTCTATAGAATTAAAATGTTGACAAAATTTTCTATAGAAATAAAAATTTCTATAGAAATTAAATTAATTAAATTAGTAAATTAAAAATCTAGCAGCTTTATCCACCTAAACCGATTTCCTTTAGGGCATGAGAACGCAAATAAAAAATCAATTAATTTATGGCAACTAATATCTTTTTTTGTGATTGAGGCAGTTTCAATAAAAACAAAACAATTCAAATTGAATAAATTATTACCTATGAAGATATGGATTGTTTTGATGAGTGTTGGTCACGTCTCATTTTGAGTTATCCCCTAGCTAGCACTAAAGATAAACGCCTTAGAGACAAATGCCAAGTATCTACAAGTATGCCATTCATTCGAGTATGATCCAATTAGTATTGTAATCTTATCATAAGAATATTTTTAGTATTCTCCTCTATTGTGTTAATGAATATATAGTGGACTAATTTTTAATTACCACTTTTGGGCCATAAGTTGCTTCGCCATGTTTCTCCCATTAGGGTTAATAAACCGGTCAACCGGTATAAGTTTTTTTTTTTATTTTTTGGTTTATTTATCACCTGCGGCATTATAATTATGTAGTTCAATGTCATAGTGGCACTGTTAGTGTTGTGTTTGTTTCTTATTTCACTAAATTTCATAACACCTAGAAAGTTTCACAAACACAAATGTGCGATAAGGAAGGAAGCAAATAGTGTCATGTTTACTATATAAATAAATTAAAGAAAAACCCCCAATGTTTGCTATTTATTTGTATTTTTGTGGATTTAAGAGTAATACCAAGTTTGTTTGGGGCTTTTGTGGTTAAATTCCCACGAAGCTGAGGATGTTAAGACAATAAAAAAAAAAACCTTAAAGTTAATGAAATATCGCCCACCTTAAGAGAAAGAAGGGCCTATGGGAAACTTCTCAAATTTTATTTCTATACCCACCACCGTAGGATCGGGGTATATTCATTTAGTCATTCCGTTTGCAACACATCGAAATATCAATTTCCAACCCTACAAAGTATATAAAGGGTGATTTTTTTGAGGTTAGGATTTTCATGCATTAGTATTTGACAGATCACGTGGGATTTCAGACATGGTGTCAAAGAGAAAGATGCTCAGTATGCTTTGACATTTCATCATGAATAGACTTACTAACGAGCAACGCTTGCAAATCATTGAATTTTATTACCAAAATCAGTGTTCGGTTCGAAATGTGTTCATTCACCGTAACGTTGCGTCCAACAGCATCTTTGAAAAAATACGGTCCAATGATTCCACCAGCGTACAAACCACACCAAACAGTGCATTTTTCGGGATGCATGGGCAGTTCTTGAACGGCTTCTGGTTGCTCTTCACTCCAAATGCGGCAATTTTGCTTATTTACGTAGCCATTCAACCAGAAATGAGCCTCATCGCTGAACAAAATTTGTCAAAATTTGAACACATTTCGAACCGAACACTGATTTTGGTAATAAAATTCAATGATTTGCAAGCGTTGCTCGTTAGTAAGTCTATTCATGATGAAATGTCAAAGCATACTGAGCATCTTTCTCTTTGACACCATGTCTGAAATCCCACGTGATCTGTCAAATACTAATGCATGAAAATCCTAACCTCAAAAAAATCACCCTTTATATTTCGGATCGTCGTAAAATTCTAAGACGATTTAACTCTACAGCCTTAAAAAATTGAGATATTGAGCTGAAATTTGACACAGACACGTCTTTTTGATGCATTCTGGTTAAGTTCTTGAACGGCCAAATCGGAAAATATTTGAATATAACTGCTATATAGACCGATTTGCCGATAAAGGGTCTGAAGCCCATAAAAGCTTTCATTTTTATCCGATTTCACTGAAATTTGAAAGAGTGAGTAGTTTAAGGCCTCCCAACATCCGAACTAAATATGGTTCAGATCGATAATAAGTTTTGCGATTTTCACCGGATTGTGACGAAAGGGGATTTACCTACATACCCGAGGTGGTGCGTATCCAAAGTTCGTCCCGGCCGAACTTAATGCCTTTTTACTTGTTTTTTTTTTTTTGGTTTGGGCAATATTTCTTAATCATTTTTATATTTTTGGAATATTTTGCCAAAAGTTACCCTTCTTTCTTTGAGAGTTCCATAAGATCCAGAAACGGACTTTGCTTCGGCATAAAGGTATCGCTGAGATCTACAATACAGACTGGAGTGCTTCCACTCCATACAGATACACAGCCTATCGAGATCAATATACGGCCCTGTGGTGTTCCAAAAAGACAAAATCAAACGTAAAGGGTGATTTTTTTGAGGTTAGGATTTTCATGCATTAGTATTTGACAGATCACGTGGGATTTCAGACATGGTGTCAAAGAGAAAGATGCTCAGTATGCTTTGACATTTCATCATGAATAGACTTACTAACGAGCAACGCTTGCAAATCATTGAATTTTATTACCAAAATCAGTGTTCGGTTCGAAATGTGTTCAAATTTTGACAAATTTTGTTCAGCGATGAGGCTCATTTCTGGTTGAATGGCTACGTAAATAAGCAAAATTGCCGCATTTGAAGTGAAGAGCAACCAGAAGCCGTTCAAGAACTGCCCATGCATCCCGAAAAATGCACTGTTTGGTGTGGTTTGTACGCTGGTGGAATCATTGGACCGTATTTTTTCAAAGATGCTGTTGGACGCAACGTTACGGTGAATGAACACATTTCGAACCGAACACTGATTTTGGTAATAAAATTCAATGATTTGCAAGCGTTGCTCGTTAGTAAGTCTATTCATGATGAAATGTCAAAGCATACTGAGCATCTTTCTCTTTGACACCATGTCTGAAATCCCACGTGATCTGTCAAATACTAATGCATGAAAATCCTAACCTCAAAAAAATCACCCTTTACATGCAAGTCGACCGCGACAATGGGACCGCTTCGCTGCGCCTTCTTTAACTCTCTTATATCTTTTTAGGGTGGAGACACTTTCCCTGAATGTGAATATCGAATTCGTGCCTTCCTATGTCCGCCCATGACGCTGAACGCCTGCGATTGAATCCTGGCGAAAACATTGGACAAAATTTAAAGAGGTGGTTACCCTCTCTTACTGCTCGCTACATTTGCGAGGTACCATGCCATTTATGGTCATGTAAAAAATTTCTTCCCAAAGATGTGTCGCACTGCGACATGCCATTCGGACTCGGCTATAGAAAAAATATCATTGAGTTTAAACTTGAATTGGAAAGTGCTCATTGATGTGTGAGAAGTTTGCCTCCGCTCGGTTCCTGTGCAAATGTTTGGTCTACTCCCAAATGCCTATCTTTTGAGTCCTATATTACCGTATTGGTAAGTATTTCCGATTTTCGTTGCTGAGATGACAATCCAGACACTTGGCCTTTAAAGTAAATATAAGCTTCATGCTCTATTTGCAAATACATTTTTTATGAGCCCCATATTGGCATGACCGGTAAATAAGTTCTGTTTGAGGGTGGGGTGGATCCTGGATCTTTATCCCGAAAATGAGTATCAATTTACGAAAATCAATCAATTTCCACACCAAAAAGCTTTTACATAATTAGGATATATTTGGGGTGGGGCGACCCCAAACACATGAATCTTAAACCGGATATCAAATTCGTTTTTTCCTCTCAATCAACTTTCGTTTGAGCTCTATATTGTCGTGATTGGTCGATATATCCATTTGGGGGGGTTTGGGCGGCCCAGGAAGCACCTCAACAATAGAAACTATGTTCTGATTTTGGTGAATATCTGGTGTTTTCAAAAATAAGGGTAATGAGAAAGTGCCTTTTAGGGAAGGGATGGCACCTCAGACATATCGGCTCAAATATGGAAATCAAGCTCGTAATCCACTCCCAAATGGGTCAATTAACCAAATAACCTATTCGACGTATTTTTAGGAAGAAAAGCGCCACCGATACTTAAACGCAAATTTTAATGTCATATTCGTAATCTACTCCCAATTATTTTTCATTTGAGTCCCATATAGCCCTGGTCGGCTAAAAAACCCATTTGGCGGTGGAGTGACCTCCCATTACTTGAACCTAATTTTATATGCCATATTTGTAATCTACTACCAATTACTTTTTATTTGAGTTCCATATTAACATGGACGTCGAATATATATGTTTAGATTAGTTTTGGGGTTGGGTACTTGGAACCAAAATTTTAATGCGATATTCGTTTTCTAGTCTCTAAAACCTTTCATTTGATACCCACATTGTGCCTATCGGCCCACTTTTGATTTTGAGTGGTGTTTTTGGGGTATGGGGGAGGGTCCGCCCCCATCCGATATCAAAAAATCATATAGCCTCGGTTTCCTTCCCGACTAACCTACACAATCTGTGAAATGTTTAAGAAAACTGGTTTAGCCGTTTTTAAGTGTACGGAGCAAAAAAATTAACCGAGTCCCATATACTCATAATTGGTTAATATATGGAGGAGGGTCCTCCCCCTTCCGATATCAAAAAAATATAAAGCCTGTTCCTCCCTCCTGCCCATATCCGCAATCTACTTCCGAATACCTTTCATTTGAGTCCCATATTATCATGATCGTCCAATAAACCTATTTTATGGGGTTTTGGGTTTGGGGCGGCCCCCCAGTTAGGTTAGGTTAGGTTGAAAAGAGGGTGCAGATATTAATCCGCCCCATGCCACTATGGACATACACCTAAGCCAGTAATAGGCTTGTTGTGCGCTCTAAAAACTATAAAGTAACGTCTAAAAAGAAAATTTTAAGTTAGGAATTCCGTGCTACTTACAAAATCCTTAATTGTTTTCAATACCACTCCCCTAAGTTGGTTCATGTCTAATAAGCAGGGTTGTCGAGCTTGGTTAATGTGGTAATTGTATCATAGATGCGTTTTCGCAATTATATACGATTTAAATACAACATACCAACGCAAGGCCCTTGAAGCCATCACACCTTATATGGTTGAAAAGTCTTCTAGCCAAAGACGAAACGCGTCCCATAGGGGTTGGTGTGTGTTGCTACCTTTGGCTTTCCTTTTCCATTTGCATCTTCGATCATTCAGCTCGTCTCGAAAGAGAAACAAACAAAAATTGTAAAATTTAATGATCTCGCCCTAACAGAAAAAAAAACTTGAAAAAAAAAATATTTAAAAAAAATTATAAAATTTATTATCTTTCAAAAACATTTTTTAATTATTTTTTTGTATAGAAAACAATAAATTTTTGTAAAAAACAATAAATTTTTGAAAAACAAATATTGGAAAAAAAAAACAAAACAAAAAATTTATTATCTTTCAAAAATTATTTTTTTTTCAAAAAATTATTTTTTTTAATTAACTTAAAAAAATTGTGAAATTTATTTTCTTTCAAAATTAATTTTTTTAAAAACAATTTTTTTAAAAATATTTTTTTTTTATATAATTTTTTTTGTAAATATTTTTTTTTTATTTTTTTTTTCAACAATTAATTATTTTGAAAATTATTTTGTTTGCAAAAAAAACTAAAATTTATTTTCTTTAAAAAAATATTTTTTTTAAAAACAATTTTTTTTTTTTTTTTTTTTAATAATTTTCTTTAATTTATTTTGTCAAATATTAAATTGTTCTAAAAAACTATTTTTTGAAAATTAATTTCCCAAAAAAAACTTATAAATTTTTTAAAAACAATTTTTTTTTTTATTTTTTTTTTAATAATTTTCTTTAATTTTATTTTCTCAAATATTAAATTGTTCTAAAAAACTATTTTTTTGAAAATTAATTTCCCAAAAAAAAAATTTTATAAAATTTATTTAATTTTTTTTTTTACAAATTAATTTTTTATTTTTAATTATTTTTTTAATTTTTCGTATATATAAATTTTTTAAAAAGTTATTTTTTTGAAAAAAAAAAATAATTTTATGAAAACAATTTTTTTTTTGAAAAAAATAAATTTTTTAAAAAAATGTTTTAAATTAAATTTTTTTTTAGGTTTGCTCCTTCTACTCACCTTAATGGTATATTTAACATTTCTTCTCACTCTAAAGAATCTAAATAAGCCCGGCATATTTTTCTGTTTTTGTTAGCTCCTTTTGTATTATCTGTTTTGTCGCAAATGCTGCAAAGCTTTTTGGCAGCGTGTGTCTTGTTCACTTTTTATCTTTAGATTTCAATTTGTTAAAGACTAATCCTGCTGCCGGCTGTCAGTGCTGTTATAATTTTTTATGCTTATGAGAGGAGTTTTTTTTTATGACTTTTTTCGTTTTTTCTTTGTGGTGAATAAGGGAGGTGGTAGGGATTTTTACGATGATTTATGTCAACAATTTATGATATATTATACAGAAACTTTATGTGTAAACAAATGGTTGGATGTTTATTTCTTTGTTATAATTTTTGGTTGTTGTTGTTAGTAGGTTATGTGTTTGTTGTGCTTTTTTAAGACCTTAATTTATGTTGCTTTTTACAATATTTGATGCGCCCGCGCTTTTTAATACTTTTTTACAACATCACACAGCATTGTGAACATAAAACACGTGACAGAGACTGAGTCTGGGAAAAAAGACACACTTACGAATGGACAGACGGACAAAACTCACGCATTCATCACCATGTAAGATGTGAATGGTTGTTTGTTTGTTTCTTAACTGCCATTTGGCTGGGAGCCCTTGGATGTTTTTCAAGTAGGGGACACATAGACAATGGAAATAAAACTGCAACAGAACACTGAGAGGGAGAGAAGCAATGGGAGGAAAATAATAGGTGGGCCAGTAAACTGTTGGCAAAATGTTCTTAACAAAAAAAAAATTTTTAACAAACAACTTTCGACAAAATTTTCAATAAAAATAAAATTTTGATAAAATGTTGACAAAATTTTCTATAGAAACAAAATTTTGACAATTTCTCCAACACAACATTTGGACATCGTTCCTCAAAAACGGCTGAACCGATTTTCTTGATGGTGCATAATGATCCCGTGGTGAAAAAAGGTTACTAAATTTTTTGATATCTGAAGGGGGGGCGGACCCTCCCCCTTACCCCAAATTTCAGAAACGCCAGATCTCGGAGATTGGTGGTGCGATTGTGTGCTCTCTTTTAGTAACCTACAAACAAAAATTTGATATCCCAATTTCAGATGGGGTACCAAGGGGGGCGCCCCACCCCCCCAAAAACCTACCAAATATATATATATACCAACCGTGACAATATGGGACTCAAATGAAAGGTATTTAAGATTAGAAAACGTATTTGATACCCAATTGTCGAATCAAGTGTTTGGGGGACCACCCCAACCCCCAAAATCGGACATATTTACCGACCATGGCAATATGGGACTCAAATGAAAGGTATTTGCAAGTAAAATACGAATCTGAAATCCAAATGTGGGACCAAGTTTCTGGGGGTCCACCCCTTCCCCAAAACATTCCCCAAACAGGAATTATTTACTGATCACCGCAATATGGGGCTTAAATAAAAGGTATTTGAGTGTAGAATACGAATCTGATATCCAGATGTGGGACCAAGTGTTTGGGGGCCATTCATCCCCCAGAACATCCCCCAAAGAGGAAAAATTTACGACCATAGCAATATGGGGCTCAAATGAAAGGTCTTTGGAAGTAAAGCAAGAATCTGATATCAATATTCGGAAAAAGTGTCTATGGGTCCACCCCACCCCCAAAAAAATAACCAAAAAAGAAGTATTTGCTGACCATTACAATTTGAGGCTCAAATAAGAGGTTTTTTAGAGTAGAACACGAATCTGATATATATTTTCAAATCCAAGTCACTGAGTGGCCGCCCCATCCCCCAAAACACCCCCAAACCGAACATGTTAACCGACTATGGAAAAATTGGGCTCAAATGAAAGGTATTTGGGAGTAGACCATGAATCTGATATCAACATTCAGGACCAACTGTCTAGGGGACGTCCCACCACCATAACAACCCCCAAATAGTACGTATTTTCTGAACATGACAATTTGGGTCTTAAAGACAGTGGAGCTCGCTATTGATAGTTTTTAGAGCCCATACTTACTCATAAATGAAAGGTATTTGAGATTAGAAAACGAATTTTATATCCAATTTAGAGGCCAATGGCAATGTGGGGTTGAAATAAATGATATTATCACAATGCTGATAATTTTTCGTGCTAAAAGCTTCTGGGTGTCAAATGACAGAGCGCAAAATTTATACCCACTTTTGGGATAAATTTTCTGGAGGTCTACCCATATGGGGCTCAAATAAAGATATTTGGGAGTAGAATACGATTCTGATATCCAAATGTGTGAACTTGTATTTGGGGCACCGCCCCATTCTCAAAGTGTACAAATTTACCGATAATGGTAATATGTGGCGTAACTGAAAGGTATTTGAGAATGGAAAATTAATTTCATAACCAAGTGTTGGGGCCAAGTGTTTGGGGACGCTTCATCCCATAAACTTGAACCAATTAAGATCATATGGAGTTATATTGATACAATGTTAGTCAAGTGATTTACCATTTTCGTAGCAAGGCAAAACTTGACACTAAGGTTGTAAGTCATAACATAGGGTTTTGGGGCCAAATCAGGTGAAAATTTTGATTCTAAGGGCTGAAGAAGTCAAATCTAGGGAACGGTTGATATGAGGGCTCGATCTGTTTATAGACCGATTCGGATCACACTTGACATACATGTTGTAAGTCATAAATCAAGTCTTTGTTCCAAATTTCAGCCAAATCGGACGAACATTTAGGCTTCTAAGTCCTGAAGAAGTCAAATCCGGGGATCGGTTTATATGGGGGCTATACCTGTTTATAGACCAATTCGCATCATAATTGGCATGGATGTTGTAGGTCATCATTCAAGTCTTTGTTCCAAATTTCAGCCAAATCGGATGAAAATTGAAGCTTCTAAGGGCTCAAGAAGTCGAATCCGGGTATCGGTTTATATGGGGGCTATATCTGTTTATAGACCGATTCGGGTCGTACTTGCCATAGAAGTTGGAAGTCATAACACAAGTCTTTGTTCCAAATTTCAGACAAATCGGATGAAAATTGAGGCTTCTAGGGTCTCAAGAAATCAAATCGTGGGATCGGTTTATATGGGGGCTATATCCAAATCTGATCCGATATAACTCATTTTCAATCCCCAATGACCTACATTAATAAGAAATATTAGTGCAAAATTTCAAGGTGCTAGTTTCCGCTATCGAGATTTTGGCAGACGGACGGACATGGCTAGATCGACTCAGAATATCGAGACGATCCAGAATATATATACTTTGTGGGGTCGCAGATCAATGTTACGAGGTGTTACAAATGGAATGACTAGATTAGTATACCCCTATCCCATGGTGGTAAGTATTAAAAATAATTAAATTTAAAATATTAAATTTTCATTTAATACTTTTTTTAATCATGATTCAGCAATAAAAATATACAACAATTTTATTAAAAATAAAATTTTTAAAAAAAATTTGAAAACAAAAAAAATTTCAACATTTTTCTCTAAAAAAAATTTTACAGGATTTTCAACAAAAATAAATTTTGGCAAAACTTTCAAAAGTAAATAAAATGTAATCAAATTTTCTTTGAATTAAAATTTTTGCAAATTTTGCAAATTTTTGCCCATGACCATTCCACTAAGGAACAGGGGCAAACTTCTCACATATCAATAAGTGCAGTCCGATTCAAGTTTAAGCTCAATGATAAGGGGCCTCCTTTTTATAGCCGAGTCCGAACGGCGTGCCGCAGTGCGACACCTCTTTGGAGAGAAGTTTTACATGGCATAGTACCTCACAAATGTTGCCAGCCTTAGGAGGGGAAAACCACCTCTGAAATTTTTTTTCTGATGGTCTCGCCAGGATTCGAACCCAGGCGTTCAGCGTCATAGGCGGACATGTTTACCATTACGCTATGGTGGCCTCCTAATTAAAATTTAGAAAACAAAATTCTTTAGAATTTTTTTTGTCTTTTTTTTCAAATGTAATCCACTCTAATACCCACCATTTTCGCTTACAATAAAGAATGGCAAATAGTAGTGACACTATTAATGCCCGAGTACCTTTAGTAAAAGGGACATTGAGCCATTTTAACTGTTCTTGAAACAAGAACAATGTCGACAAAGCGAAAATGAGAACAAGCGAAATATCCATGTAAGTAAGTAATGAATGAACACAAAGAAAAAGAGAAGGAGGGAGAGGGCGAACAACGTGTAGGAGGCGACAGAATGTGTAGGAGTACGAAAACTGCTGCCCAAACAATATGTACGAATGTAAGGTAATGAAAACAGAATCCATGATAATAAAAACGAAAAAAAAAATGAAAACAAACAAAACGAAATATAAACTCTAACGACGACTACACGATAATGGCTTTTGCTGCCCCTCGGTAGGCACGCTCTACACACTTTCAAAAGGATATACAATCCATCCTTTGAATGGCCTAAAGGATATATTGTGGCCAATAACTGCCGACAGGATAAATGAGAATTTTTATTTCATTTCCTCTATTATGTGCTGAAAACGGATATTTTGTGGAGATAAAAACACACAATAAAAACATAATCTTCGATTCGTATGATTTGAGTTCAAGCGAAATAAAAGCGTTAGATAAGATTTTATGGTGGTATAGCTGCATGATTTTAGTGCTTGTAATAAAACACTAATCAAGGTATATTAAAAATGTCACATTGTGTCGTTTCATTGTGTTTGCTATTTTGGAGAATTTGTTTCAAAACAATGATTATTGGCGCATTACTTGAGAGAGAGGAAGGGGAAGGATTTTTATGTTGACTTTTTTGAAAGGTAAAACCAAAAGGATTTTTTTATTGGCAGAAAAAAATGAAGACATATCGAAACTGAGTATCGTTATCGATACTGAGTATCGTTATCGATACTGAGTATCGTTATCGATACTGAGTATCGTTATCGATACTGAGTGTCGTTATCGATACTGAGTATCGTTATCGATACTGAGTATCGTTATCAATGCTGATTATCGTTATCGATAGGGAGTATCTTTATCGATACTGATTATCGTTATTGATACGGAGTGTCGTTAACGATACTGAATATAGCCGTCGATATTAATTCACGTTATCGGTACTTAAAAGAGCTGGCAAACGAGCGATGGCATTATCGATATTTTGTTATCGATGCTGAGTACCGTTATCGACACGGAGTATCGTTATTGATGCTGATTATCGCTATCGATAGGGAGTATCTTTATCGATACTGATTATCGTTATCGATACTGAATATAGCCGTCGATACTAATTCTCGATATCGGTACTTAAAAGAGCTGGCTTAATAGAGCGATGGCACTATCGATATTTAAATTTTTGTCTAATTACCGATTGATATATTTCTATCGATACTAACGGCAAAGTTATTTTTTTTTTTTTGCAAAATTAAACATAAATTGGCGATCTAACACTGAATGTATACTTTAAGGTACATTACGCCTAAAGAGGGTGCAATTTTCACTCATTTTGTACAATGATTTCTCTCATGACTTCCAACAGACTTTATTAAATTTGGTTTTATTCGGTCTTTGCATTGATATTGGTTCAATTCCAATTGATTTTCTTCTCACTTTTGTTTGAAATGTAGGTCATGGGAAATTAACGACAGTGTCGATACTATCGATATTTATTATTATAAATTATCGCGATTGTTGCGATTACCTATAGTTTACCAGCTCTAGTATAGAGTATCGTTATCGATACTGAATATCCTATTCCTAATGCTGGCAACATTTCTGAGGTACTATGCCATGTAAAACTTCTCTCCAAAGATGTGTCGCACTGCGGCACGCCGTTCGGACTCGGCTGTAAAAAGGAGACCCCTTATAATTGAGTTTAAACTTGAATCGGTCTGCACTCATTGATATTGCAATACCGTTATCGATACGTAGTACCGTTATCGATACGTAGTATCATTATCGATACGTAGTATCGTCATCGATACTTAGAATCCTTATCGATACTCGATAATCGTTATCCATACTTAGTATCGTTATCGATACCTAGTATTGTTATCGATACTTAGTATCCTTATCGATACAAAGTATCGTTATCGATACAAAGTATCCTTATCGATACAAAGTATCGTTATCGATACAAAGTATCTTTATCGATACTGGGTATCACTCTCGATACATTTTCTAACAATAGATACTTAGTATCAATACTGAATATCATTATAGATACAGAGTATGTTTATCGTTATCGATACAAAGTATCGTTATCGATACGAAGTATCCTTATCGATACAAAGTATCGTTATCGATACAAAGTATCTTTATCGATGGAAAGTATCGTTATCGATACTGGGTATCACTCTCGATACATTTTCTAACAATAGATACTTAGTATCAATACTGAATATCATTATAGATACAGAGTATGTTTATCGATTAATGTAACGTTATTAGTACTGAGCATCGTTATCGATACTGAGTATCGTTATCGATAATGCTCGTCAGTGATTTCCAGAATCCTAATCGTCGATTATGATTCTGATACTAAGAAATGTAATCGATTCTGGATATCGTAATCGATTCTGAGCATCGTAATCGATTTTAAGAATCGTAAACGATTCTGAGAATCGCAATCTATTCTTAGAATCGTAATCGTTGGTGACAATCGCAATCTTTACTGAGAATTGCAATCGATTACAATTGATTTCGATTCGTTTTCGAGACTATGTATCTTTATTGACACTTTGTACCGTTTTCGATACTGAGTATCGTTATTGATACATAGCATCGTTATTGACACTCAGTATCGTTATCGATACCTAGTGTAGTTAGTGTTGCTTACCGACACCTAGTATCGTTATCGATAACGCGCACCGGTAGCCGAGTTGATAGCGTGCTTGGATTACCAGTACAGGGGTCTTGGGTTCGATTCCCGCCAGAAGCCTTGGTCTGTCTTTACTATGATATCAGAATGGACTTTAAACTGTCTAAGTGAGTCTGGAAAGGACTGCCACTCGTAACTAACCTAAGAATCGTAATCGAATTTAAAGAATTGAAATTGAGTCTGATGATCTTAATCCACGGTAATCAATTACGAATGATTTTGGAATTCTTAACCCATTCTGGTAATCTTAATCGATTCTTAAAATATTTATCGTTTCTAAGAATAGTAATCGATTCTTAAAAACGTAAACGATTCTACAAATCCTAATCACTTCTAAGAAACTTAGTCGACTTTAAAACCCGTAATCAATTCTAAAAATAGCAATCGTTTTTAAGAATAGTAATCTTAATAAAAACGTAATCGATTATAGGAATCATAATCGATTCAAAGAAACGCAATCGATTCTAAAAATCGTAATCGATTCTAAAAATCGTAATCGATTCTAAAAATCGTTATCGATTCCAAAAATCGTTATCGATTCTAAGAAACATTGTCGATTCTGAGTCGTTATCGATTCTAAGAAACGTTATCAATTCTGAGTCGTTATCGATTCCAAGATTCGTAATCGATTTTGAGAAAATTTATGGGTTTGGAAAATGGTTATATTGGGTTGCCCAAAAAGTAATTGCGGATTTTTCATATAGTTGGCGTTGACAAATATTTTCACAGCTTGTAATTGCATTCTTTCTTCTGTCAGTTATCAGGTGTTACTTTTAGCTTGCTTTAGAAAAAAAGTGTAAAAAAGTATATTTGATTAAAGTTCATTCTAAGTTTTATTAAAAATGCATTTACTTTCTTTTAAAAAATCCGCAATTACTTTTTGGGAAACCCAATAGATGCAACTCAAAACAATAAAAATATGAATGATATGATATTTATTACAGTTTGGTATTAAATAAAGTTATACCGACAGGAATTGGCATTGTAACACTCTTTCCTGTCAGTGTACCTAAAGTAGGGTTCGGTAGGTTTTATAATAATATTCTTTATGCGAATAAATAGTTAAAGCAAGGAACTTAAAATGTAATACTCTAAACATTTTCTTTTGTTGTGGTTAGGAAAGCATGAGATTTGCATTTCAACATCTTCAAAGTGAATAAAATAAAGTTTATTTTTATTTAACTTGTCTAAGGACTTCAAAGCCAATCAAAGAAATCGAAATTAAAAAGCTAAGACACATATGATGCTTACACTTGCTTTTAAGGAATGACACCAGGAGAATTAATAATCCCCCATCACATAACAGACAAGCACAATTTGTCATCATGTGGAGCTATGAAAAGAGATTAAAATATCAGCGTTTTACTTCCATTTGACAGGGAAAAAAAAAATGAAAATGAAAATCAACTTCCAGAAGCCGTAAGAGGATGGATGGTTGTTCAATCGACATCATAAATCATGCCTAGTAATCACAGACATGTTAACCTTCATAGAAGTTATCTTCAAGTGGCTTTGTACATGGCACATCAATTGTTTCGTAAAGATAATCCATTGTCAGTCAGGGACTAGAGAATGATTTATGAATTCAATTAAAAATTCAAGTATATATTTTACATTTATAATGCAAGGTAATTTTGGAATGAAAGTGAGGAAAATGTAATAGAAATTGGTTTAAAAAAAATAATTTTTTATGTAAACCAAATTTTTACTTAATGTTCCATATTCTATGTATGTTGTATGTAATCGCGACAATTTTTTTTACTTTTTATGCATGAATGAATAGCAAATTTCAAAATTTTTTTATAAGAAAATGTTTAAAGAAAAATGCAAAATAATTTAAATTTTTTACTAATTTTTAAAAAATGTTTGTTAGTTTTTTTTTTTTTTTTTGAGACGAGCTCAATGATTGGACATCTTCTTAGCAAATGGAAAAGGAAAGCCAGAGATAGCAGCACATTGTTTCCAAATTTTCTATGAGATTCAACTGAATTTCGTACCAAGAGCAGATTTTTCAATATTTTTTGTTTTTGAAAGAAATTTCTGTAAACATTTGGAGAACTTTCATAAATAGCCACTATCAGTATTGAAATATGGCAAATTTATGAACATTCAAATCAACCCTTTCCTAACGAACCTTTCAAATTTGTTTAAAACTTCTTACCTTTCTTTCCAATATTTCCTTTAATATGGATCCTATGGAGTCACCTATTACAACATTTGCATTTCGCCAAGTAAAAAGTGTATAAATGTATTCCATCATCTTTCTAGATTTTGTAGATTTTGTAGCTATCTGGTTCCAACAAAAGTTTAATTAACTTTTTGACAGCATCAACAAACCCGAACAATTCACATGGAAATTTTAGAAAATTAAACCCTTCACATTTTTCTCACTTTTCGCATATATAGACTACCATAAATCACATTTTTTATGTTATTATAAATATTTGTTAATAATATTTATATAACTTTTATTGCGAGCTCCGTTCACTTCTCTGATGATATATCTGCGATATACTGGCATTTTGAAATTTATTTTAGTGTAAGAAAAAAAAGTATATATTTACCCTTACAACTGACCACCACGATGACTATTAGTGTCCGGCTTGTCTCGTTTGTAATGCAATCCAAAGGAGAACATGAAAGGTCGCTTACAATAGAGAGAATATTGTTTTTTTTTTGTATTTAGCTTGGATTTTTTTAGGTTTCTTGCCTTTGTGTTTTAAAATGGAAATCACACGTTAATAATACCTACTAAAAAGTAGGTCATAGCTCAGAGTCGGTACTAGCTAGAAACTGTTATAATCGGAACGCATAATCGACTCTAAGAATCTTAATCGACTGAGAATTTTATTTGATTCTAAGAATTATAATCGATTCTAAGGACAGAATTCGATTCTAATGTATATATTCGATTCTAAGAACCGTAATCGATTGAGAATTGTAGTCAGTTCAAAGCATCGTAATCGGTTCTAAGAATTGTTATTGATTCAAAGAATCGTAATTGGTCCTGATAATTGTAATCTATTTATTCTAAGAATTATCGACGATGAGCTTCGTTATCGATTCTCAGAAATGAAGTCGATTTTGAGAATTAAAATCGATACGGAAATAGTAATCAATTCCGGAAATAGTAATCGATTCTGATCGAAATTGTAATCGAAAATGAGCATCGTAGTCGATTCTGAGAATGTCTTTAACATATGGTATCTATTTCTCGAATATGACACAATGAATTATGAGGACAGTCAAAACATCCCAACTTCCAGTAGTAAAACCTTTAACGGGTATTATGACCCTAAAAGTTTCAAACTAAACTCCAAGCTGAAACAATATTGTAAAATGAAATCTATTCTATGTACATTGCTATAGAGACACCAGGTTTCCAAGATGTTACTTCATTTTATAAGTGATCTGAATTACCTAAAACTTACTTTCAAAATTTACGCCTAACATTTCATAATTCTGAAAGCTCTTGAAACTATCAAACTTATCGCATATAACCCTCCCAACATATCCACCTCATTTCTATTTTTGGTCCATCCAAGTTCCTCCCATACTGTATGGAACCTCTACGCTAAGTTTAGTTTCAAACTATAGTTTTCCAAATCCAATTACGTCTCTAATGCTGTGCTTATCTCTTCTTAGATCTCATTATGGCTTCTTGAGAAGCGAAATCTAACAAAAGAAAAACACCGAATGAAAGATTTTTGCCCAAAATAAGAAAGGCTACATAATTACCAATAAAACAAGAAACTTTTTCGGTGCCTCAAATAATAGAAACAAAACAGATAGCAGAAGTTAAAGCCCATAAAAATAGAGGAAGAAACCTAGACGCTAAGCACTGGTTGGAAGCGAGAACCTACGAATGTATCAAACAAAGTACGCAGAAGACAAAAACCAATTAAACAGCGTATTTATTGAGGTGAATGTTCTCCATCCGCAGAAGCACAACCTCTTTTGGCTAGTGATTTGCACATAACAGCTCGAAACTCGAAAGACAATTGCTAGTCGGTGTCAATAATGCTGATGGCGGTGATGAATATGATGACGACTACCACACTTCATCATATCACTACTATGGCAAACGACAATGGTCAAGACAGACCAAAAACAGTTAGCAACTGTGCACTGTGGGAATTTCAGTGGTATATAAACTTTTGCCAATATTTTATTTCTATTGAAAATTCAAGTTAAGGAGGCCTTAGAACCGATACTGAAAATCGAGAAACGCAATCAATTTGATAATTAATTGTGTGAATCACAAACGATTGATTGAATTGTATTCGATTCTAGAAATCATAGTCGATTCTAAGATCTGTTATCTATTGTAAGAATCTCTATCGATACTAAAAATCGATATGGATTCTAATCGTAATCGATTTTGTGATTATCATTATCGATTTTGTGATTATCATTATCGATGATCGTTATCGATTCTATGAATCGTTATCGATTTTATGAATCCTTATCGATTCTATGTATCGTTATCGATTTTATGAATCGTTAACGATTCTATATATCGTTATCGATTTAATGAATCGTTATCGATCGTTTTTGATTCTATAAATCGTTATCGATTATAAGAATTGTTATCGATCCTGTGAATTGTTTTCAACTGTATGAATCGTTATCTATACTGTGAATCTTTATCGATTATATGTATCATTATCGATAATGTGAATCGTTATTGATTCAATGAACTGTTTCGGTTCTATGCATCATCATCGGTTCTATGCATAATCATCGATTCTATGAAACGTAATGGATTCTATGAATCGTAGTCGATTCTATGAATCGAAGTTGGTTATTTATTCGACGAATTACAACGGATTCTATTAAGGGGTTACCCATTCTATGAATAGTTATCGAATCAATTAATTGTTAACGATTCAATGAATAGTTATCGATTTTACGAAACGTTATCAATTATATGAATCGTTATCAACTCCATGAATCGTTATCGATTCTATAAATCGTTATTAACACTTTAAATTGTTATCGATTCTTTGAATCGTTATCGATTCTTTGAATCGTTATCGATTTTTTGAATCGTTATCGATTCTTTGAATCGCTATCGATTCTTTGAAATCGTTATCGATTCTTTGAATCGTTGTCAATTCTTTGCATCGTTATCGATTCTATAAATCGTTATCGGTTCTATGAATCTATCGATTCTATGAATCTACCAATTCTATGAATCTATCGATTCTATGAATCTATCGATTCTATGAATCTATCGATTCTATGAATCTATCGATTCTATGAATCTATCGATTCTATGAATCTATCGATTCTATGAATCTATCGATTCTATGAATCTATCGATTCTATGAATCTATCGATTCTATGAATCTATCGATTCTATGAATCTATCGATTCTATGAATCTATCGATTCTATGAATCTATCGATTCTATGAATCTATCGATTCTATGAATCTATCGATTCTATGAATCTATCGATTCTATGAATCTATCGATTCTATGAATCTATCGATTCTATAAATCTATCGATTCTATGAATCTATCGATTCTATGAATCTATCGATTCTATGAATCTGTCGATTCTATGAATCTATCGATTCTATGAATCTATCGATTCTATGAATCTATCGATTCTATGAATCTATCGATTCTATGAATCTATCGATTCTATGAATCTATCGATTCTATGAATCTATCAATTCTATGAATCTATCGATTCTATGATTCTATCGATTCTATGAATCTATCGATTCTTTGAATCTATCGATTCTATGAATCTATCGTTTCTATGAATCTATCGATTCTACGAATCTATCGATTCTATGAATCTATCGATTCTATGAAACGTTATCAATTCTATGATTTGTTATCGATTCTTTGAATTGTTTTCGACACTTTTAGCCGTTATCGATGTTTGAATCGTTATTTATTATAAAATTCGTTATCGATTCGTATCATTATCGACTCTATAAATCGTTATGGATTCTACAAATCCTTATCAATTCATAACGATTATGTGAATCGTTATCAATTCATAACGATTATGTGAATCGTTTTCAATTCATAACGATTATGTGATTCGTTATCAATTCATAACGGTTATGAGAATCGTTATCAATTCAAAAAAATTATTATTGATTTGCAATCGATTTCATGAATCTTAATCGATTCTGTGAGAATCACATCGATGCGATGAATCTTTGATGATCGATTCGGTGATTCTATGAATGTAATCGATTTTATGAATCGTTATCCATTCTATGAAATGTTACCGATATTTGAATAGTAGTCGATTCAATGAATCGTAATCGACTCTAAAAATTGTAATCGATTCTCTGAAATGTTATCGATTTATGACTCGTTATCGATTCTCTAAATAGTCATCGATTCTATGAATGGTTATCGATACTACGAATCGTTATCGATTATATGAATTGTTATCGATTCTAGGAATCGTCTTCGATCCTATAAATTGTTATCGATTCAACGGATCGATTTTATGAACGGTTATCGATACTATGGGTTGTTTTTGTTTTTATAACAATCTCATTGGTTCAACGCTAACGACTAAAAGCCATACTTACTTCTGGTTATCGTATGATATCACAACCAGTGGCGGGCAAATACAAACACACAATACTGCACATACGCGGGTTCGTGCGCAAGCACTAAGCCCATGGGCTTAATATTGTTGTGCACACTTGCACAAGTGCCCAACGCGGGACTTAACTCTCCGAGTGAGTTAACAGACATTCATTATAATCTAACCTAGCGTTACCCCAAACATTTTTTCAGAAACAAAATTTCCTTCTTTTTTTTTCATAAAATTTCCCACTGTGCATAAGACATAAAGACAGACATACATATAAAGTTGAATATACTTTTAAACTAATTAACAAAATAATAAAACACAATAAAAATAATTTGCATATAACGGAGTGGAACAATATTTTGATTTGTGGCTATGTATGAATGACTGACTATAAGTTTATAAGTGTTTATTATAATACCCCCCACTCAAAACCAAAAAAAAAAAAACAAATGAAACTACAAATCATGGGCCATAACAAAATGTAAACAAAAAACAAACGATAAATGATAAAAATAAAATGTAAACATAGGCATGGAGGCATGTGCTGTCACAGAAGTACGAGTGTTATTACCATCGTCCAAACAACCAACCAACAACCATCCCAGACAACAGACTAAGGAAACACATGTCAAATGGACGGCAAGCCGGCAAACATATTTGGGCAAAAATAGTCAGTCAGTGATGTAAAAATAGAAAAACTGAACAACTATTTGACATTTAACACTTGTTTGAGGGTGGGGTAGTAATGCAGGGCAAGCAAACTAACAATGTTTTTGAGTGAGTTTTTGCCTCCCGAACCCCCTATCACTCTTGCTAGTGTGGCAATAATTTTTGTGAAGGGGTGTTGTGTGAATGGTAGCTTTGTATTTCATTGTGGATAAGAGATCCAATTGATTACTATTTAGCTGACATTGTTTGTTTTGAAGATCATCATTTAATTGTTTCTTCTTTTACTCTTCTCAGCATCATCGAACAAAACAAATGTCTAATTGTTGATTTGCTTTAAAATGAATTGAGGCTGATGAAGTGAAGATGACGATGATGAGCTCAGTTGAGTCAGTTTTGAACAAATGTGTATAGCAATCTGTCTCTTGTGCTGAAGTCATGAATCACTCGGTAAATATCAGGGTCGTACAAAATACTCTCATTCAATTAAGAAATTAACCGTGATTCATGGCTCATGTCCAGAGATTATCAGGGGCTCTTTGTGGCATGCAAGCTCTAGAAAATAAGCTGGGAAGGCCAATAATACTTAGAAAAAAGTAAAACAAAAGTAATAAAAACATATATATGTATGTATATATAACAACAATGTACCCCTGCATGAGATAGCTGTAAGCACCACACAGGCTGGAACATTGAGGTCCGATCTGTGTGGTGTTCAGCGCTGTCACATAAATCTTAGCTGCGAGCTACCTGGCGCGTCCGTAGGTTTCGGATAGAGGAATGCTCCATACGGAGAAGCTGCAACGACAGTCGCGGGAAATCAGTCAATGATTTACGATTTATAGAGTTTATCAAATGGTGAACCCATATAGTTCGTCATATGTTATGGACACAAAATAACTTATCACTCAAAATATCAGCGAAAAATCTTTAGACTTGTCAAAATATGCTACACCATATTTATCTTTTCTTCATCACCACGATCCCTACAGCAATCCATCTGTCCCGCTCTCCAGCAACGACCAGTGAGGACTCTTATCGGTAGTCTGAGTTTATGCCTTTGCAGTACCAGTATTAGTGCCGTCCTCCTCGGTAAGAAAAAAAAAACTTCACTATAGGTCCTTGACCATATCAAAGCATTAGCACCGCCTTGTTTGCGCAACTTTAAAGAGATTCAGATTTGATTTGAATTGGTTTTGACATCTATACCAAAGTCTAATCGTCCCAATGAAAGAGCGCAAGAAAGCCAAGACTTCAAACTCAAAAGTAAAGTTAAGCCTTAAAAGAGTGCCGTAGTCTTCTCTTGGATTCGAACTTCGCATTATTGTCTTCATGCTTTTTGGATCATCATATTGCACCGGATGAATTCGAAATGGTTGAGGAATTTGAAGCAAAAGTCTTTATTAAATTATAAATGTTCAATTATGGATTCGCATAGGCTTTTTGTTGATTGCAGCGTTTTGTGGGGAAGACCTCTGTTTTCTATACGGTCTGAAAATAACTTAGCGCAAACAGTTATTTAGTCGAAGAGACAGACAATCACGGTCTTCTCTGCACGATTCGGGTCAGTGCCGAGACTGGAAAGAACCAATGGTTCTGTTCGGTTTGCCATCCCCGCCACGATCATCGGTCGGTATTGGTGAGGTGTTCCCGGCTGTTGTTGTTGTAGGAGTGTGTTGCACACTGAGGTATTGGTGAGGTGTTACCGGCTGTTGTTGTTGTAGGAGTGTGTTGTACACTGAGACGGCAGCTCTTGCCGATGAAGGATTCTATCCTCGGCACGGGATAGCTGTGAGCACGACACAGGCTGGAACAATGAGGTTCGGTCTGTGTGGTGTTTGTTGCTATCACGAGAAGCTTAGCTTCGAGCTACCTTCAATAGGTTGCGGGTAGTGGAATGCTCCATACGGAGTAGCTGCAACGGCAGTCGCGGACAATCAGCGGTATCGAGCGGAGAGTCTCAGTGAGAGGCCAGGCGGCACCGGCTTTCGCACAAATACTGAGTGCTATGATGCTCGATAAAATAAGGTGTGTTATTGGCGCCTTAAAATAACCAAAGGCCACCCTGTTTCCGCGGCGATCGGTCCTTTCGACCGAAACGAGCTGGCTCACCTGCAGGAGATTGGCGAAAAACGTTGCTACAACAACAACAGGGATTCCATCGGATCAATACGGTACATACAACCGGCTGCCATGGGTGCAACCGACGCATCGAGTGGGTGCATTTCCGATTGTGCTCTGACCTTGCGTCAATATGGGAGTCAATATGTGCGAACATCGACAGCAGACACAAGCGTCGTCATCGTCGTCGACTTTCGCTTCCCCTTCGTCGGATTATGTGACCTTCCCCATCTCTCCCGTGCGGCAATATACGCAACAGTATCACCCCAGTCCCAATATTGCCGGGCCAATGCCGGGAAGTGTTTCATTCTTGCAATTGAACTGCAACGGTCTCCGAAGCAAAATTGACAAGGTAGTAGATTTTGGTTGCAGCGTTCCAGGAGATACAGCTGACCAACACCTGCAGCCTGCGCAGTTGTCACGGATATAATGTGCTATGTTAGGATCGCTTAAGCAGTGATACACCATTCCGTGCAGTATAGACCGATCTCGCCTATGTCTGGTAGTAGTGACCCCAACATAGAGGGCATGGGGAAAGCAGTCAGGTCCGGTACTTCCGAGATAGAGCTGTACAACGTGTACATACCGCCTGTTAGTAGTAGTGACCCAGTTAATGACTAAGCTTACAAGCCTGAGATAAGTGGGCTACTGTCTGGCCATAAGCGTCTATTTCCAGGGGACATTAGTGCGCATCACGTTTCATGACATTCTCGCCTAGGTAACGACCTGCGGACATAGCTTTAACAGAGCAGATTGAAGACTCCACATTTTGCAAGGTGAATGAGGATGCCCCCACCAGCATTAAGAAGGGTCCAGCAGCTCGCGAGATATTTCCATTGCATTCCTCGATCTTCTGAGTGACGTATCCTGGGAAGTCGTCCTTTCTTTGGGATCAGATCATTTCCCCAAAATTCTCACCATGGACCGAACACCCGATTTCATGAGCTCTGAGCGTCCGAGAAGAAGGCCGATTTTGTCGGCTCCAGAGAGTACACCAATCGCTGCTTTAGTGAACTGACACCTCCCTCATTAACGCAGCAGCCGCTCGCTTTATATCAGCCTATCGAATACCCCAAGTACGGAAAAATTTCCCGGCGCAGACAGTGGTACTCGAAGGCGAGCGTGATGGGATCCATTGCACGGACCCACTAATCCCAGAATCTGGAAATTAAGAGGGTTGTCAACGAACATATGAGAAATTTGTGGCTGGAACACTTGGAGCAATGTCTCTTTCCGGTAAAATGTAAGGTACCGGTTAAGGCAAGCTGCGTTCTATTGTTTAGTCACTCTCAGTCACTTTTGGCGCCGTAACTGTAAGAAGAGATGCGCCAGGTTGTTCAACCGTCAATTTATTGTGCATCCCGAGAGTGACAGGGTTAGGAGGAGTGTCATTCGTCGTACGGTGGTCTCCGAGCCGATGGACAGCCATCACAATTTACGTTGGGCGAAGTTACGAATGTCATCCGTGGCGCCAAATCATCCAATGCGTTGGGACTCAACGGAGTGTCTACACTAACGATGAAGAATCTGGATATACCTCGCGTCGAGTACCTTACAAATACACTCAACCTGTATTGGAACACTCTTAAAGTATTCGATATGTGGAAGATGGACATACAGACAGTAATTTAGAGACAAGAAGTTGAAACTCTGTAGAAAGAAGCAGGGAATTCCCCAAGGCGGGTGATAACTTCGGCACTGTTTAACTTCTACCTATCCTCCATTCCAACTCCTTCAGACGGCATAGAGATCGCGGAAGATTGTTCTCATGATCATGGCAATAAATTCGAATGTAACTAGTCGAGAAAAAAAACACCAAACATGTGAGATATAAGCAAAACTTCAATAGGCAAAACCAATTTTTTTAAAGTGTCCCGCCTGAACATACCAGAATTGGAAAGTAGGTAGGCCTTGGGCTACTCTATCCAGCCATATCTATAAGCTATTAGTTCAAAAATATCTCCTAACAAAGTCCAATATGATCATTAATGGAAAAAATAGGCCCTGGAGAGAAATGTGGCCACCTGGTTAAAGATGGCCCTTCCAAATCTGGTCAGCAGGCAGGAGAGCAACCCAAGACCTACCTATGGTCCAAATTTGGGATGGCCATCTGTCCCTACGGCCGCGGGGAAAACTTTCCAAAAAAAATTGCCTATAGAAAATTAGTTCATAATCTCACAGATAGTTGGCGTTTGGCCACCGTAGCGAAGAGGTTAGCATGTCCGCCTACGACGCTGAACGCCTGGGTTCGAATCCTGGCAAGGCCATCAGAACAAAAATTTTCAGCGATGGATTTCCCCTCCTAATGCTGGCAACATTTGTGAGGTTCTCTGCCAAGTAATAACTTCTCTCCAAAGAGGTGTCGCACTACGGTGCGCCGTTACTACTCGGCTATAAAAAGGAAACCCCTTATCATTGAGCTTAAAATTGAATCGGACAGCACGCATTGATATGTGAAAAGCTTGCCCCGGTTCCTTAGTGGAATGTTCATGGGTAAAATTTGGAGTTGCAGTCGATGTCGATGAAGTAACGATTCCGACCATCAAGTATCCCAAAATACTTGGTGTCACATTGATAGCTCTTCATTCTTCCTTCATGACACCGCAGTTTGCGATAATGTCAGAAATAGAAACAAGTTCCTCAAGTCACTTACTGGCACCACTTGGGGTGCAGGTAAAGAAACCTTGTTGACCACGTGCAAAGCAATTGGTAGGTCTGTAGAAAGTTATGTAGCGCCAGTGAGGTCTCGTCAGCTATGTGCCACGCAGTGGAATAATATTCAGATCTGTCGGAATGCCGCTCTTCGAATTGCAATGGAACGTGTCGTCAGTTCCCACGTGGGCCACCTACATCAAGAGACAATCCCATGGCAGCCGGTTTTACGTACCGGATTGACCCGATGGAGATCTTCATAGGCAAGGGCTGCCGCCACAGTGTACAACACACAGCTACAACAACAACAACAACAACATTGTGGATAGGTGTCTACCGGTCAGAAGCCTTTAGATATATCTACATGTTCTAGAGCGAGAGGTTCAGCGCTACAAGAGGGAGCATACACGGTAGCAGATGAGGTGAATAGCTAACGGGCGAATGTGATCCTCGGACCGCCTCCCATTGCACTTGAAGAAATTGAGCTCACCCTGTAAATCAGTGCATTTCTGGTTCAATTAGTTACCGCAGATACAGTCGCCTCAAGTTCTATTGATACCAACGTGCAGGATGTATATCCCGATTGTGACCAGGGACCACACGGCACATGTCACAAGTTTAACTGTCCAGCCAGACATACTCGACTCCGACCCACATATTTTTTACTATTTTTGTTTTGTTTCTATCCCACTGTACGATAGGCAATAACATCAAAGGACAGTGTGAACAAATAAATATTTAACTCCTAAACTTGACAGTAGTTTTCAGAAGCGGTTGCCTAAAAATCTCCCCACCAAATCATCAGCGACATTATTCACCACTTGGATAACTGATTAGACCAGAAAGCTTGATATACAAATCGATGGACAAACAAAACCAATGATGAGACATCCAAAAATCTTGGAAGTACCCCCAGACAGCTGTCTCTCAATGTCGGCCCACGTTACAACGTTCTGCGAAGGAGTAAGGAACAAGAACAAAGTCCTCTAATCTTTGGCCGGCAGCACCTGGGGAATGGACAAGGAAAGGCTTTTGACGAAAAAAAAAGGCACAGGACAACTATGAGCACCACACAGGCTGGTAATCTGAGCCCCAATCTGTGTGGTGTTCTTAGTTATCACGAGAAGCTTAGCTAGTAGCTATCTGGCGCCTCCTGGGTTGTGGATAGTGGAGTGTTACATACGGAGTAGCTCAACTGCAGTCGCAGACAATCAGCGGTATCGAGTGGATAGTCTCAGTGAGAGCACGGGAGACACCGGCTCTTGCTCAAATATTGAGTGCCTATGACCCTCGATATGACAAGGCCAGTTATTGGCGCCTTTAAATAACGAATGACCATTATGTTCCTGCGGCGATCGGTCGTAGAGACCGGAACGAGCTTGATTACAAGAGGTTAACGAGGACCGCCACTTCTGCATGCAAAAGTGGCTACAACAACAACGACCCATAAGATGATCGGGTGAACGGTGACAAACTATGCAACCCCTGTATGGATCGCAGGGATGTGGGAAGCACGCTGGCGAATCCTACAAACTTATCAGAACGCGGCACTAGGAACACACAGGATGTCATCAAATAGCGAGCACAGACCATCTACACGAGGAGAATAAGGGCTAAGCACCTCTGTGAACTTCTACCTAAACAGTTTCTCCTCAACAAGAACAGAATCCCCTAATTCTTGGCCGGCAGTACCTGGGGAAAACCCTGTTGACGACCTATAAGGCAATCGGGCGACCGGTGATAAACTATGAGGCCCTGGTATGGTTCGCGGGGTTGTGTGAAATAAACAAGAAAACCTAAAAACTTGCCAGAACGCGGCACTTGGATCGTCACAGTATTTCACCAAACAGCGAGCGCAAGTCATCTACACGAGGAGATACCCGGCATGGGATAACTTCGAGCACCACACAGGCTTAAACTGTAAGCTCCGAACTGTGCGGTATTGTTATCACGAGGAGCTTAGCTGGCAGCTACCGGGCGACTTCACAGGTTGCGAATAGTGGAATGCTCTATACGGAATAGCTGCAAATGCAGTAGTGGACAATCAGCGGTATCGAGCGGAGAATCTCAGTGAGAGGCTAGGTGACACTGGCTCTTGTGTAAATACTGAGTGCCTATGATGCTCCATATGACAACGCGAGTTATTGGCGCCTTTAAATAATCAATGGCCATCATGTTTCCGCGGCGAACGGACCGGAACTAGCTTGCTCACTTATAGGAGCTAGGTGAGGATAGCCATCTCCAAATAAAGACATGTGGCTGCAACAACTACTAAGATTCTAAGGGGTTTAGGCTTGACGACCTATAAGCGATCGGGCGATCGATGATAAACTATGAAGCCCTGGTATGGATCGCGGGGGTGTGTGAAATACACTGGAGAAACCGACAAACCTGTCAGAAAGCGGCACTTAGACCATCACAGTATGTCTCCAAATAGCGAGCACAGACCAACTACATGAGGAGACTTAGATCCTTTGCACTGTGAACTTGCATATAAACAGTTTCTCATGGGCTGCCATTGAAAGAACCACCAGTCGTAAGTTCGATATTCCGGGCTGGAGCCCACTCCCAGAAACATACATATGGATGTTTAAAAATGCAGTCCGCCAACACCTCACACTTCCGCTCACAACTGACTCATGCAAAGCGGGTCTACGAGATATCTACCAGTAACTAGTGCAACCTTATCATACCAACCGAATATAGTCGTTGGTGGCTGCCCACCAACCATTGCTAATGACGAGAAATACCTGCCCAGGAGGACCAGAACTAGCCTAGCCCACTGAGATCCAGATGGTGTAACAGACTGATCTCGTATCGTTCAAGGTTAGATGGTACAGATATTTGCACTGATAGAGGGGTTAAGGGGACACCAATCACCTCAATCCCATGGCAGCCGGTAGTACGATCTGGCTTGACCCGATGGAGGCCTTCATCGGCAAGGGCTGCCGTCTCAGTGCTACAACAACAACAACACGAACGATTCTTACTGCAGCCACTATGAACCGATCCATGTGAAGCAGACAGATTTTAAGATCTGGATTTAGGAGCTATTACCGGATCAGGATGATCGCAGAGAAGAGTGGACTAGGAAGATGGTAGAAGAATCAATATATTTCCAACGTGTGGCTACAACAACACAATTGTGCTTGGTGGACATCCGATACTAGCTGTGATAGCTGTGAGCACCACACAGGCTGGAACACGGAGGTCCGATCTGTGTGGTGTTCACTGCTGTCACGAGAAGCTTAGCTGTGTCCACAGTTTGCGGATAGTGGAATACTCCATACAGAGTTGCGAACAATCAGCGGTAGCGAGCGGAGAGTCTGGCGATGGGTCCTTTGGACCGGAACGAACTTGCTCACCTACAGGAGCTTGACGAGGATCACCACCTCCACATGAAACAACAACAACAAAGAAAAAGACATGCCTCAATCCCATGGCAGACGTTTTTACATACCGGATTGATCCGATGGATTCCTTCATCGGCAAGGGTTGTTGCCTTAGTGTACAAAACAATGCTACAACAACAACGAAAATATCTACCTATGAAGGAAGACCAGATATACTCTGGCCCAATTGGGTAATGGATGATGTAGCAAGCAGAACTCATATCTTTCGAGCATAGAAGATACTTAACCCGACATCTGACCTTCACAGCCCAGTGCACCATGACAACCATCACCTACATACATGCCCGGCGAAAGGAACTAACCTAACTACATTTGAAGCAACCAGATTTCTGGTGTATCATACATAGAAATGAAAGCATTTCCCACTTAGTTGCAGGATTCTAGTTGTTCGCCGACCCTTAGCCTTTCGGGTCTACCCAGTTAGAGTTAAGGACGTGGGCTACGAATAGGCATTTGTCACAGTGGAACAGCAGTACAGGTAGTACTACAAAAATCCTATGAGGAAATCCAGATTGTGAGAAGACGAGGCTATTGCTGAAAGGTAGTAAGCAGGAGGTCAGTATAGCTTTCGGCATCATAACAGGACACATAGGACTACGAGCTCACTTATGCAATATCGGTGCGGCAAGTGACTGCATGTGGAGGGCATATGGGGGAGATGATGAGACGTTGGAGCATTTCCTCCGTTATTGCCCGGTTTTCGCGGCTAACAGACATCGGTACTTAGGTGGGAACACAATACCAGACATAAACCAACTTAGGGGCGTAGTATCGAAAACGATTAGGGATTTTGCAAGTAGTACGGAATTTCTGACTTAAATTTTCTTTTTCGAGGTTACTTTTTAGTATTCAAGTCGATTACTGGCTTAGGTGTATGCCCATGATGGCATGGGGGGGATTAATATCCGCACTCTTTTCAACCTTGTTCTGAGATCGAAGGATCAGTTTATACGGAGACTGTATCCATTTCGGAACTTAACTGCTCAATGGAATAGAAATTGGTTGTTGTTGTTGTAGTAGCAGTGTGTGGTACACTGAGGCGGCAGCCCTTGCCGATGAAGGAATTCATCGGGCCAATCCGGTACATACAACCGGCTGCCATGGGATTGGAAATTAGTAATCCTTTTTTGTTCAGTGTACTTTAAAATCCTAATTTCAGCCCAATCAGATAAAAATTTGGAATTCAAAGGACTCAATAAATCAGATTGGCAGCTTGGTTTATACTGGGACCACATAAATTTATGGTCTTCTTTGTATTTAGTGTGATTAGTGCGTATGCCACTGGGATTGAAGCTTCCAGGAAATTCCTTTTATAATATTGAGGCCAATAAAGTCTCAATATCGTTTCTTAAGCTATTTTGCAAAAAAAGTAGCGTTAATTCGATTATTTTGCCCATTCTATTGGCTTTGGAAACAACAACAAAGAGGAACGAGTGCTTTCCAAGAAGAGCCAAGGGAACATATACATATATGAACATTGTCTAGAATAAAAATTAAATTTTTGCATTATTTATTTTTTAGCAGAAAGTATTTTTCCATAAAATACCTACTTTCAAGAAATACTTGCCCTGGGCTCCTAGAACTTTCTATGGTATTTACCGGCTTTATGAAGAGCAATTCCTTTCCTTTGATTTAATGCTCTAAAGATTATTTTACAAAGGGTTTGAGGCAACATTTACCTGTATTTCCAGCAACAATTCCTGGCGCCTTCTGCGCAGCTCCAACAACAGTTTCTGTTGTTCGGGTGTTAATTCTGTAAAAAGGAAAAAAAATATAAAATTGTAGGATAAGTGGATAAGAAAAGATAAAGGTATTAAGGAAGATTACAAGATAAAGGTATTATGGAGGATTAGAAGATAGAGGATTTTGTTGATATTGATTGTAAATGAGTAGTCAACAATATACAATTTTTGTTAAATTTTCAAATCGAACTATGGGGGTATTGCAGGCAAAAGACACTAAACTTGATGTTCCCCCCTTTTAATCACCCAACAAAAAAAATCATTGTGTACACTGAAGATATAAAAAAAAGATTTGTAAATTGTTCACAGCTGTGTGTAGATATCCAAAATGATGTTGAAGTCATTAACCAATTAAGGCATGAAATATGAAAATCCTACATCAACAAACATAATTGACAAAGATGTAGCTGAATTGTATGGTTCTCTCTATATCTGCTGGTGTTCTATGTAAGCTAGGGCATATTTTCCCCTTTCTCACCCCTAATAATTTAAACATTGAAATCTGTTAAAGAGCTGTGGGTTATGTTAAGGCATTTTGGAAACCTACAAAAGTTAAAAAAAAAAAACATTTGTTGCTTCATTCATCGTCTATCCAAAAATAGTTGTAGAGCCAAAAACCCACCCTCGTCAGTCAAGGCTTACGAAAATAGTCACCTCAACAAACACATAAAATGCTTGCAGATTGTTGTTCCATATGAAAACCATCAGACAAGAAACAATGCATGAATGAATGAAATGCACTGGCATTTGCACTCAGGTGTCACCAAAGCCGCCTTTGTGTGGTTATAGCAGACATATGTATGGACGGACAGACAGACAGGCAGCTAGCTAACTAGCCTGCAAGCTTTTTAAATAAAACTGGTGGTCAGACTAGATTTTCCTTATTGCTGTCCAATAGACTTTCACTTGGACGTGCCTCCCGCAAGGCGGCTTAAACTTTTCCATCATTCACTTTATATATAGGTAATATGTATATTTATCTATATTTGCTGCTTGCTGTGGTATATGTGTCGTCGACCTATTTTGCCTCTTTATGTGTGCTCCAGCACACAGCACAGCACAACACCACACCACCACTCCTTCCTTACCTGGCATCCCAAAATCATTTCGCCCCGCCGTCGTTGTTGTCGATGATGATGTATACGAACGAGTATCCATTATTGTTGTTGCTATCATAATTATTGCATTATTTCATATTTAATTATTATTACTTTATTTTTGTTTTCTTCTTTATTTGTTTTTGCTTAAGGCTTTTTTTTACAATATTTTCTTTATATTTTCCATTTTCCTGTTTACACACAAAAAACAACACAAACACACACACTAAACATTCACTATACTTTTGCTGCTACTGCACTCACTGAAGCAACGCAACAAACACCAAACGAATCCGTCTTGGTTGCCTTTGGCCTTCCCTTTGCAACCACTGGGGATTGCTCAACTTCTGGGCTTTCGATTTAATTTCAATTGATTCATTAATTTATAGTGATTTAATTTAATTTATCTGCAATATTCACTTAATTTTGTTCAAATCGCGTTTTTGTTTCTCTCTCCTCTAGTTCGCTTGCAGAGAGCTGAGTCGGTGCTATGGTTACTATAACGGCGTTGCAAATTGTGTTTACTTGACGACCGCTGTATAATGGGTGATTTACACATAACAAAAGCGTCTGCGGCTAATAAGAAATAAAGGGTGATTTTTTTGAGGTTAGGATTTTCATGCATTAGTATTTGACAGATCACGTGGGATTTCAGACATGGTGTCAAAGAGAAAGATGCTCAGTATGCTTTGACATTTCATCATGAATAGACTTACTAACGAGCAACGCTTGCAAATCATTGAATTTTATTACCAAAATCAGTGTTCGGTTCGAAATGTGTTCAAATTTTGACAAATTTTGTTCTGCGATGAGGCTCATTTCTGGTTGAATGGCTACGTAAATAAGCAAAATTGCCGCATTTGGAGTGAAGAGCAACCAGAAGCCGTTCAAGAACTGCCCATGCATCCCGAAAAATGCACTGTTTGGTGTGGTTTGTACGCTGGTGGAATCATTGGACCGTATTTTTTCAAAGATGCTGTTGGACGCAACGTTACGGTGAATGAACACATTTCGAACCGAACACTGATTTTGGTAATAAAATTCAATGATTTGCAAGCGTTGCTCGTTAGTAAGTCTATTCATGATGAAATGTCAAAGCATACTGAGCATGTTTCTCTTTGACACCATGTCTGAAATCCCACGTGATCTGTCAAATACTAATGCATGAAAATCCTAACCTCAAAAAAAATCACCCTTTAAATATGGTGGCAGGCAAAGCGTTTAATACCTAATACCCAAGAAGAATTTAAAAAGCTGCTCTCAAGCATTACATAATTACCAGGAATGTCCATGGGCAAAATTTGAATTGTTTTTGCACCATAAACAGCTGAGTACAATTTTTTCTCGCGAAGTACACTTTTTTCAACGAGTTTTGTTTGTGTGTGTATTATAGTTAGGAACTATAACACACACGAACAACGAAGAATGGTGCGAACTAGTAATATACACAAAATTAGGGTTGCACTAATCACTGAATTTGACAGATAGTGTACTCAATATTTGGTAGTCGAGCAACTGCCAATACCTGTAAATAAATATATCTTGGCCTCAAGCAAAAAGGTGTTGTCAGATTTAAAAATCAGCCATTTCCAAATCTGCCATTGCGGATTTAAGTAGGTGGTCTCACGCGAACAGCTGTTAACAGCCGGCCAATTCACTAATAGAAGCTTGAAAAACGTCATCAAATAGGAGAAAATGTAAACAAAGAATGAAAGTAAAATGAGAACAATTTGATATCCTTAATGCCAAGTACTACCAAAATTTAAAAAAAAATTGTATATCGGCTGATCGTTTGTCTTAATCTTAAGCCTAGTACTGATTCGGCTTTTCGCACGAACGTTGTCACAAGTCACTAAGTTTCGCCTCAGAATAAGTTTCGCACAATTTTTATTGCAAAGGAGAAAGAAGATAACAATAAAGAGAATGCAATGAAAATCTGACATCTTAATACCGTCAACCCTGACCGGCTGTTAACAGCTGTTCGCGTGAGACCACCTTATTAAATCCGCCTTGCATTGAAACCAAAACTCATTGACAGATAGTGTACTTCGCGAGAAAAAAATTGTACTCAGCTGCTTAAGGTACACTACCTGGTAATAATGTCATGGACGCAGACATATCTATTTGTGTAACGCCGTCATTAATATTTCAGCTCTCATAGTGTTTTGTTGTTACTTTTTCAATATTCTTCAGGGTTGACTAAATTGTGCGTAAAGGTTTTAGTACTATTTAAATATTACGCTGTGGGGTAAATGTTAGGAGCAACACTTTTTTCGACCGTTAACATTTGAGATGAATCGGAATTTGTATAGTTACATGAAGAAAAAAGATTTTGAAGACTGAGAAATGCTTTGATGATATTTACTTTTGTATTTAATAAATTTGTTGTTTGTAATTAAGGAATCTATTATATAAAAATGAAAGTGTTGGGTTTGGTTGGTTTGTTTATTCCGAATAGACTCAAAATGGCTAAAACGATTTTCATGAAATTTCCACAGATGGTAGTGTAGTTGTTGTGCCAATAAAAGACTCTAGTTTAACTATTTAAATCTATCTTTATTTAATATAAAATTGTGCGATAATTAATTTAATTAGCTTTTATAAAAATCTGTAGCTGAAGGCGTAATAACTCACGAGCAACTAGCAATTGTTTTAAGTCTTCGTCTGGCAGCTGAAGGGTTGCCATCTCATTTACTCTCAGAAGTCGGTAAGATCGGGACAAACAGTAGTTTTGCCCGCCGGTGAAAATAAGTTACTTAAATTTATGATATTTGCGAGGGGGTGGACCCTACCCCTTCTCCCCTTATCACAATTTTCAAATGGCCGGATCTCGAAGATGGGTTAATCGATTTGAGTGAAATTTTTTATGTGACCTTAAGGTAGCTCAAAAAACAAAATTGGTATAAAACTTTGGGGTCAATTAACTGTAAGGAACGTCCCAACCCAAAACACACCCAAACGGATCTATTTACCGATGGGGACCATATCGACATCAAATGAAAGGTATTTAAAAGTAGAGTACGAACTTGATATAACAATCTGACGCCAAGTGTGGGGGGCGCGCCCACCTACAAAAACTGCCCGAAAATGACATGTTTACCGATTGGGTTATATATGGATAAAAAATGAAAGGTAATTAAAAGAAGAGTACGAAACTTATATAAAAATTTCGGGTCAAGTCCCAGGGGGCGCACATCACAAAAACCTCCCTAAACGGATATGTAGGCCCACATCGGAAATATGTGGGATTTAAATGAAAGGTACATGAGGTACACCCGGCCGATATGGGATAACTATGAGCACCACACAGGCTGGAAGTTTGAGCTCCGACTTGTGTGGTGTCCATCGTTATCACGGGAAGCTTAGCTGAAAGCTACCGGACGCATCCACAGGTTGCGGATGGTGGAAAGCTCCGTTTTTATGCGGAGTAGCTGCAAATGCGGGCGCGGGCAGTCAGCGATTTTCGAGAGGAGAGTCTCAGTGAGGAGTCAGGTGGCACTGGCTCTTAATTAAACATTGAGTGCCAATGATACTCGAGATGACAAGGCTAGTTATTGGCGCCTTCAAATAACCAATGGCCAACATCAACGTCTGTTCCCAGGTTAGGGGCGGCTGGAGGCGAGCATCGGATTTTTGAGCAAGCGGCTCGCCACAACGAGGGATACATGTGCAATCCCACAAAACCCATGCGGTTGGGGCGCTAGGCCAGTAACCCGCCTCCGGAAAACTATGAGAACTACTATGACGTTAACGACCCACGCAAACGAAAAAAGGACCATGATTTGCGAATCTGCACCTGGAATGTCCGCACTCTTTATAGAGAAGGTGCAGTATACGCTCTGGCGGATGTATTAGAGGAGTACAAGGCAGATATTACCGCCTTACAGGAAGTGCGATGGACTTGGAATGGCGTCACTACAACATCACGAGGACTGAAACACCTTGTCTCCAGCTTTACTCCGGAGGATGCGAGGCTAGCCACAATTCGCATAAAAGCCAAATTTTTCAACATCAGCCTTATTTGTGCCCATGCCCCGACGGAAGACAAAGACGAGCAGACCAAGGATATTTTCTACAAGAGAATATGACCGCTGCCCCGCCCATGATATTAAAATCGTTCTGAGAGATTTTAATGCGAAGATAGGATAGTCGGAAGAAGTCGGAAAGTTTAGCCTCCAAGAGATAACGTCCAGTAATGGGTTGAGGCTGATAGATTTCGCCGCGGCAAAAAGCATGATAGTTAGTAGCACCAGATTTCAACATAAAAATATTCACAAAGCCACATGGCTGTCACCCGATCAAAACACGAGGAGCCAAATTGATCACCTTGTGATAGATGGAAGGCATTCATGCAGCGTGTTACATGAACGATCGATCCGTGGAGCGAACATAGATTGGGATCATTACCTTGTTGCAGCAAAGGTTCGCACCCGTTTGAACATGGCGAGGAAAGTACGATCGGACGTTGCACGGAAGCTGGACATTGAAAAGCTGCAAACACAACAGATGGCAGCGGCATACTCCACTTGACTCCCAACTGCTTAATGAAAGCACTCCTTGTTCCGATGATATAATGGCAAACTATTGCCCACTCCATGGAAAATGCCGCGAAATCCGTACTTGGATACCGAAAGCCTCCTCCAAGAAACCCATCGTACGACCAAGAGTGTCGAGATGCTATTAAAGCCAAGAATGCGGCATATAGAGCAACCCTGCAATCAGTAGCAACGCGCCAGATGAAAGAGAGGTATCGGGAGGAAAGGAGAGAGGAGAAACGTCTATTCCGCAGAAAGAAAAAGGAAATGCAATGACGTGAGTGTGGGCGAATTAAGATGTATAGGAGTCAGAATGAAGTCCGGAAATTCTACCATAGACTTAAACATCAAACCAATGGCTTTGGTACAGGTACATTCTCCTGCAGAGACAAAGAAGGAAAACTGGTTAGTGATACAGATCGTGTGCTGTGGATTGGAAAGAACATTTTACCCAACTGCTAGAGTCCGACGTTGACGACGAAGAGGATACCGGAGAACCAATCCCTGATGATGGTATAGAATGTTTACCTCCTAGTCAGAATGAGGTCCAAGTAGCAGTGACCCGACTAAAGAAAAAAAAGGCAGCAGGAGCCGACGGGTTACCCGCTGAACTATTTAAGACCGGAGGCGACATGCTGATGAGGCGTATGTATCAGTTTGTCTGCGCGATCTGGCTGGAAGAACGCATACCCGACGATTGGAACTTTAGCATACTACGTTCCGTACACAAGAAAAGAGACAAGACGGAATGTGGCAACTATAGAGGAATAAGTCTCCTCCCCTAGAGTACAAGATACTCTCGAGCATACTGTGTTAAAGATTAAAACCCAAAGTCAATGGGATAATTGGGCCCTATCAATGCGGCTTTAGACCTGGTAAATCCACCCTGGACCTGATATTCACACTGCGCCAAATCCGAGAAGGACCAACATCTACCAATTCTTTGTGGACTACAAAGCCGCTTTCGACGGCTCTATACATCCAAAGGTATTTCAAGCCATGTTCGGTATCCCTGCAAAATTAATAAGATTCTGCAGAATGACACTTCCTTATACACGTTCCTCAGTAAGAATAGGAAGGAGTCTTTCCACAAGGAGACAGCTTATCGTGTGTTATCTTTAATATCCTGCTGGAAAAATTATACGAGATGCAGATGTGAATAGATATGACACTCTAATCACAGGAGAACCCTTGCTACTGGCCCATGCCGACGACATCGATATAATAGGTCGGTCACCGGAAGTAGTAACTGCAGCCTTTGAAAGAATGGAAAGTGAGTCAGTGAAAATGGGTCTGGCAATAAATGGAAATAATACAAAATGGATGGTATCAACTCCCAAAACGCCTTGTACAACCGAGCAGATAAAGAAAATGGAGAAAGTTGGGAACCACAACTTTGAGATAGCTAAGAACTTTATCTACTTCGGCACCGCATTAACCGAAACGAATGACACCATTTTTGAAATAAAGCGAAAAATAATACTGACAAACAGATGCTACTTTGGATTAAGTAGGCAGTTTAAAACCCAGTAAAAGCGTACTAAGTTCGGCTGGGCCGAATATTGGGAACCCACCACCATGGATTCTGCTAAAAAGTTAAACAAAACCAGTAGGGAAGAGCAAAAGTCGGGCGGTGCCGACTGAATAATACCCTACACCTACACTATAAGTGCAATGTAGGACCTATATTCAATTCTGAACCAATTTTGTTGTACCTCGGCGAGTAAATATATTCAAACTGTAAAAACTACAGTTGACCAATGACAACATTATGGCAAATTACCCAAAACCTGACGAACATATATATGAGACCTATACCCAAATCTGAGCCGATTTCGAGCAAACTTCTCAGATACTGTGGCAGTCGTCGAGGAAAGCGTTTTGCTAATTTTTGGCAAGATGGGTCAATAAATGCGTTGGCTGTGACTCTAGAAGTTAAAATCGAGCGATATATATATATATGAGAGCTATATTTAAATCTGAACCGATTTCTATTAAATTTACCAGTAATAGTGAGAGTCGAGAGAAAATCGGTAAAAGACCATTTTATTGCAATATTACCGGAAATCGGACGAACATATATATGGGAGCTATATCTACATCTGAATCGATTTTGATCAAACTCTATGTATATTGCGGTAGTAGTCGAGGATAGCGTTTTGCAAAAGTTTGGCAAGATTGGCCTATAAATATGCTTGCTGTGGCTCTAGGAGTGAAAATGGGAGCTACAATATATCTAAATGTGTACCGACTTCCATTAAATTCACCAGTAATGTCGAGAGCCGTAAAAAAATCCTTCCTGCCAAATTTCGAGAGAATCGGTAAACAAATGATCATTTTATTGCCTTATTACTGATAATCGGATTAAAATATATATGGAAGCTATATCCAGATCTGAACCTAGGTGGAAAAACATGCCTGTACCAAATTAACATGGACAGACGGACCGACAGACAGACAGACAGACGGACATGAATCAAAAAGTGATTCTGAATCGATCGGTATACTTATGAATGGGTCTATCTCTCTTCCTTTTGGGTGTTACAAACAAATTCACTAAGTCATAATACCCTGTACCACAGTAGTGGTGTAGGGTATAATTAATTTAGTTATAGGGCATAATTTCATTCTACATAACAAATTGCTGTCAAACCAGCAAAAATTAAAGCTTCTAGGAACCGAACAAGGATGATCAAGAGACCAGTTTACTTGGGAGCTATATCAGGTTATAGACCGATTTAGATCGTACTTAGTAAGTTGTTGAAAGTCGTAATAAAACACCACATACCAAATTTCAGCTAAATCGGAAAAAAATTGCGGCTTCCAGTGGCTCAAGAATTCAAATCGGGATATCGGTTTATATGGGAGCTATATCAGGTTATAGACCGATTTAGACCGTAGTTGACACAGTTGTTGGAAGTCATAACAGAACACCACATACAAAATTTAATAAAAAAATAAATCGGACAACAATTGCGGCTTTTAAGGACTCAAGAATTCAAGTCGGGAGATCGGTTTATATAGGAGCTATATCAGGTTATAAACCGATTTGGACCGTACTTAGCAAATTTGTTAAAAGTCTTAACAAAACTCTACGTGCAAAATTTTAGCCAAATCGGACAAAAATTGCGGCTTCCAGGGGCTCAAGAAGTCAAATCGGGAGATCGGTTTATATGGGAGCTATATCAGGTAATAGACGAATTTGGATCTTAGCTGACACAGTTTTTGGAAGTCATAACAGAACACCACATGCAAAATTTCAGCCAGTTCGGAGAAAAATTGCGGCTTCCAGTGGCTCAAGAAGTCAAATCGGTTTATATGAGAGCTATATCAGGTCTTACACCGATTTGGACCGTAGTTGATACAGTTGTTGGAAGTCATAACGGAACACTACATGTAAAATTTCAGCCAAATCGGATGAAAATTGCGGCTTCCAGGGGATCAATTAGTAAAGTCTGGAGATCGGTGTATATGGGAGGGAGCTATATTTTAATCTGACCCGATATGGCCCATTTGCAATCTCCAACGATCTACATCGATATTAGGTTAGGATAGGTTGAAAAGAGGGTGCAGATATTAATCCACCCCATGCCACTATGGACATACACCTAAGCCAGTAATCGACTTGTTGTACGCTCTAAAAACTATAAAGTAACCTCTAAAAAGAAAATTTTAAGTTAGTAATTCCGTGCTATATACAAAATCCCTAATCCCCTAATTTCGTTCATGTCTGATATTGTGTCTCCACCTAAGTACCGGTATCAGCTGTACGTGAATGCCGGGCAATGACAAAGGGAAATGCTCCAACGTCTCATTATCTTCCCCGCATGCCCTATGCATGCTATCACTTGCCGCACCGATTTTATATAAGTGAGCTCGTAGTCCTATGTGTCCCGTTATGATACCAATAGCTATACTGACCTCCTTCTAGATTCCTTTCAGTAATAGCCTCGTCTTCTCTGGATCCCCCCATAGGATTTTCGCCGTGTCCTACCGATCGTTTCCCTGTTCCACAATGTTGCATGCGCATTCGTCGCCCACTCCCTTAACTCGGACTCCGTCGACCCGAAAGGCTTCGGGTTAACCAAGTTTATTGACGGCAGTCCTCTGGCCTTCACCGCCAAATCGTCTGCCCTTTTATTTTCCCTTACTCCGTTATGGCCCGGCACCCAAACGATGCAGATTTTGCCATACTCAGAGAAGGCGTTAATCTCCTTTTTACACTGCAAGATTGTTCGTGAACTTACTGTCCTGGTTGTTATTGCCCTTATGGCTATTTTACTGTCCGTAAAGATGTTCACACTCGACGTCCTCACGTTAGCACCACACCACTTCACGCATTCCGTGATTGCCGGGATCTCCGCCTGCAGGACCGTATTATGATCAGGCAGTCTAAAACAGATCTCAGTCTCTGTGTTCCCACACTATCCTCTAGCTTTGATCCATCCGTGTAACATGATCTTCCAGATGGCAATACTAGGGTTCCGTCAATCCAAGACTGTGCCGATGGCAGCAGTGCCTAGCACTCGACTTCAAGGTTCATCTCAGGTATCCGATCGGAAACCTCTTTCCTTCCTTCCAGGTTTCCTATCGTCGCCTCGATTATACCGCGATGGGATGAGCTGCTCCCATCCTCAATCCATTCTCCCATCGCCTTAAGTCTCATAGCCGCAGTGGCTGCCTTACACTTAATCTGTATGTCAATGGGTCGGATATCTAGAATAGTCTCCAGTGCCCTAGTGAGCGTGGTTCTCATCGCTCCGCCTATGCCACCAAGACAACATGTTCTATGAACTTGTTTGTATGGTCCTTATGTTGCACTTTTTCTCCATAGCACTCCACCAAACTACTGAGGCGTAAGTAAGTGTTGGTCTAATCACGCTTCTGTAGAGCCAGTGGACTATTCTAGGATTCAGGCCCCATTTCGAGCCTACGGCCCGTCTACATAGTGTCCAACATCTGTTTCCAATTCAGTTTCCTGTCCAAGATCACACCAAAGTATTTGACCTTGTCAGATATCGAAATCGTCTTATTGAGGATACATCGATATAAAGTATCTGTGCAAAATTTCAAGCGGCAAGCTTTACGCGTTCGACCTCTATCGTGATTACGACAGACGGGCGGACGGACATGGCTAGATCGATTCAGAATGACGAGACTATGAAGAATATATGCACTTTATGGGGTCTTAGACGAATATTTCGAGGTGTTACAAACGGAATGACTAGATTAGTATACCCCCATCCTATGGTGGTGGGTGGGCCACATATCGACAGACGAAGATTACACTATAAAAACACTGATACTGCCCGTGATGTTATATGATTCCGATGCATGGTTACTTGTGAAAACAGACGAGGCAGTGCTTGGAGTGTTTGATAGAAAGATTCTTCGTAAAATGTATGGAGCAGTTTGCGTTAATGAAGAATACAGGCGTCGTATGAATCACGAGCTGTATGACGATGATAGCATAGTTGCACATATCAAAATACAATGGTTGCGTTGACTAGGTCATGTTGTCAGAATGGATGAGGAAGCTTCAGCAAAGAAGTCTTTTGAAGGCAAACCGGGATGACCAAAAGCCTGATGGAAAGATCGAGTGGTGGAAGACACCTAGAAATTTGGTGTCATTAATTAAAAAAGGAGTGCAGAAAATCAGGGGCTCTTAGAAGGCTATTCTGAGTTCGGCTAATGGGACAAACGTTCTGTTATAGCCAATAAAAGTAAAGTAACCATTTCAGCTCTATGAATTTTTGAATTGTCGAAAAGAAGACATTTTTCGCAACAAATCTTGGAATCTTATATAATCTTAATAAAATAAGCAGAAAACTGCATGTAATGAAAGCCATTGCCAAATTTTGGATATACCCTCTCTGTATGCCAAACTACTCAACAAAATCGAAACTTCGATACATATGAAGGACGCTTACTGATTATTATCTATCTATTACACCTATCTCCCCACATCGATTACCATCCATTGTATAGACAACTCTGTTTTAAATATTTTATCAGAAAATACAAAACAAGTTTGTCTCTTAAGTCTTTTGTTTTGTAATTGCAAACAAACAAAAGAAAAGGCAAACATGCTGCAACAGCGGCGCAATGGCAAAAGTAATTAACAAATGAAATAAAAATGTCTTTCAATCTGGCAAAACAAATGAATAAGCCAGCCAGCCAACCAACCAACATACTATGTACCACTAAACGACAATGGCGGGAATAGTGCCGTGCCCAAAAAAGCCAACAGCAAATGTAAAATACTCACTCACAACCAAAAAGTGGTGTAAAAAATAACTCAAACATACAATTATTCAGTGTTTTACGGGGCTAAGACCAGAGCATACAAGCATTTTACATTCTCATAGACGTTGCGGAGCCCAACAACAAGTTTGCTCAAAGTCTACAGTCAACTGCTTAAAATTAAAAATCAATTTCCTACGGTTTTATTCAAGTGTCGTAACTTCAAATGTCCAGAAAACTATTCTTATCACTTGTCACCCTGATATTGTTGTGGCAAATTTTAATATGTGAAGTGCATACCTATGATCCCAACGATAAGAAAATCGCCTCTGTCATACCACCAGAAGGCATGTTTGAGGCCTTCTATCCTAGAGAAGTGGATGGGGTGCCCAATGGAGCATCGCGAGCACCCCATGCCCATGGCAGTTTCTTCAAATATCGAAATCCTGCCTTGGTGGATACCAAAAATGCAGCAGCCTATGGTTATCGATTTGATGGCAAACGACGATTCAATTTTGATTGAGTAAACATCACGTGCATGAAAAAAAGTTTTTATTTTTTTTGTGAGTGGAAAGAAAACAAACACAATTGGTTTTGTCATAGAAAATAAAAATGTTTTTTTGTACGAGTTAAGTTTTGGTTCAGTGTTATGATTTTGCGTTATTTTGCATTTAGAAAAAATTTTGTTAAATAAAAAAAATATTTAAAAAACTTTATTTGTGGATGCGTGCGTAGCAAGAGCAAAAAAACAAGTAAAAGCGTGCGAAGTTCGGCCGGGCCGAATCTTATATACCCTCAACCGTATATCGCATTTGTTGAGTTCTTTTCCCGGCATCTCTTCTAAGGCAAAAAAGGATATAAGAAAAGATTTGCTCTGGTGTTAGAACGATATCAAGATATGGTCCGGTTTGGACCACAATTAAATTATATGTTGGAGACCAGGGTAAAATGTCAGCCAATTCGAATAAGAATTGCGCCCTTTGGGGGTCAAGAAGTAAAATAAAGAGATCGATTTATATGGGAGCTGTATCAGGCTACAGACCGATTCAGACCATAATAAACACGTATGTTGATGATCATGAGAGAATGCGTCGTACAAAATTTCAGGCAAATCGGATAATAATTGCGACCTCTAGAGGCTCAAGAAGTCAAGTTCCCAGATCTGTTTATATGACAGCTATATCAGGTTATTAACCGATTTGAACCATAGTTGGCACAAATGTTGGGTATCATAACAAAATACTATGTGCAAAAATTTATTCAAATCGGATAAGAATTACGCCTTCTACAGGCTCAAGAAGTCAAGACCCAAGATCGCTTTATATGGCAGCTATATCAGGTTATATACTGATTTGAACCATACTTGGTACAGTTGTTGGATATCATAACAAAACATGCCGTGCAAAATTTCATTCCAATCGGATAAGAATTGCGCACTCTAGAGGCTCAAGAAGTCAAGACCCAAGATCGGTTTATATGACAGCTATATCAGGTTATGGACCGATTTGAACTATACTTGGCACAATTGTAGGATATCATAACAAAACACGTCGTGCAAAATTTCATTCCAATCGGATAAGAATTGCGCACTCTAGAGGCTCAAGAAGTCAAGACCCAAGATCGGTTTATATGGCAGCTATATAAGGTTATGGACCGATTTCAACCATACTTGGCACAGTTTTTGGATATCATAACAAAACACGTCGTTCAAAATTTCATTCCAATCGGATAAGAATTACGCACTCTAGAGGCTCAAGAAGTCAAGACCCAAGATCGGTTTATATGGCAGCTATATCAGGTTATGGACCGATTTGAAACATGCTTGGCATAGTTATTGGATACCATAACAAAACACGTCGTGCAAAATTTCATTTCATCATCCAAAGATCGGTCTATATGACAGCTATATCCAAATCTGAACCGATCTGAAGACTAATGTCGAGTAGCCTAACTCAACTCACTCTCCCAAATTTTAGCAAAATCGGATAATAAATGTGGCTTTTATGGGCCAAAGACCCTAAATCGGCGGATCGGTCTATATGGGGGCTATATCAAGATATAGTCCGATATAACCCATTTTCGAACTTAACCCGCTTATAGACAAAAAAAGAATCTGTGCAAAGATTCAACTCGATTTCTCTACTTTTAAAGACTGAAGCGTGAGTTCAACAGACAAATGGACGGACATGAATAGATGGTCTTAGATTTTTACGCTGATCAAGATTGCCCGATTTCAACGAAATCGGGCAATTAATAAAGCTTTTATGGGCTTCAGACCCTTTGTCGGCATATTAGTCTATATGGTAGTTATAGCTAATTATAGTCCGATCTGAACCATATTTGGATCGGATGTCGGAAGGCTTAAAATAACTGACCTTTTTTAAATTACAGCAAAATCGGGTAATAAATGAAGCTTTTATGGGCCTTAGGCCCTTAGGCCCGGCAGATCGTTAAATAATGAAGCTATACCTAAATATAGTCCGATTTGAACTATATTTGGTACGAATGTCGGGAGCCTTAAGACAATTTATTGTGTCAAATTTCAGCAAAATCGGGTAATAAATACATAAATGCAACATGTTCTCTGAACCTGCTGTATGGTCCTTATGTTGCACTTTTTCTCCATAGCAGACCACCAAACTACTGAGGCGTAAGTAAGTATGGGCCTAATCACGCTCCTATAGAGCCAGTGGACTATCCTCGGATTTAGGCCCCATTTCGAGCCTTCTCAGTACGCTCCTGAATGTGACACTTCCAATTCAGTTTGCTGTCCAAGATCACACTTAAGAATTTGACCTTGTCAGATATCGAAATCGTCTTATTGAGAAAACGTGGTGCCTCAAATTGGCCCACCTTCGTCTTCCTAATGAACAGGTATACTTCAGTTTTCTTTGGGTTAAAATTGAGACCTCTGGGTCTAGCCCAGTCATATGCCATATACAAGCCCCTTTCGGCCCCTCTCATAGATGGTGCGGATCCTTACCCCTTATAAGTAGTAAAACTTCGTCTGCGTTGCAGACGGTTTCAAATCACTCGTCAGTCAACACCCGTAATGTCACCCATAGAAGTGGCGATAAAACCCCCCACTGTGGGGTGCCTTGTGCCACTGTCTCCCTTATATTTATGACACACAATTTATCCACCGGTTTTTTAGCATATGGTTTATCCAGTCCCAGACCAGAACCGGGTCCACCCGGTACTGGTCTAAGGAGTTGATCAGTGTGCCGATTCGCACAACCTAACAGCCCTGGTGTTGCCATATGACAAGGCTGAGTTATCAACGATTTCCATCAGTATCTCCTCAAATTACTTTGGCAAATTGTCAATTTTGGATTACTATTTTAAAGCCCAGTTCGTGCCCACTTGTTAGAAATACACACTTCTCATCATTCAGAAACATGCAACTATTCCCAACAACGACAAACCGTTGTTATTTTACAGTTAAAATGCTACGTGAACTTTTGCGTTGCCATATGGCAATACCACGGCGATCAGGGCTTAAAAATAATCAAACAGATAATAAGATAATTAATTTTACCACAAGATCATTTATAACCGTACAACCAGGGTAAGAGTCTAATTAACATTGTGATTATATGATGCATAGCAACCTTCAGCATATAGTGATGCCAAGTTTCTTAATGCATACTTAGCCAAGACTAGAACCATCGAGAGCAAACAATTTGCAGCGCCAATTTATTTTTAGTGTGGCTGTGGTTGCTAACAACATAATTGTAGTTGGCTTCTATGACGCTAGGTGTGCTAAACAACGAACAAACGTTCGCCATCAGATGTCGTTGTGGAATTTGTTCTGCTTTGTGCATTTATTGGGTTGCCCAAAAAGTAATTGCGGATTTTTCATATAGTCGGCGTTGACAAATTTTTTCACAGCTTGTGACTCTGTAATTGCATTCTTTCTTCTGTTAGTTATCAGCTGTTACTTTTAGCTTGCTTAAGAAAAAAGGTTAAAAAAGTATATTTGATTAAAGTTCATTCTAAGTTTTATTAAAAATGCATTTACTTTCTTTTAAAAAATCCGCAATTACTTTTTGGGCAACCAAATAGAATGATCACTACGGAAATGGTCATTTGTCGAATTTCTATATCCTCCACCATAGGTTAGGGTACTTAGGAGGACACTCGGTTACTTCGGTTACAAGCCGCTTTACTGGGTCCAGGAGAAGGTAGAGGAGAAAAAGAAGGGTGATAAACATAGATAGAAATACACCACAGTGCGGTGCAGTATAGTAAAGGGTGATTTTTTTGAGGTTAGGATTTTCATGCATTAGTATTTGACAGATCACGTGGGATTTCAGACATGGTGTCAAAGAGAAAGATGCTCAGTATGCTTTGACATTTCATCATGAATAGACTTACTAACGAGCAACGCTTGCAAATCATTGAATTTTATTACCAAAATCAGTGTTCGGTTCGAAATGTGTTTCGCGCTTTACGTCCGATTTATGGTCTACATAATCGACCAAGTGAGCAAACAATTAATGCGATTGTGACCAAGTTTCGCACTCAGTTTACTTTATTGGACGTTAAACCAACCACACGAATGCGTACAGTGCGTACAGAAGAGAATATTGCGTCTGTTTCTGAGAGTGTTGCTGAAGACCGTGAAATGTCGATTCGTCGCCGTTCGCAGCAATTGGGTTTGTGTTATTCGACCACATGGAAGATTTTACGCAAAGATCTTGGTGTAAAACCGTATAAAATACAGCTCGTGCAAGAACTGAAGCCGAACGATCTGCCACAACGTCGAATTTTCAGTGAATGGGCCCTAGAAAAGTTGGCAGAAAATCCGCTTTTTTATCGACAAATTTTGTTCAGCGATGAGGCTCATTTCTGGTTGAATGGCTACGTAAATAAGCAAAATTGCCGCATTTGGAGTGAAGAGCAACCAGAAGCCGTTCAAGAACTGCCCATGCATCCCGAAAAATGCACTGTTTGGTGTGGTTTGTACGCTGGTGGAATCATTGGACCGTATTTTTTCAAAGATGCTGTTGGACGCAACGTTACGGTGAATGGCGATCGCTATCGTTCGATGCTAACAAACTTTTTGTTGCCAAAAATGGAAGAACTGAACTTGGTTGACATGTGGTTTCAACAAGATGGCGCTACATGCCACACAGCTCGCGATTCTATGGCCATTTTGAGGGAAAACTTCGGAGAACAATTCATCTCAAGAAATGGACCGGTAAGTTGGCCACCAAGATCATGCGATTTGACGCCTTTAGACTATTTTTTGTGGGGCTACGTCAAGTCTAAAGTCTACAGAAATAAGCCAGCAACTATTCCAGCTTTGGAAGACAACATTTCCGAAGAAATTCGGGCTATTCCGGCCGAAATGCTCGAAAAAGTTGCCCAAAATTGGACTTTCCGAATGGACCACCTAAGACGCAGCCGCGGTCAACATTTAAATGAAATTATCTTCAAAAAGTAAATGTCATGGACCAATCTAACGTTTCAAATAAAGAACCGATGAGATTTTGCAAATTTTATGCGTTTTTTTTAAAAAAAAAGTTATCAAGCTCTTAACAAATCACTCTTTAGGAACGACTGAAAAATGAAACCAACGTACGAAACAAAAAAGTAGGAATCCAGACGGATAGGGTAGAAAATCTCACTGGTGGGCTTATAGTTAACTAAGCCAATTCATACTCACTCCAGAATGACAAGAGGACGAAAGGCATACAGAGACTCTAGACATTGCAAGAGATATTTACCCATTACCTGTGTCTTCCCCTCGCAATTGCATTGCAGTAACACAACATGTAAAAACGTGCTAAGTTTGGTCGACCCGAATCTTAGGAACCTACAACCATGGATTCTACTAAAAATTAAAAAAAGGAAATTAGTTGAATGGCACCTGTGTATTTTACCTACATTTCTGCCAAATCGGTTAAAAGTTAAGGCTTCTAGGGGCCGTAGAAGACTAATGGAAAAATTGCCTTATATGGGAGCTATATGAGTTAATAGGCCGCTTTGGAGTATAGTCACCATGGATGCTAAAAGTCATAACAGAATATTACGTGAAAAATTTCAGCCCAATCAGGTGAAAATTGTTGTAGAAGCTCAAGAACCCAAATCCGGGGACAGGTTTATATGTGGGCTATATCAGTATATAGATCGATTCGGATCATACTTGACATGGATGTTGGAAGTCATAGCCGAAGTCTTTGTGTCCAATCTCAGTCAAATCAGGTGAAAATTGAAGCCTCTGGGAGCTCAAGCATTCAAATCCGGGGAACGGTTTGTATGGGGGTTATAGCAGTTTATTGACCGATTCGGATATAATTGACACGGACGGCGAAAGTCATAGCAGAAGTCTTTTTCTCAAATTTCAGCCACATCAGGAGAAAATTGAGACCTCTAGGAGCTCAAGCAATCAAATCCGGGTATCAGTTTATATGAGGGCTATATCAGTGTATAGACTGATTCGGATCATACTTGACACGGGTGGTTAAAGTTATAGCAGAAGTCTTTGTCTCAAATTTCAGCCTTATCAGTTGAAAATTGAGCCCTATAGAGGCTCAAGAATTCAAATCCGTGTAACGGTTTATATGATGGGTATACCAGTTTATTGCCCGATTCGGATTATACTCGGTTTTCATTCAAATCGGATGAAAATGAAGGCTTTCAGGGACTCATTAAGTAAAATCTGGGGATCGGTTTGTATGGGGGGTATATCCAAATCTGAACCGATGTAACCCATGTGCAATCCTCAACGACATAAAACGAAAAGAAATAAAAATGCAAATTTGCCCATTAACATTCCATTAAGGAACAGGGGCAAACTGCTCACATATGAATGAGTGCAGTCCGATTCAAGTTTAAGCTCCATGATTAGGGGCCTCATTTTTATAGCCGAGTCCGAACGGTGTGCCGCAATGCGACTCCTCTTGGTGGAGAAGTTTTTACATGGCTGTCATATAAAATGGTACAGTACCTCCCAAATGTCGCCAACATTAGGAGAGGGTAACCGCCGCTGAAAATTTTCATGATATTCTCTCCAGAATTCGAACTCAGGCATTCAGCGTCATAGGAGGACATGTTAACCTCTGCGCTACGGTGGCCTCATCGAAAAGAAGTATCTGTGGAAAATTTTAAGCGAATATCTTTATTTCATTCGAATGCTTACGAGATTTCGACTGACGGATGCACGGACAGACAGACGGACATGGCGAGATCGACTTAAAATGTCTCGACGATCAAGAATATGTGTACTTTATGGGGTCTCAGACGCATATTTACAAACAGAATGACGAATGTTGTCCAATCATCACGAAATTTTGCACATATCACTTTTTTGTCGCAAGGATGAACGCTATTATGATAAAAATCGGTTCAGATTTAGATATAGCTCCCATATAGGGTTGCCCAAAAAGTAATTGCGGATTTTTCATATAGTCGGCGTTGACAAATTTTTTCAACGGCTTGTGACTCGGTAATTGCATTCTTCCTTCTGTCAGTCATCAGCTGTTACTTTTAGTTTGCTTTAGAAAAAAAGTGTAAAAAAAGTATATTTGATTAAAGTTCATTGTAAGTTTTATTAAAAATGCATTTACTTTCTTTTAAAAAATCCGCAATTACTTTTTGGGCAACCCAATACTTTTATATTTGCCGAATTTATAATTGTAGGGTGGGTGTAGGGTATTATATAGTCGGCTCCGCTCGACTTTTGCCTTTTCTTACCGGGTTTTTCCTTGTTGCTGTTAATAAAAAATTCTTTATTAATAATTTTTACAAATTAGGTAAAATAAGTTCATGCTTCCTTGCAGTAATAGTCAATCAGCATCCTTCAATTGTATTATGAGTTGCCACCAGGCTTATAGGTGGTATTGTGAATTTTATCCAAATGTTTCTGATATTCAAGTAAAGAATTTGTCTTATATGCAGTGCGATCATTTCGGTCCTTTTCAGACGAGCCCTTATCACACAATTTACATTCATACATATATTTTCCCGGATGTTTGCCCGTCTTCAAGACATGCTTTCGCAGATTCTCCAAAACATTTGTGCGAAAATCACAATGTTGACACTGATAGGGTTTTTCGCCGGTATGACAACGCATGTGCCTTTGCAGATGTCCCTTGATCTTGGTCTTGAACGAGCATTTGTCGCAGTCGAAATATTTCACATCATCTTCGGGCATATGCAATTTTTGGTGCCTGTAAAAGAAAGGAAATAAATAAGGTCAAGAGGGAATAATAAAGAAAACAAGTAAAAGCGTGCTAAGTTCGGCCGGGCCGAATTTTATATACCTCCACCATGGATCCCATTTGTCGAGTTCTTTTCCCGGCATCTCTTCTTAGGCAAAAAAGGATATAAGAAAAGATTTGCTCTGCTATTAGAGCGATATCAAGATATGGTCCGGTTTGGACCTCAATTAAATTATATGTTGGAGACCTGTGTAAAATGTCAGCCAATTCGAATACGAATTGCGCCCTTTGGGGGCTTAAGAAGTAAAATAGAGAGATCGATTTATATGGGGGCTGTATCGGGCTATAGACCGATTCAGACCATAAGAAACACGTATGTTGATGGTCATGAGAGGATCCGTCGTACAAAATTTCAGTCAAATCGGATAGTAATTGCGACCTCTAGAGGCTCAAGAAGTAAAGATCCCAGATCGGTTTATATCGCAGCTATATCGGGTTATGAACCGATTTGAACCTTATTTGATACAGTTATTGAAAGTCCTAATAAAATACGTCATGCAAAATTTCAGCCAAATCGGATAGGAATTGCGCCCTCTAGAAGCTCAAGAAGTCAAGTCCCCAGATATGTTTATATGACAGCTATATCAGGTTATGGAACGATTTGAACCACCGACCGTCCTCCGTCCGTCTGTCTGTCGAAAGCACGCTTACTTTCGAAGGAGTAAAGTAAGCCGCTTGAAATTTTGCAAAAAATAGTTTTTATTAGTGTAGGTCGGTTTGAATTGTAAATGGGCTAAATCGGTGCACGTTTTGATATAGCTGCCATACAATCCGATCTTGGGTCTTGACTTCTTGAGCCTCTAGAGGGCGCAATTCTTGTCCGATTTGACTAAAAATTTCGCACATATTGTTTTGATATCACTTCCAACAACTATGCTAAGTATGGTTCAAATCGGTCCATAACCTGATATAGCTGTCATATAAACCGATCTTGGATCTCGAGTTCTTGAGCCTCTAGAGGGCGCAATTCTCGTCCGACTTGGTTGAAATTTTGCACGACGTGTTTTGTTATGACTTCCAACAAATGTGTTAAGAATAGTTCAAATCGGTCCATAACCTGATATAGCTGCCATATAAACCGATCTGGGGTCTTGATTTCTTGATCTTCTGCACGGTGCAATTCCTATCCGATTTGGTTGAAATATTGCACGACGTGTTTTGTTACGACTTCCAACAACTGTATTAAGAATGGTTTAAATCGATCCATAACCTGATATAGCTGCCATATAAACCGATCTGGGGTCTTGACTTCTTGAGCCACTAGAGGACACAATTATTATCCGATTTAGCTGAAATTTTGCACGACGTGTTTTGTTACGACTTCCAACAACTGTATTAAGAATGGTTTAAATCGATCCATAACTTGATATAGCTGCCATATAAACCGATCTGGGTTCTTGACTTCTTGAGCATCTAGGGGGCGCAATTCTTGTCCGATTTGGCAAAGATTTCGCACGTGGTGTTTTGGTATCACTTCAAACAACTGTCTTAAGTATGATTCAAATCAGTTCATAACCTGATATAGTTGCCATATAAACCGATCTTGCATCTTGATTTCCTGAACCAATGGAGGGCGCTGTTCTTATCCGATTTGGCTGAAATTTAGCATGCAGTTGTTTGTTATGACTTCCAACAAACTGTGCCAAATATGGATCAAATCGGTCTATGACCTGATACAGCTGTCATATAAACCGATCTGGGGTCTTGACTTCTTGAGTCTCTAGAGGACGAAATTCTTATCCGATTTGGCTGAAATTTTGCATGACGTATTTTGTCATGACTTTCAACAACTGTGCCGAACATGGTTCAAATCGGATCATCACCTGATATAGCTGCCATATAAACCGATCTGGGGTCTTGACTTCTTGAGCCACTAGAGGACGCAATTATTATCCGATTTGACTAAAATTTTGCATGAGGTGTTTTGTTATGATTTTCAACAACTGTGCTAAGAAAAGTTAGAATCGGTCCATAACCTGATAAAGCTGCCGTATAAACCGATCTGGGGTCTTGACTTCTTCAGCCACTAGAGGGCGAATTTATTATCCGATTTAGCTGAAATTTTGCATGAAGTGTTTTGTTATTATATCGAACAGCTGTGCTAAGAATAGTTAGAATCGGTCCATAACCTGATATAGCTGCCATATAAACCGATCTGGGGTCTTGACTTCTTGGGCCACTAGAGGACGCAATTATTATCTGATTTGGCTGAAATTTTGCATGACGTGTTTTGTCATGACTTTCAACAACTGTGCTAAACATGGTTCAAATCGGTTCACCACCTGATATAGCTGCCATATAAACCGATCTGGGGTCTTGATTTCTTGAGCCTCTAGAGGACGCAATTCTTATCCGATTTGTTTTATTATAACTTCCATCAACTGTGCTGAGTATGGTTCAAATCGGTCCATAACCTGATATAGCTGCCATATAAACCGATCTGGGCTCTTGACTGCTTGAGCCACTAGAGGACGCAATTATTATCCGATTTGGCTGAAATTTTGCTTGAGGTGTTTTGTTATGACTTCCAACACCTGTGCTAAGAAGAGTTCAAATCGGTCCCCGTTTTGATATAGCTGCCATATAAACCGATTTGAGGTCTTGACTTCTTGAGCCTCTAGAGGACGAAATTCTTATCCGATTTGGCTGAAATTTAGCATGACGTGTTTTATCATGACTTTCAACAACTGTGGCGAACATGGTTCAAATCAGTTCATCACCTGATATAGCTGCCATATAAACCGATCTGGGGTCTTGACTTCTTGAGCCACTAGAGGACGCAATTATTATCCGATTTGACTAAAATTTTGCTTGAGGTGTTTTGTTATGACTTCCAACACCTGTGCTAAGAAGAGTTCAAATCGGTCCCCGTTTTGATATAGCTGCCATATAAACCGATCTGAGGTCTTGACTTCTTGAGCCTCTAGAGGACGAAATTCTTATCCGATTTGGCTGAAATTTTGCTTGAGGTGTTTTGTTATGACTTCCAACACCTGTGCTAAGAAGAGTTCAAATCGGTCCCCGTTTTGATATAGCTGCCATATAAACCGATCTGAGGTCTTGACTTCTTGAGCCTCTAGAGGACGAAATTCTTATCCGATTTGACTAAAATTTTCCATGAGGTGTTTTGTAATGATTTTCAACAACTGTGCTAAGAATAGTTAGAATCGGTCCATAACCTGATATAGCTGCCACATAAACCGATCTGGTGTCTTGACTTCTTGAGCCACTAGAGGGCGAATTTATTATCCGATTTAGCTGAAATTTTGTACAACTGCTTCTCTTATGACCTTTAACATACGTGTCTAAGATGGCCTGAATCGGTTTATAGCCAAATACAGCTCCCCTATAAACAGATCTCCCTATTTTACTTCTTCAGCCCCTAAAGTGCGCAAATCTTACTAGATTTGGCTGAAATTGTACACAATGACTTCTACTTTGGTCTCCAAAATTCTGTTCAATTAAGGTCCGAAATCAACCATAACTTGATATTTTTCCAATAACGTAGGAATTCTTTTCTTTGATCCTTTGTTTGCCGAAAAAGAGATACCGCGCATAGAACTCGACAAATGCGATCCATGGAGGAGGGTATAAGGATTCGGCCCGGCCGAATTTAGCATGCTTTTACTTGTTATTATTTAGAGCGCGCAATAAGCCGATTGCGCATCCTCTTTTCACCCTCTTTTTGTAAGAAAACATGTTACGTTTAAGGCAACATATTATTGTTGTGGCAAACATGTAAGGTATTTAGCATGCATATGATGGTAGTAGGTATGTCTATAGTGGCATTGGGCGGATTGATGTCCGCACCCTCTTTTCAAATTAAACTAACCTATTATGTTTTTAAGAAAACATTAGGTTTGAGACAACATATTATTGTTGTGACAAAAATACAAGATATGTGGCAAGCATGTGATGGTAGCAGGTAAACGAATTGTGATTGTGGTAAATATATCGTATTTTGTGACAAACAAAAACTATTTGTGAATGATTGATAATATACATCTTTTCTCGAATGGAGTTGTGAAGCTTAAGAATGCAAGGAGACTTAAAATGGTCTCGTGGAAGCTCAATAAGCAGCATGTTAGCAATTACCCAAGACAAAGCTGCAGATACTATCTAACTTCCTAATGTTTTACATTTAAGGTAACTAAACATAGTAACCATTTCAGACAAATGTGATAATATTATCCAAAATATTTTGGAATTTCAGATTAACAATTCAAAAATATTTAGAACTTCACTTGCCTCGAATGTTTCTTTAGGGTTCTTGCCCGAAAATGTCACAAAAATCTAACAAAACTTCAAAAATATTTGATTAATTTCAAAACTTCGTGCAGAATTTCCCTGAATTTCTTTTACCTTTTCTTAAAATAATACCCCAGACAACTATAATGATCATTCCGAACTTTCCGCCCAAAACTTTCAGAGTTGCTGTAACTATCGGGAATTTGTGCAGTAATGCTCACCGAATATGGAAAAAACACTCGACAAAAAGTGATTTCTGCGTTGTTATCCAAAACCTAACAAGGAACCATCATTAGGCGTATTAAAAATTTTCCTTGTTTGCAAAATCATCATCAAATTGTTGCACGTTTTTATGATAACGAATGGTCAATTTTGAAATTGTTGGTTTCTTTTCGTAAGCCCATGCACAATTTTTTTTTCCTTGGCCGATTTGGCCATCACAGTGCGTAACGACAGCAAGCCAATCGCATAACCACAAATGTCGTCCAAATCAAAATGGAGAACATAAAAGAGAAGCAACCTCTCAGCCAGCAAAACCTTAACCAGACCTATGGGACGGACAAACGATCTGCAGATTAAAATACCGCCGCCAAGTGTCGTCCTTTTTAGACACGGCAAACAACAATGCCAATATCGATCGTCACATACTCGTACACAAAGTAATATAGCAGGGCTTACAGGCCTCAACCATGCAGACGACAACAAAGCCAATGTTGTGTGGACAAACGACGTCATTCTTCTCCCTCAACAAAACGTGACTTATCGATCGCTTTGATATGTTCTGTGAATTTTTACACAGAGTCACATACGAAAAATTCTTGGGGATCAACAAAAAAAAAACACAGAAAAAGGAAAAACACAGGCACATTACTTTGAAGGGGGATGCAGAGAGAGAAAAATATAATTTCTAAATAATTGTAAAAAATATTTTAAAAATTATATAAAAACCATTAGAAATTTTTAATTTTTCCTTAATTCCTTAAAAACCTCTGGTTTTAATATCTAAAACCGATTATGTATTATGATTTTCTATATAAAAATGTTTTTTTTTCTCTATGTATTGACATTGCTACCACATGTCTATCTATCCATACCTCTTCGCAACCTTTTCCATAGACCAGAAAAATTTTATTCAAGTTTCCTGGATGACCAGGGAGTGAACCAACTCAGGGAGTGAGTGAACTGCGGCAGCTCCAAATAGCCAATTGCATTTAAATGCAATTGCAATTGCCACTGTGGAGATCAGCAATACACATTCGTATGTAATCTCGTAATTTTGAATACGGTCACCATATATGGCAGCACTGCCAGTGGCCAATGATCAACATGTGCAGAACGGGAGTAGATTTTATGGTAGATGGTTGTGTATTCAAAGGCCTTTTTGGGAGGATGAAAGTAGAAAATTGGATCCAAAATTCGCTTTTATATGAAAAATTTTCAAAATCTGTACCCCATGTTGAGGAAGTGCCTTGTTTGCTTTGAATATTTGATAGCTCGTGGATTTTTGGGACTTGACATACATTGGGTTGCCCAAAAAGTAATTGCGGATTTTTTAAAGAAAGTAAATGCATTTTTAATAAAACTTAGAATGAACTTTAATCAAATATACTTTTTTTACACTTTATTTTTCTAAAGCAAACTAAAAGTAACAGCTGATAACTGACATAAGAAAGAATGCAATTACAGAGTCACAAGCTGTGAAAAAATTTGTCAACGCCGACTATATGAAAAATCCGCAATTACTTTTTGGGCAACCCATATATTTATGGACTTTACACGTTGAGGCCAGCATTGTGCAGAGTTTAGACTGTCCGCCTATGACGCTGAAAGCCTGGGTTAAAATCCTGGCGAGACCATCAGAAAAAATTTTCAGCGCTTTTTTTTTCCCCTCCTAATGCAGGCAACATTTATGAGATACTATGCCATGTAAAACATTTCTCCAAAGAAGTGTCGCACTGCGACACTCCGTTCGGGGCGCCACCCCAACACTTGACCCCCAAAAATTGGTTATCAAATTCGTTTTCTGCCATGGTCGGTAAATTTGTACTCTTTGTCGAGCTTCACTCTCCTTCAGACCCCAATTGCCATGGCGAACAAATACGTCCTATTTGGAGGTTGTTATGGGGATGGGACGTCCCCTAGATAGTTGGTCCCTAATGTTGACTTTATATTCATGGTCTACTCCTAAATATTGAAATTAGATTCCCAAATATTGATATCAGATTCGTGCTGATTCCCAAAGACCTTTCATTAAAACCCCATATTGCTATGGTTGAAAATTTGTCCTGTTTTGGGGGTGTTTTAGGGAAGGGGCGGCCCTCCAAACACTTCGTCGCACATTTAAATACCAGATTCGTATACTACACCCAAATAACTTTTATCCGACGCCCAGTTTGCCTTGGTCAGTAAAAAAATCCTATTTGAGGGTGTATTAGGGAAGGGAGGGACCCTCGAAAACTTGTTCCCACATTAGGATATGAGATTCGTATTCTACTCGCAAATACCTTTCATTTGAGTCTCATATTGCCATGGTCGTCGGTAAATATGTCCGATTTAGGGGTGTTTTTGGGAGGGTGGGGGGTTTGGGGTCCGCCAAACACTTGCTCCGACAATTGGATATCAGATACGTTTTCTACTCTTAAATACCTTTCATTTGAGTCCCATATTGTCGTGGTTGGTCTATAAATATATTTGGTGAGTTTGAGGGTTGGGCCGGACCCCCATTGCACCCCACCAAAAGTTTGTATACCAAATTTTTGTTTTTACTCTAAGCTACTATAAGAGAGAACACACCATCTCTGAGATCTGGCGTTTCTGAAAATTAGGGCAAGGGGGAGTGTCCGTCAGATATCAAAAAATTTGGTACTCTATTTTCACCACGGGATCATTTTGCGTCATCTGTGAACATTTCAAGAAAATTGGTTCAGCCGCTTTTGAGTCCATACGGAACAGACAAACAAACAAAGACAAATTGATTTTTATATATAAGAGA